>NC_071649.1:10105-351355 GCF_014839835.1 Dryobates pubescens | reverse complement strand
CCAAAGTGAACTACATGTTCATTAGTGTTCATAAGAAAGGAACCCCCAAACCAATCAAACCCACAAGGGATGGGATGGGATGGAAGAAAGGCTTAAGAAAGCAACAAGAAGTTTCCCAAGAGAAGAGGACTACTGGCTGAGCTCAGAGCCTGTATAAAGCAATGTATGTTCCTTATTCCATGGGTTATAATATACACATGCTGTGCTGGTACAACCTCATCTGCTTTACTTCAATGGTGAAACCACACAGCAATAGGGAATCTAGTGTTTTTCACAGCTTCCTCTCCCTGCCTGCTGTGTGTAAAGACTGATAGAAAGGCCATCTCCACACTAGCTGGTGAAAGACTGTCTTTAGGACAGTGGGGCTTTGAGCACTCTGGGGACAAACTGTTTTTCATCTGCCAAACAAGCCTTTGCTGCTCGGGCAGTCTGATCTCCACAGAGGACCAGACATGGTGCCTGGGACATAATCCTCTGTTGGTGCAAGGTGACACTGGATTTGCTGGTGTCTCCCCTTGCTTGCCACAGGATGGTCTTGGGATTCTGCAGCAAGCAGGTTGTGCAATCAAAACATCAATGTTGATACTGAGATGTGCATTTTCTAGATCTGCAGCTCCCAAACCTCATCTCTTTTCAGATGTTGCCTGGATGACACCCTACACAGAACATGGAGTTATCTGTAACAGACAGTCCTGGCATGCAGCCTTGTGCCAGCTGCCCCTGAACCTTGGGCCTTGTGCAGGTACCTGATAGCAAGTCAGGCTGGTGATAGCACTCATGCAGGGCTGGCTCCCCAGAGCTCTCCTGCTGCCCTGAGAACCACCTCTGGCACACAAAGTGTTTCTGATTGAGCTGCAGACAGCTGTCTAGAGAGCTGCCTAGAGAGATAGCAGACAAGCTCCCTCATCCTCTTGAATAGTGCAGGGTGGGAAAGATAGAAAAAACAGTTTAAAGGCACTGTCCTTATAATAAATATAATAAACATTTTCACTTCACTTGCTTTTCAACTTTTTAGCAGGTTATGTGCCATGCACGATCAGGACACCAGAACTGAGCAGGAAGCATTCTTCACCTCACACACACATGTATGTGTACATTTACAAACTCCATGGGGAGCACTTGGAAGAGGAATCTCTTCTACCATTGCATCTGCTTTCCCAGTCTCCAGCTGATTTTCCATGCTGCATGGTTCTTCAGTTTCTGATTTTATCACTATAAAATGCTTTGAGATTGAAAAACACCAAAAAACCCCACCAAAGGACAGAACCCCCCAAACCAGTAAGGGGTTGAGATAAGATGCCCACAACTCTTGTGACAGATGTGCTCCAAAGATAGAATTGTTCAACTAGAAAGGAGGGGATAGATTGTGCTGATTATGCTATCAAAACCCACAGAACTAACGACAAGCCTTTGAAACACAGGCTAACATGCAACCGACAAGCAAGCAGGGTACTGTCCAGCTGCACTGGAGGTAGACCGATCCCCTCTTCGCTTTCTGGAGGGCCCAGCTCCAGCGGTGCCCCAGCATCTCCTGGATGACACCCACTCACGCGTTAAGTGGGGACGACACCCCCAAACATTCAAGCGCTCATCGCCGGACCCATCCTGGCAGCAGCAGCAGCACCCCTCCAGCTATCGGAAGGCACTTCCACCTCGGAAAGCTCTTTCGGCACCGTCCCCAGGCGAGGGGCGGGGCAGAGGCGGAACCCCGTGTGGGGATGCCCGGGACGCCCCGCTCTGAGGCGGGCCCGGCGCAGGCCGCGCTTCCGGCCCGGCCCCGGCGGCCAGGGGCCTCCTTCCGTGGCAAGCGGCGCAGCGCCGCTCCCCATTGGCTGGCGGTGCGCTATATAGGCCTCACGCGGCGGCTGCCTTCCCTTTCGTTCCGCGCCTGCCCGAGCCTCCACACGGCGTTGCCAGCGTGAGTCCGGGCCCGGGCCGCGGCCATGTGTTCCCCTGTGGGGCTGACGGCGGCGCCCCTGCCCGCCCCCTGCTCGCCCCTTGCCTGCCCCCTCGCCTGCCCCTTCGCCGCCGTGCTGCTTGCCGGGCCGGGCAGAGCCGAGCTGAGCCGCGGGGAGGGCTGAGGCCTGCGGGATGAGCGGGGAGTGAGGCGGCCAAGATGGCGGCCGGGGCCGGTGGCGGGCGCCGGGGCCCTGGCCCTCGTGGGGCGAGGGAAGGTGGGAGTCCGCCTGGCTGAGCACCGTGCTTGTACCTGCAGGTTCCCTGTCGTTGCTTCCAAAGGGAACCCGTCACAATGTCCGGAGGTCTCGATGTCCTACAGATGAAGGAGGAGGATGTCCTCAAATTCCTTGCTGCGGGGACCCACCTGGGAGGCACCAACCTCGACTTCCAGATGGAACAGTACATATACAAAAGGAAGAGCGATGGTAAATCCCCTGGGGTGGGTGGCTCGGCTTGGGCAGCGGGGATTTTGCGGATACAGCAGAGAAAGGGCAGGGAAGTGTTAATACTTGAGCTCTCCTAGTAGCTCATTCATGGCGAGAAAGCTGCAGGCGTCTTTACGAATTAAATCGTGTTACTTGGAATCAGCCTAAATGAAGTTAGGGATGGAAAAAGAAAGAAGGTGCTTATTTTATCGTTTCCCATCTAAAGTATTAGGTTTTGCCTGCTGTGCTCATTTCACTGTCAAGATGAAAGCCAGAGTGCAGAGGTGTTCTCACATGTTTCTGATAGCTTTAAACTTACTGCATTGCCACACTTCTAATTTTTATTTCCTGTACAAGTTACAAATTTGTGCCTGTCTAAAATTGCCACATAATGAGAGATGGCTTTCAGAGGTCAGTAAATGACAGCTGGATTTGGGCACTTGTGCTGGTGCTTGACTGCAGTAATAAAATGGGCTTTAATGTCTCAGTAGTGATTTCTGCTGTTTGCATTGTTCTTAAATTTGTGCTTCAACCTATGGAAAAAATTAGAACAGAATAGAATTAACCAGCTTGGAAAAGACCTGAGAGATGATCGAGTCCAGCCTATCACCTAACGCCATCTAATCAACTAAACCATGGCACCAAGTGCCTCATCCAGGCTCTTCCTCAACACTTCCAGGGATGGTGACTCCACCACCTCCCTGGGCAGCACATTCCAATGGCCAATCTCTCTTGCTGGGAAGAATTTCTTCCTAACATCCAGCCTAAACCTCCCCCGGCACAGCTTGAGACTGTGTCCTCTTGTTCTGGTGCTGGTTGCCTGGAAGAAGAGACCAACCCCCACCTGGCTACAATCTCCCTTCAGGTATCCCATAGCAAGCCCTGCTTCGTGGAAGTATGCTACAGGAAGACCATATGGGGGGATTCTCCTTGCAATAGCTCTCCACTAACCAGCATTTTGCAGTAAGCAAAGCCAGGTGGCAAATGGAATGATTGTAGGTTGGTATCCTGGTTTAGGGTCTTGTGTTTGTTGTTTGCTCCAAAGCCTTTTGTGACCAACAGGTATTTACATCATCAATCTGAAGAGGACCTGGGAGAAGCTGCTGCTGGCAGCCCGTGCCATCGTTGCCATTGAGAACCCAGCTGACGTGAGCGTCATTTCCTCCAGAAACACTGGGCAGGTATGAGAGTTTATTGGTCACGAGGCTTGGGCTCTCATGCCTGCTGATGGCAACTTGATTGTAAAAAGGTGTAACGCATTTTGGCTCTAGGAACACTGTCTTGGATGGATGTTTTTTAAAGTGTTGCTCTTGCAGTGTAGAACAGCTCAGTTGAAACCCAGTTCCCATTTCTGCAGTTTCAAGGCATTTGATGACTACTATTTCTTTCATAGCCTTTGGATTCATACCCTTTGGATATCCTGTTGGATTTCAGGCATGTTGGTGGTCAGTCCCCTGGTGCCCCCTCCAGTAATTTTGTGAGTCATTTGCTCTGCTTTTTGGGGACAGTAAGTGCCTGATGAAAAAGTGACTATTTGCTCTAGTACTGAGCAAAGTATAACTAGCATATTTTAAACTTTGCCTTGAGATTTTTGGCCAAAAAAAATGCTACAGAAGGGGACACAAACGTTAAATAAAACCTAACTAGCCACTGGAATTTTTCTGTGATGTTTGTTTCTTTGAACTAATGATGTGATGGCAAAAGCCTTCAGGGAACTTGTGAGCTCCACACAGGGTGGACCTGCGAAGGAAACGCTTAAGATTCAGGCTTTGGGAAAAGGGTGGCTATACATAGTGAAAGTTCCTGTAGACTTGACCTCTGCACACTGTTAAAGCTTGATGCTGAGGCCAGTTCCTGGCCGATGAGCTCTCAAGTGTCGGAAGTGTGCTACAGCAACCAGGGCAGGGTTTTCGCTAACACCAGGAGAGGAGCTCCCTCTATGACTGGAGTTTGATAGTAGGCCCTGCCACATGCCCCAGCAGCTGAAAGCTGTTGCAGGTGGGTGAGAACTGTCAGCTGCAACCTGAACAGACTCAGTTTGTGCGTGTGTGTTAACTGTTGAACTGCTAATGTTACACTGCTGAATCAAAAAAAAGGCATGTAGAAATAATGGAAGAAAATTGGCTTTGCTTTTTTCATCAGCTGTTTGTGTTATCCCCCTCTTGTGATGTGAGGGTGAGACTAGAGAGAATCGTAGAGTCAGAGAATCCATGAGGTTGGAAAAGACCTCAAAGATCATCAAGTCCTACCTGTCACCCAACACCTCATGAGTACTAAACCATGGCAGCAAGTGCCATGTCCGGTCCCCTCTTGAACACCTTGGGGACGGTGACTCCACCACCTCCCTGGGCAGCACATTCTAATGGCTAACAGCTCACTCTGTGAAGAGCTTTATCCTCACCTCCAGCCTAAACCTCCCCTGGTGCAGCTTGAGACTCTGTCCTCTTGTTCTGGTGCTGGTTGCCTGGGAGAAGAGACCAACCCCCACCTGGCTACAACCTCCCTTAGGTAGTTGTAGAGAGCAATAGGGTCTCTCCTGAGCCTCCTCTTCTCCAGGCTAAACAATCCCAGCTCCCTCAGCCTCTCCTTGTAGGGCATGTATTCCAGACCCCTCCCCAGCCTCGTTGCCCTTCTCTGGACACATTCAAGAGTCTCAGTGTCCTTCTTAAATTGAGGGAAGAAGGAGCTTGAGGATGAGACTATAGAGCTTGCAAACAATTTCAGGGATAAAAAGCGTGTGGTTTCCCCCCCCCCATCTCCTGCCTTCCTGTGTTGCTGCTGGGTATCGTGGGTTTAACTGCTGGTGCCAATGTAGCTATTTCCAGAAACATTTTTACTTCACCTCATTCTGAGTGCAGAGCTGCTGGCAGCCCTGATTTCCCAGGAATTGAAACAGACAGTCCAGTTAAGTTCTGTTGGGTGTTCTGGGTGACTTGGCTGAAGCGCTGGGTTTGTGCCTCACCTTTTGCCTGCTCCACTTTGCAGCGTGCTGTCCTGAAGTTTGCTGCTGCCACCGGGGCCACTCCTATTGCCGGGCGTTTCACCCCCGGTACCTTCACAAACCAGATCCAAGCAGCGTTCCGTGAGCCGCGGCTCCTGGTCGTTACCGACCCCCGGGCCGACCACCAGCCCCTGACTGAGGCATCCTACGTCAACATCCCCACCATTGCCCTGTGCAACACCGACTCCCCGCTGCGCTATGTGGACATTGCCATTCCCTGCAACAACAAGGTAAAGTAAAATACAATTAACCAGGTTGCAAAAGACCTCAGAGATCATCAAGTCCAACCTGTCACCCAGCACCATCTAATCAACTAACCCAAGGCACCAAGTGCCTCAGCCAGGCCTCCTAAACACTTCCAGTGATGGTGACTCCACCACCTCCCTGGGCAGCACATTCCAATGGCCAATCTCTCTTTCTGGGAAGAATTTCTTCCTAACATCCAGCCTAAACTTCCCCTGGTGCAGCTTGAGACTGTCCTCTTGTTCTGGTGCGGGTTGCCTGGGAGAAGAGACCAACCCCCACCTGGCTACAGCCTCCCTTCAGGGAGTTGTAGAGAGCAATAGGGTCTCCTGAGCCTCCTCCAGGCTAAGCAACCCCAACTCCCTCAGCCTCTCACCGGGCTTGTGCTCCAAGGGCCCTGCTCTGGCACTCACAGCACACTGCAGCTTGCAAGGTGAATGTGTTCTGCAGGGCAGGCTTGGCTTCTATTTTGTATGTCTCCCAAGGTGACAAACCAGTTCAGGCTTCTTGCAAGCAAGCAGGTGGTGGGGAGAGAAGGGATGATCTGCACACAGTTGGAGCTTGGAGCTGAGGCCAGTTCTGGCCGAGGAACTCTCAAGTGTAGGACGTGTGCTATAGTAACCTGGCAGAATCTTTTGACTCCATGAGGGTCTTTGTGGCCCAAGGACTGGAGTTTCATAATCGTTCTTGCCACAGTTTCAGTACAAATGAAAGATAAAGTGAGTTGATGAAGAAACTGCTCTGAAATGTTACCTTGCCAGAAACAGTCTCTAACGTGAAGTTCAGGGAGATGGAAAATTATTTCTGGCTTCTAGGTATCATTCACTGAAACTAGTGTAAGCGAAGTCCGAGTGTGTGTCAGATCTGTGTGCTCATTTGCTCAAGTTTTCTGTTTCTTCTAGCCTGAGCAGAATGCCTCTTTGGACAAGGTGCATGTGGGGTAGTGAGCAGTATGAAACCCCATAGCAGGGGAATTACTTCAGGCTCTGTTGTATAAAGAAAATTCAAATGCTGGTGACTGAAATGCACGGATTCATTTCTGCAGAGCCCTGAAAAAGTTTCCCTTTCATGAGTCTGGGCTTGAGCAAGTAATGTCTTGCCAAGCAGGAACCTGGGGTTGGGTGGAAATCAGTTGTTTGCTCTTTGAAAGCCAGGTGTGTTCAGAGGTGTATCCTTTGCAGCCAGTCTTCCTTACCTTTCTGCCTTGCAGGGAGCCCACTCCGTGGGGCTGATGTGGTGGATGCTGGCTCGGGAGGTCCTGCGTATGCGTGGCACCATCTCCCGGGAGCACCCCTGGGAAGTCATGCCTGACCTGTACTTCTACAGGGATCCTGAGGAGGTAGGAGAGCTGGGGCAGCAAGGGTATCTCCATGAGATATCTTGCTTGTGCTCCTGCCCCATGGTCCTGCGTGCCTGCTGGTCAGGACAGGATTTGTCAATAGAGAGTCATGGAGTGGTCTGGGTTGGAAGGGACCTCCAAAGGTCATCTAGTCCACCCCCCATATAATTACACTTCATGCCTAGAAGGGGCGGTTGGTTAATTGGATTGTCTGGTACATGACAGTGAAGGTGGGGAGGCGTCTCTGGGAGGCTTAGACTGTGCTCTTGTGTTGCAGATTGAAAAGGAGGAGCAGGCAGCTGCAGAGAAGGCGGTTACGAAGGAGGAGTTCCAGACCGAATGGACGGCCCCAGCCCCAGAGTTCACTGCTCCTCCTCAGCCGGAGGTTGCAGATTGGTCTGAGGGAGTGCAGGTCCCATCGGTGCCCATCCAGCAGTTCCCCACAGGTCAGTCTGGGGAGGGATATCTGTGGGAAGTTGGGAGTGTGGTGGTAAAGGGGTGGGGAGAGCTGGGGTGCACTCAGGGTTCTTGTCTTTGTCATTGCAGAGGACTGGAGCGCCCAGCCTGCCACCGAGGACTGGTCAGCAGCTCCCACGGCCCAGGCCACTGAGTGGGTTGGCACTGCCACAGAGTGGTCTTAACTTCAGTCAGTCCCAGTGTACTGCGAGAGAAATAAAGACTCTGTAAAACACACCCTGCTTGGTGCTGCTCTTTTAAGCTTGGTGGTGGGTGACGTGTCAGTGGCTTGAGGAATGCAGTCTTTGGCCCCCAGGGTGGGAGGCTTTGTAAATTGCTGTTTCATCCAGCTTGGAACTGGGGTGCTGCGGGCTCTGGCCCTGCCAGCAGCAGCCCCTCAGATGGGTGAAGCTGGCCTCACTTGGGACTTACTGTATGAGGCAGGGGCATGCAGTTGGTTGGTGGTCTGGCTGCAGGGTGTGGGGACAAGAGCCCTTGAGTGAGAGCGGCTTCCCTCATGGAACGCCAGTTGGAGCATCTGTGCTACCGAGTCCTTCCTCACTTAGACAGTCCTCAAGCACCAGCATCCTGGTGCAGATAGAGTAAAGCACATGGTAAATCTGCAGCTGCCCTGAATTTGACACTCCAAAGCAAGTATGGTGAACTACCTGGGCACAGACGAATGCTGTCATCCTGAATACAAGAGCAGATGAAGGTTTTTCTACAGATCTGCCTCATTTTTGCTGCTGGACCAAGCAGCTGCTAAGGCATTTCTCGACTGCCCTGCAGCTGCCAGGGAGACTGTCTTGCCTTTAGCCTCGTGGGTTTGAGAACCTCACCTGCATTGAGTCTGAGTGACAGGTAAAGGTAGAACCGTGTTACAGCTATTTGCATCGACAGCAATGAGGAACATCCTTGGTTATCTCTTTTTTTCTACTGCCCACCTTCCAAAGCCTGTTGTTCATACCTCTTCCTTTATACATTCAGTAGGCACTGATGAATAAAACCACACAATGAAGATTTGCTATTTTGTTATCTCTAGTTCAAAGCTTAAAACCTCAGTTTATGAAGTGCTCCTGAAGCCTGAGGTTTAATTAGTGCGGCTCCCGTGACAGTCCTCAGTATGTCTGCATGTTTGGTTCACTGCCTGCTAGCTCGTTCTTACTAGGACTGTTCAAGTATGAATAAAATGTCCTCTAAAGGGTATGGGATGCATCTTTGAAGTCATGGCTCCCTAGCCCTGCTTTGAAGGTCAGAGAAACCTGTCTTGGCCGAGATGTTTGTTCATTTCAAATGCTGTTGCACTAAAGCCAGAAGGGTTCCTTGTGTGGAGTCCTGCAGTATTTCACCAGTGCAGAGGAAGAAAATGGCCTGAAGCAGGTCTGTGCATGCAGGTCAGGGTTAGATTTGGGTTATGCCAAGCTGAGAGCTCAGTGTGGGAAGAAGCAGGGCATGTGGCCAAACTCAGCTGCCCTGCTCTGAGGGCAATCACATCAAAGGCTGGGACATCGTTTGCCATGGGCAGGGTCTCCAGCACTGCTCACTCCTGCTCCTTGGATGGAAGCAGGGCACAACCTGGGAAGCTGCTGTGGAGCTGTTCTTCCCCTGTGATGCTGCTTTTGTTAGCATTGCCTGAGAAGCTGGTTCTGGTCCTACCTCACCTGTGGAGAGCCAAGTGGACGCTAAGAGAGAAGGGTGTTTACCTTTTGGGTCTGAACTAGGTCAGCGCAACCAGGCCAGCCTTTGGCACTCTCAGAAGGAAACATGTCAACAAAAGAAGCTTTCTGGGGGCAGGGGAAGAGCCCTGAGCATCGCTGCTGCTGCCTGGCAGCTGTCCAGGGGTTGATGGTGCTGGTCACAGCTGCAAAATGTCCAAGTCCAGATCATTTAACCTGAGGGAGAGCAGGGTTAGACTGGATCTGAGGAAGATGTTCTTCAGTAGGAGGGTGGTGAGACTCTGGAACAGGCTGCCCAGGGAGGCTGCGGCTGCCCCTTCCCTGGGGGTGTTGAAGGCCAGGTTGGATGGAGTCTTGAGCAGCTGAGTCTAGTTGAGAGGTGTCCCTGCCCGTGGTGGGGAGGTCAGAGCAGATGATCTCTCTGATCCCTTCCAACCTGAGCCTTTCAGTGATTTCCAGGATCCCAGTAGATGGGGCTGTTACTCCTGGTTTGTCCTTGCTTTGGCTGCTGCTCCAGCGTGGCCAGAAACCAGGACAGAGCAGGCACTGGGCAAGGGAAGGATGGTCAAAAGCTGCTTTGTAAGCACACTTGGGCCTTTCAGGGTGACTCTCGGTGGTGGAAGATCTTCCACCCCTCCTGTCCCTGCTGCTGTTCAGTGCTGTAGGAGAGACAATATCATTGCAAATCCCCTGGGTACAGGGACCAGAGAGGACAAGAGGAAATGTCTTCGAGCTGCACCAGGAGAGGTTTAGGTTGGACACCAGGAAAACTTTTTTCACTGAAAGGGTTCTCAAGCCCTGAAGCAGGCTGCCCAGGGAAGTGTTGGAGTCACCATCTTGGGAGGCATTTAAAAGCTGTGTGGATGTGGTGATAAGGGACATGGTTTAGTGGTGACCTGGCAGTGCTGGGTTAGGGTTTGGCCTGGATCTTTTCCAGTTTAAGTGATTCTGTAACTAGTGGAGATGTCTTCAGTGCCAGCCTCCATCTCTTGCAGTCAGAGCAGAGCTGGTCCAGCCAGTGCCTGCTTTGCCTTTTGCCTTGGCTTTTTGATTTCCCTGTAGCCAGGTGGTGCCCTCTCACAGGGCTCAGAAAACTCTTCTTGTGAAAAAAAAACACAGACCTTGCTTTATTTTTTCCCCTCTGTGTGTCTGATGGCTAAACTTGTTGCCTCCATGCTCAGCTGCAAACCTTGAACTTGTTTTTGATTTCCCTAAGGTACCAAGGTGGGTTGCTGCTAGTTTCCACTGCAGAGAAACATAGCACTCCTAGCTGGAGGTGCCTTGGACACTTCCTAGCTCATCTGTCCTGCCTGGCTTGTTGGTTCCAGCATTGCCAGAACCTTCTGCCTGCCACTGCCATAGCTCACAATTGACTGCACCTGTTGGCTTTGCTTAAACAGGGCAAAATAAGCAGCACGTGTGGAGGGGGTCTCAGAGCCTGCACCATTTTCCCGCCCTTGGAGCTCACAATTGACTGCACCTGTTGGCTTTGCTTAAACAGGACAAAATAAGCAGCACGTGTGGAGGGGGTCTCAGAGCCTGCACCATTTTCCCCTCACTTTTTTTGCTGTTAAAAGCTCTAATTCAAGAGGCCAACAAGACAAAAATACCCCAATCCCACCCCCCAAAAAAAACCCCACACCACCCCAAAGCTAGACAAAAGCCAACCCCCCCCCCCCCCTCCACAGCTGCTGCTTTTTCCAGTGGAGGCTCCTTCAAGGCTGCTGCCAGCTGGGTAAGTTTTTAAGAGCACCAGGTGTGAGGAGCTGGAGCAGTTCCTCCCCTTTGCTCACAAGAACTGGTCTGGGGTAGGAGTGGTCGTGCTGTTGGCTTTTCTCCTTGTTGGAGTGCTGCAGACAGCCAGTGGTTCTTTGTCAGCTCCTTCAGGCTAGCTCCTAGTTTTTCTGATTTCAAGGGTTCAACCCTTTGAGAAGTCTTGGGATGAGTTTGAATTTTGTCTGCCTGAGTATGGCTTAGATTCCTCCTGGGCAGTTCCTGCGCTTCGTTTTAGGTTTCGTTTTCCTTCTGTGGAAGGTGCAGGTTTGTGCTTCTGTTTCCCAGTGAGCACTGGGATTTCTTGAACCACACCTTGAAGGCAGAAGCAGGGGCTTCGTTAGGATTTCAAATTTGAGCCTTGAGATAGGAGATTCTGCAAGTTATCAGCACTGCACAGTGCCCAGGTGGGATGAGTACTGTGGAGCCATACTTCGTGGAGACAAGGTGGTCTGTGCTGGCTCACTCCCTGTGGAATCCAGGAGGTGGAGGTTGCTCCATTCAGGTAAGTGTCAAACCTTTGCATTTATTTAATTGTGATTTATGAACCTTGAGAAGCCTTCTCCCACTGCCAGAGCAGTGGGTTGTGTCTGTTTGGTAGGCACTTGTGTTAGAGCACCCCTCAGGTGGTAGCAGCCTGGGAAAGGCTTGGTGTGCACAGGTTCCTCCTTGGGACGTGAGGGCTGCTGTAAGACTCTGCTCTCTTCTGGGACTGTGACTTTGTGATGAACATCGTGGGGCTCTCATTAGCAAAAGAGCATTGCAACATAAACCAGGGAGGGAAATAATGAGTGCCTCCTGTGGGGCAATGTAAACCGGAGGGGAACAGCACAGGGACCAGCTGCCTCCTTCCTTGCACAGGCTGAGGTGAGATTATCAGTTGTGGTGGCTGCCTGAGCAGCATGTTGCTGGAACCATAGGGACCCCAGTGGCGAGTGTGTGGCTGGTGCAGCTCTCTGCTTTAAGTGCTGCCCAGGCCAAAGTCCAGCCTCAACTCCTCTATTCCATCCATGTGCACCCCCCTTACATTTTTAGGTGGCTATTTGTTTTTAATCCTGGGCTTTGTGTTGGAGGAGTGCTGTGAGCAGGGTGTGTCTGGTTCATCATGCCCCATGAAGTGGTGGATAAGCAGCTCAACTATGCCTTGGCTTTGGTGGCACCGTGGTAGTGGTGTGTACGTAGCTGGTGACTTGTCCTGTTCCAGAATAAACAGATTAGCTCTTCAGAGCCAGCAAAAGGTCTTCAAAGCTGCTTTCCCCTCTGTGATAGTGGTGTGGGGTGTCAGAAGGGGCTGAAAGGGCATCTGCCTGAGCTTGTGCTTTCCCTGGAGGTGGGTTACAGCAAATTCCTGACACTTCTGCACAAGGCAGCTCTGTCTATCAATTGATGCTTGGGGCAAAGGTGGAGGTTCCCCCGCTCCTCTCCACCTGGTTTAAATAAATCTGATAGCAACCTTCATATTTTGGAGATCTCGAACATCTGCTTAGGCACTGAATTATTTGCTGCTGTTATCCCCAAACCCCTGGCAGTCCCACGTGTGTGCAATGTTGTTTAATTAGAGCAAGGTTTGGAGCTTTTGCAGAAGCCTTGGTTCCCCTAGATAAGCTTTGCTTTGAGGGAGGGAGAATGGAGAAGAGAGAGGACACAGAGGCGGCGGGGCTGCGGCCGGGCGGCGGCGGGGCTGCGGCCGGGCGGCGGCGGGGCTGCGGCCGGGCGGCGGCGGGGCTGCGGCCGGGCGGCGGCGGGGCTGCTGCCTCCCTGCTCCCTCCGTTTTAGGAAGGTTCCACCTCGTGCTAACTTGATCTGCGCTCCTGATCACTGATGGCTTGCCCATCCTCAAACAGCCCAAGTAGCAGTGCTGTGCTGCTCTGCTTGGATTTATTTTATCTGCAACTGATCTGAAGTGATTTCTTCTCCCTCCCATGCTGCCTGGAGAGAGGTGGCATTGGCAGTTTCTGCAAAGGCTGCTTGGTTCCCACCAGAGGTGGTGGTCTCACCTCTGTTCCTGCTTTAACATCCTGCAGCTGATTCCTTGCAAAACTTTCATTGCTTGTGTGCAGCAGTGGTGAGCACAGTGTGTCCTTAGCCCTGTGATGGCCCTGAGCAGGATGCAGGGCTGCTGAGTTTCTAACCTATACACTTGCTCTGTCTGAAGGCAAACCCTCCTGATTCCCCAGATCTGGGAGCCGGCTGTAGTGGTGCTAAAGCCCTCTCCAGTTCTCTTGGCCACGAGACTCCAGGGAGCACAACTGAGCTCAGTCCTGTGGGCTCTTATATCCAGCCAGCAGTCTCCTGCCTGGTTCTGGACCCTGGGAAGTGGAGGAGCCCCTCTGTGGTTGCCTCTTTCCTCCTCTTGCTGCTCTACCACTCTTGGGTGGCATTTGCCCCTCTGGCCTTTTCTTGGGTATTTGGTGCTGATAGACACAAAGCTTTTTCCTGCTGGAAAATGACATGTGTCTAGCTGACCCTGTGCAGCTGAGGGCTCTTGTTCCTCCACCTGGATGCTGGCAAACACATCCCCTTGCCTCAGTGCTTTCCAGTTTTGCTGTCAGTCATGAAGGAGTGGTGCAGAAAAGAGTATCAGTCCCAAAGCACTTTGAACCCCTCTCATCTTTCTCTCAGTGCCTATGGACATACATCCTCAAACTGTCTCCCATCTTGGGAGACCTTAGTGGCCTCCATTTGCTGAGTGCATGGAGGAGGTGGTAGTCCTGGGTAGCACCAGTTGGTGCCAATTTAATCTTTACAAACAGCCTTCACCACTGTGTTTGACTTTTTATAGACAGGTGAACTAAAGGGGTGCCAGGGAGTTGGGACCTGTGATTGGAAGAGAATAGCAGCACAGAGCAGTAGATGAAGGGACTGAGAGCAGAGAAGGACTTGGGAGTGCTGCTGAATGAAAAGCTGGAAATGAGTGAGCAACGTGTGCTTACAGCCAGGAAAGACAACCATAACCTGAGCTGCACCAAAAGCAGCCTGGCCAGCAGGTTGAGGGAGGGGATTCTGTCCCTCTGCTCTGGTAAGACCTCACCTACAGTGGTGTGTCCAGCTCTGGAGTCCTCAGCACAGGAAAAACATGAACCTGTTGGAGCATGGTCCAGAGGAGGCTCTGTGCTGGAGCACCTCTGCTGAGAGAACAGGCTGAGAGAGTTGGGGTTGTTCAGCCTGGAGAGGAGAAGGCTCTGGGGGGACCTTAGTGCAGCCTTTCAGTATTTGAAGGGCACCTATAAGAAAGCTGAGGACAGCCTTTTTAGCAGGGCTGTTGTGACAGGACAGGGGGAGATGGTTTTAGGGTGGTAGAGGGGAGATACAGACTAGATAGAAGGAAGACATCTTTTACACTGGGGGTGGTGAAACCCTGGGCCAGGTTTCCCAGAGAGGTGCTAGATGCCCCATCCCTGGAGATGTTCCAGGTTAGGTTGGATGGGGGCTCTGAGCAACCTGATCTAGTGAAGCATGGCCCTGCTCACAGCAGTGGGGTTAGCCTAGATGACCTTTCCAAACCAAACTGTTCTATGATTCTATGAACAACTGCAGAAGAGACAAAGCCTGCCTGTGCTGGCTTGCTGCAGCAGTCCACTGAAAACAGGAGGCTGAGTTCTGATTCAGCAGTGCTGACAACATTGTGTGAGAAATGGGCTGGCATCTACACATCCACTGTTTCCAGAGCTGCTCTTTTCCCCCAGGGTAAAACTGTGTCTGAGCATTTGTGAGTGATAAAGCCTTGGCTGCAGATGAAACTGGGCTGCCACCTGCCAGAGGACAAGCTGCTGCCTTAGGGCTTAGGCAAGTGGCAGGACAAGTGTGATGGAGAGAAAAATCCCTGTGGCTGTCAGGCTGGAGAGCTGGGGACATTGCATTCATTATGGATCCAAATGGAGGATCACTCTTTGAAGCCTTTTGGTGAGCAATTTCATTTGGTTTTTGATATTTTGTTTTGGTCAGGGCATTGCTGCTGTGAGGAGAACTTGGCTTACAGGTGCAGTGGCCTCAGACTTCAAAGGTCCCCATCTGACCTGCTGCAGTGGCAGAAAAAGCCCCTGGTGCTCCCCCATATACTCAGGAAGATGGGTCTGAGCATGCTGGGCTGCAAAGAGGACTTCCAGGGGCCAAGTCAGAGGCCCAGGGGATATTAGACTGAGTCTTAGTGCATCTTCACCAGAGTGGAAGCCACTGCGGTGCTCCTGGCGCTGGCAGAACTGCTGCCTGGCTGGGGTGGGATCAGCTGCAAAAATATCAGTCTCCATTGCCAGGGATTTTCCCTGGGCATGGGGAAGTGGCCTTTGGTTGTCTTCCTTGAGCTCGTTTGCTGGTGAAGGTTTCTCAGGGCAGTTCTTGGCAGGTGCTGGAGCCAGTGCAGCTTATGGCCCCTGTCCATGGCTCTTGCCCTCGGCTGTGCTGGGCGGTGTTACTGAGTTAGGAGTCAGTCTAGGGGTTGAAGTAACGATGGATCTCTAGTCAACAGACTGAGGTAAGAGGAGCAGACTGAGAACCCAGAGAAGGTGGAGGCACACACAGTAGAGCTGAAACAAAAAGGTAACAGTTTGGAATAGGTAGACTGGAGGGAAGCTATCACATGCAGCTGACAAAACCTCTTCTTTGCTGGTCTGGTGGGAGTCTTCTGCTCCTTAATAGCAGCTGCCATGGAGCTGGACAGAGTCAGCCACTTATTTTAAAGATTATTTTAATTCCTCAGGCAGAGGCACAGCTGGAATGAGAGGGAAGCTCACACTGCTGTTATTAGCTGAAGAAGCCTTTGAAGGGAGCGAGAAGCACTCACACCACAGCGAGCTCACCAGGCTGCTGCCCATGGCCACAGGGCTGCATCCTGTATGGAGCAGCTCAGCAGTGCCAAGGCTGATTTTTCATCCTGCCTGCCTCCCCTTTCCTTCTTGAGAAAAATCAGCACAACCAAGGTACCACTGAGCTTCTGCACAGAGCTGCTTTAGACAGTATTGGATAGATACAGATCACCAGGAGTGGGTAACCAACACACAGGGTATTTGTTTCCTACTCAAGCTGCAGTAGCTCATGCATACCTCTAGCTCCCTGTCAAACAGGAGCATCATCGTGGGGCATATGGAGCAGCCTGTGAGTACCATGGCTGCCCTCTGCCCCTTCCAGGGACTGTTCCCAGTGGCTGCCTCCAGGGCCTCAGCTGGCCAGGGTACGGTGCCCGGACCCCCAGCATCGGTGGCTGTGTCACAAATCTCTGTGGTGGTGGTGGGGACAGTGCTGCTCCTCTCCCACCAGTCCTGGGGCTGCCATTCAGGGCTGCTGGTTTGCCTTGCTTCCCACCAGGGCTGGTCCTACCAGGAGGCTCCATGTTCTTGTCTAGAATAAAGATCAGGAAGGTTATTTTCTGGTGAGCAGGCACTGGCTTTCTGCCTCTCCCCAGTGGCTGCTCTTCCTTCTCCATCCAATAATCCAAGTAGCTGAGGGTTTATGTTTGAGCATCTGGGTGAAGAAACTGTAAGTAAGATGATTAGCACCTGGCCAGCAGCTAAGATGTGTGTCTACTGCCCAAGTCCTCTTTGCAAGATCTGGTAGCCCTACCAGCTATGCCAAGTGGTGGTCATAGGTAACGGCTGATTCGAGCCTTTGCTTTCAATGCTGCCAGCACAATTTCTATTTAAATGAATGCCCTGGTGTGGTGGGTTGAGCACCTGGCTCTGCTCTGGGAGGAATCTGTGCTGGGTTGGTCTGAACTTTAATCACCACCACTGGAGGTGTTCAGGAGGAGACTTGATAGGGTGCTTGGTTGCATGGTTTAGTTGATTAGGTGGTGTTGGATGATAGGTTGGACATGATGATCTTGAAGGTCTCTTCCAACCTGGTTTGTTCTATTCTATTCTAAATAGGAGAGGTCAGGAAAGGGCTGGATCAGACCAAACCTGGAGGATCTCTGTGCCTTGAGAGTGCCTGGGTGAGCTGGTGCCAACATTTAGGTTGGAAAAGGCGTTTAAGATCCTTGAGTCCAATTGTGAGTGCTTTCTTCATCATCTTTCAGGCCAGCCACGGACCCCCTTAGCACAGCTTGCAGCATGCATTAGCCCTAAGACCAACCCAGCTCTGTAAAAAGCTGCTGTCTGGTTTGTCACAAAAAAGGGAGGGTTTAGACTCCATCCAAGGAAGACGTTTTTTACATTGGGAGTGGTGCAGCACTGGAATAAGCTGCCCAGAGAGGTGGCAGATGTCCCATCCTTGGGGGAATCCCTGGGACACAACCAGCCAAGGTCAGGTTGGATGAGCTCAGAGCAACCTCATCTAGCTGAGGCTGTCCCTGCTCACTGCAGGGGGTTGGACTACATGACCTTTGGAGGTCCCTTCTAACCCAAGCCTGTCCATGATTTCCACAATCTTGATGGCAAGAGAAGCCTTGGCAGGAGGATTGAGGGGAGACTGTTTAGTTGTTTGTCTTTTACCTTCTGCTTGTTTGGGGTGAGTTTCCCTCTTTGGACTTGGTGTAAGCAAATCCTCCATATCCTGCAGCACAGGGCTGGTGCTGGCTTTGTTATTTCTCTTGTTTTTCTCCTCTTCACGTTGCTGCAACAAACCAGCAGGGTGAGTTTGAAGATGCAGATGGACCCCTGGTGTCATGGGGTTGGCCTGGCTAAGTGTTTGTTGGTGTGAATACAACGTCTTTGCTAACTTCAAGGTGCTGAACCCTTGGAGACCATGGGTTTTAGGCAAAGAAAGTACATCCCAGGCGGGGCCCAGAGCCTGGGAAGCCACAGCTCTGCTCCTGTTAGGGCAAAGCACTCGCTGCTAATGTGGGTCAGGTCCTCCAGGCCGCCTAATTTGTATTAGTTCAGGGGTGTCTGCATTAGGGTCCTCTCCTATTTCTACATGGCATGAGGTCCAAATCCTAGCATGCTAATTCAGATCATTGCACCTGCCTTTGCCCAGCTGCATGGCAGAGGCAGGCAGCAGCCTCCTTTGTGAAGAGCTTCAAGGAGTGCTAAGAAATGTTGTTGCCATGTTGTTAGTTATGGCTCTTCAACTTGTACAAAATCTGCCTGTGCTTTTGATAGGCTTCCTTGGGAAGTCTCAGGCTCCAAAGCATCACTTGAACTATGCAGTAACTTCCTTTTTGTAGGGGGGAAGCAAGGTTATGGGGAAAACTGAGTGTAGTTTGGATGCATGAAAAAGGAGTCTGCTATGGGACACAACCAACCTCTGCAGTTAGCCATTCAGTGCCATCAGAGAGGATTGAACAGGCATAAAAGGCATCTTCTCCTTGTGTCACTGCCACCACTGCAGTTTAAAAGCCTGTGCTGCACAACAAATTCCAAGTGTAAGGGGTTTCAAAGGCCAGCTCTTACCATCTGCATTTTCTTCTTCAGCTCCGTGTTGGCGCGCTGGTAGGCTTCGGCCACAGCGTTTAGGTAGTAGATGGCAAGGCTGCAAAAGCAAACGTGGTTGGTTTTGTCTCTCTCTTAGGGGGGAGAGAAAGTCTCACCAGGAGGGAACATTCAACACCTGCTTTCCCCACCAGTGGTCTCTGAACCTCCTTAAGAGGCTCAAGGTTTAGCTAGAACTCGGGCTGCCTCGTGGCACGGTCAATGAAGATGGGTTGGGCTGGTCCAGTAACTCAGCTCTGCTCAACACTTTCCTAGGGCTGTGGCTCCCCTGAGAGATGACTGTCTGGAAATCACAGGTGCCTAATACCCTCTAAAGGCCACACAAGCAGTGTGATGCTGGGAGGTTTGGTATCTCTCTGTTTGCAAAGGTGATTGGGACAGAGACAAAATGATGTCTCGAGGCGAGGTGGGAGGTCTGTGGTATGGGAATAGCCCAGACTGGGAAGGGGATGTTAAAACGTGTCTCGTCAGCAGGTACACTGGATTTGTGCTGGTCCCTTTCCTGGAGGTCAGTGAGGGAAAGGGCAGGAGACTGTCACTGGGAAAAATAAAAATTATTTTCAAAGGTCTACTGCTCTCCTACCACCTTTGGGGGGATTGCACCAAAGCCCCAGGAGCTTGACCTGCAGCCCTTTTGTAAAGGTCATCCATTTGGGGTGGGTTAGCTCTGCAGTCCCCTCTTGTATTGGTGGCAGCATCTGGTAATGCTGCTGTGAAGCCCACAGGAACAGAGCTAATAACTCGGTAAGCTGCTTGGCCATAGCAGGGCTGCAGTGTGAGGCTTCTTGTCTCCTGCCTGTGTCTGATCTGCTGCTTCCAGATACAGAATCTGTCTGCACAAGTCACAGCCTCTGATCATCCTTATTTAGGTTAAACTGAGTTTGTAGTATGAAGCAGGTTGTGTGCTGTCTGATTGGGATTTTTCCCTAGGTATTTCTTAGAGAAGCTTTCTGACATGGGAGCTTGTGTTTGGTTTTTATTTGAAGGGCATTATCTCCAGTGTAACCCATTCAGGGTGATGGATCACAGTGCCCTGGAGCCCCCATCTGCAATCTGGGTGCATGCCCAAACACAAGTCAGAGCAGGCAAGCATATGGAATACCCTTCCCAACCTGACTCCCACTGTTTAGTCTGGGGAGTTCAGAGCTGCCTATAAAAATTTGGCCACAGCTCTCCCACTGATTATTTTTGTTAGCTGTGGAAACCTTGATAGCTGTGGTGTGCCAAAATATGTTCCTTCATAAAAGGGAAATTAAGGAAATAAGGGAACTGTGCTGGTCCTGGTGCTGCTGAAGGGATTTAAGTGTTGTTTCAGAGCTGAAATGATCAGACAGCACAGAAACAAATCCCAGAGGCATTATTTGGAAAGAGAAAGTGGAAAAACAACCAACCAACCCCTCCCAAACAAACAAACCCCCAAACAAAAACCCAACCCAACCAACACACCCCAAAGCAAACCAACCCCAAACGAAGCCAAACTAAACCCCAAATAAACCAAAACAAAAACCCCAAACACCCTCAGCCAACCCAACCAAAGCAACTCCCAACCCCCCAGCCCTCCCTCCCTGTTTCTGGAATGTGTGACTCTGGCTTGCCCTGGCTTGGCAGCGCTGTAATTGCCACCATCTGTGCCACAAATTGTTTCTTCCAAAAGGCACCAGGCTGAGATTGTCCATTTATTTCCTGCTGGCTCCTGAAAGTTTTCCATATGGAAGCTTGTGAGAGTGTTGATTTCTATCAGGCCTTGGCCAGCAAAGCTTCATCTACAAGGTTGTGCTTAATTGGGTCAGGTAATTAAGTTTCAGGAAGTTGTGTTGGGCTTAGGACAAGGGGACAGGGAGCAGGTGCCTGCCCTAATCCAGGCTGCTGCTGCAGCAGGAGATGTATGAAGCCCTTGCTAACTTCCCAAAGGCTTTGGTTTGGTTTGGTTTTTTGCCAAGCCTCCTCCCACCCTGTGGTAGTTTTAGGCTATGCCTTTAAAACTTAAGTGCAGATTTCAAGCAGAGAAGTAGAAAAATATAAAATAATCACTGTTGGGTGTAAAAAGGGAAAATAAAAGATTACTCTAAACAAATCCATTGGACAAATGTCTGGGGTAAGAGAAGCTGCAGCATAACAGGCAACCAACACCAGAACAAGAGGACACAGTCTCAAGCTGCACCAGGGGAAGTTTAGGCTGGAGGTGAGGAGAAAGTTCTTCACAGACAGAGTTGTTAGCCATTGGGATGTGCTGCCCAGGGAGGTGGTGGAGTCACCATCCCTGGAGGTGTTCAAGAGGGGATTGGATGTGGCACTTGGTGCCATGGTTTAGTCATGAGGTCTTGGGTGACAGGTTGGACTTGATGATCTTTGATGTCTATTCCAACCTTATTGATTCTATGGTTCTGTAACATTTCCTCACATTTCACTTCCGTTCCCATTCCCTCTCTCTTCTCCTCCCATCTTGGCTGTTCTGCTTTCCCTGAGAGAAGATAACACTTCTGGCTGACCTTGAGATAAGATTAACACTGCTTTCTCCCAGCTTCTGTATCTCTCTCTTGGTACAAGGGGGCCTGGGAGGTTTGTGGTAGGGGAGGGAAGGCAGTGGAGCAGCTTCCCTGGTCTTGTGACTTGGGGGGGGGCAGGGGGGCACGCTTCTGTGTTGTTTGCTACCTGTAAATATCTGCATAATATTGTAACTCCTGTCTGATCTGCCCATGTTCACTGCATTCCATCACAGTGCAGTTTTTGCAGGGTTCTACACACTGGCCACAATAACCACATGCAGTGCTACAGGCTGGGGTCAGAGTGGCTGGAGAGCAGCCAGGCAGAGAGGGACCTGGGGGTGCTGGTTGATAGTAGGCTGAACATGAGCCAGCAGTGTGCCCAGGCAGCTAAGAGGGCCAGTGGCATCCTGGCCTGGATCAGGAACAGTGTGGCCAGCAGGAGCAGGGAGGTCATTCTGCCCTCTGCTCAGCACTGGTTAGGCCACACCTTGAGTCCTGTGTCCAGTTCTGGGCTTCTCAGTTTAGGAAAGATGTTGAGTTGCTGGAAGGTGTCCAGAGAAGGGCAACAAAGCTGGGGAGGGGGTTGGAGCACAGCCCTGTGGGAAGAGACTGAGGGAGCTGGGGTTGCTTAGCCTGGAGAAGAGGAGGCTCAGAGGAGACCTTCTTGCATCTACAACTCCCTGAAGGGAGATTGTAGCCAGGAGGGGGCTGGTCTGTTCTCCCAGGCACCCAGTACCAGGACAAGAGGACACAGTCTCAAGGGGTGCCAGGGGAGGTTTAGGCTGGATGTTAGGAAGAAGTTCTTCCCATAAAGAGAGATTGGCCATTGGAATGTGCTGCCCAGGGAGGTGGTGGAGTCACCATCAGTGGAGGTGTTTAAAAAGAGCCTGGCTGAGGCACTTGGTGCCATGGTTTAGTTGATTAGATGTTGTTGGGTGATAGGTTGGACTTGATGATCTCTGAGGTCTTTTTCAGCCTGGTTAATTTTTTCTGTTCTAAATACAGCTTCATTTGCTTCTAACTGAGTTGGTCTGGCTCAAAAGTTAATGCTGGGGGAAGCTTCAACCCACCACACACCCCCAATCCAGAGATGGAATTTTGCAAGGCAGACTTACACCATGAGCAGGATTGCAGGAATGATCAGCCCCGGGTTTGCCACGTAGCTGAAGATCTTGGCAACAAAAAGTGGGAAATCAAGCTCAATGGTCTCTTGAATGACTTCATACATCCTCTTCTTTCCACTGGGGAGAGGAGCAGCTGGTTAAGGTGTGTGGCCACTTGCTGGAGGACAATATAGCTCCTAATCTGGGGCAGAGGAGGCTCCATGTCAACATCAGGAAAAACTTCCCTGTGAGGGTGCCAGAGCCCTGGAGCAGGCTGCCCAGAGAGGTTGTGGAGTCTCCTTCTCTGGAGACTTTCCAAACCCACCTGGATGTGTTCCTGGGTGACCTGCTCTGGGTGACCCTGCTTTAGCACGGGGGTGGACTGGATGATCTTTGGAGGTTGCTACCAACCCCTGGCATGCTGTGATTCTGTAATCTGAAGCTTCTAAGTAGCACATTTCCTTCAGTGAACATCAGCTTGGGGTTGGCCACCAAAACACCTTCATTTTAAGTCACCTACTGGTCCATCCCTTGATGATCAGAATAATCTTTGCTAGGCCTGCTTGCCTCTGGAATGGACAGATTTATTTCCATGTCTGGCAATGTTGTGAGTCCTATTTGCCCTTCTGAATTGTATAACCCCCTGGAGACTGCAGTAACCCCACGTTTCCAATCAATATCTTGTTAAAGATGGTCTTTTTCTGGTCGAGATGACTTCCCATATGCAAATTGTGGCTTTCTGAGATAATCAGCCAACTTGAAGAGCTGCTGAGTAATGACAAAAATAGCAAGCTGTGATTATTGCCTAATAGGAAACTCAGTGAAAGAGTCATTTCGAACCGAACTGATGGAGCAAATGAGAGCATTCTCTATGAAAGGAGAGCAGAGCTGGAAAAGGCTGGGTTATGCAACTGACCTTCCTCACTCCCCAGCAGCTCTGGGCCTGTGAATTCAACCTTTCCTCATCTTTAGACTTGTTGCTTCCTAGGATCTTGCAGGGTTTTGTTCAGAATTCCTCTCCAGGACTCGGTCCTGATGAGTCAGTGAAGACACTTAGCTAAAGGGTATCTCAACTTCATCAGCTCCTCACCAGGACTGTCCTGACGAGACTCAGTAAAGACACTTAGCTAAAGGATGTCCCAACTTCATGGACTCCTTCAAGCCCAGGAGAGCTGAGCTTTCAGTTTGTGCCAAGGGTCTGAATCAGCCTGAGTGGCTGTTAAGGGATTGATTTGGAACAGAGATAGCTCTTTCGCCTTGCAGATTACTCATCACCAAATGACAGTGTAGGTGCAACAAGTTTCCTGTCACATCTCCTGACGTTGCTCATTGACACCTTTCCTGTCACAGAACTGAGGGAATTTTGGTCTCCTGCCTTCTCCCCTGAGTGTTTCAGCTTTCTGTTGTTCTCCATTAGCAAGTGGTTAGACTAAACCACTGCATCTACAAGAACAATTTGTTCCAAGCTGACTCCTTGCTGAGTCACCCACAGCAGGCCCAGGCAATGGCTTTACTCAATCAAAGCTGACTTTATTGGCACCTTAATTTGATCCAGTGGATGCGTCTGTGCAGGGCTGAGTCTGTCCCAGTTAAAACCCAAGAGAGATGTTTTAAAAATGTGCTTAAACAAAAAAAATAGGCAGCTGCAGCTCTGCAGGCTGAGACCTACCCAGTTCCTCCTGTTTTCCAACAAAGTTCCATGTGTAAAATGTGCCTTGTGCTGTGGGAGCTCTTGGCTCTATGGAAGGTCTTAGATTGAGACTTTGGACCCATTTTTCACCCACAGTATTGCCAGGGAGCTTTAGGGGTGCTCCCACTGCTGTTGGCTGGTTTTGGTGGCTTGGTTTTTATGTTCCCAGTGTGCTGCAACCGGCTGCCCCCCCCTCCGGCTGCCCCCCGATGCTTTCATTAGTGTGTGCTGGGAAAACACCAGAAATCAAGCACAAGCCCTGCGAGGAGAGGCTGAGGGAGCTGGGGTTGCTTAGCCTGGAGAAGAGGAGGCTCAGGGGAGACCTCATTGCTCTCTGCAACTACCTGAAGGGAGGTTGTAGCCAGGTGGGGGTTGGTCTCTTCTCCCAGGCAACTAGCACCAGAACAAGAGGACACAGTCTCAAGCTGTGCCAGGGGAAGTTTAGGCTGGATGTTAGGAAGAAGTTCTTCCCAGAAAGAGTAATTGGCTCTTAGAATGGAGGGAGGTGGTGGAGTCACCGTCCCTGGAGGTGTTCAAGAAAGGATTGTATGTGGCACTTGAAGCCATGGTTTAGTTAGTCATGAGGTGTTAGGTAATAGGTTGGACTTGATGATTTCTGAGGTCTTTTCCAACCTTATTGATTCTATGCAGTGGAGGAGGCAAACCAGATGAGTTTGCAGAGCCTGCTGGACAAAGGGAGAACTGGAGCTACTCTGAGAGCTCCTGTCTGCCAGTTTGCACCCCACAGCTGGGCATGGCCCATTGCCTCACATAGCTAAGGATTTACCCAGATGGAGGGTGGAGGCATTTCACCATCTTTGCCTTCTGACTTCATAAAAACAATGCCATGTATCAGAAGATAAAAAGGCCTCTTTGCTGTTTCACACAATCACAGAATGTTCTGGGTTGGAAGGGACCTCCAAAGGTCATCCAGTCCAACCACCCTGCAGTGAGCAGGAACATCCCTTACTAGGTCAGGTTGCCCAGAGCCCTGTTGAGCCTCACCTTGATTGTCTCCAGGGATGGGGCTCTAAATGCATCCCTGGGCAACCTGTTCCAGTGTTCCACCATCTTCATGGTGCAGAACTTGTTCCTTACATCCAACCTAAGTCTCTCCCTCTCTAGTATGAATGCATTGCCCTTTGTCCTATTCCTACAGGCCTTTGTAAACAGTCTCTCTCCATCCTTCCTGTACCCTCCTTCAGGTACTGGCTGGCTGGTATTATGTCTCCCTGGAGCCTTCTCTTCTCCAGGATGAACATCTCCAGCTCCCTCAGCCTGTCCTTGTAGCAGAGGTGCTCCAGCCCCCTGATCATTTTCAAGGTCCTCCTCTGGACCTGCTCCATCAGGTCCATGTCCTTGCTGCATTGAGGGCTCCAGACCTGGCTGCAGTACTCCAGCTGAGCTCTCACCAGAGCAGAGCAGAGGGGCAGGTTTCAGCAGTACCTGAAAGGTCCGCAGTCAAAGGAGGGAGGCAAGGACATGATGGTGTAAGCCACAGGCAGGAGGCTGAGGAACAGGATCAACAGCAAAAGTCCCATGTAGAAGTTATTAGATTTGGAGGCTTTGAAGACTCGTGCATGAGGAACATTGCTGCTCATCACAGCCCAGCACTGGAAGTACATGGAGGTCAGTAGGCGCAGCACGTTGATGCCCACGAGGCCTGGGGCATAGAAGGAGCCCATCCTGAAAAGCAGAGGAAGACAAGGTCTGGCTTGTTGGCTGGGTTTTTTGTTGTGGTTTTTTTTTTTTTGGCACATTGGAAGGTCTTTAATTTTCAGAAGAAAGAAAACAGTGGTTCATATGGTGGCAAGCTGCATGGGGAAAGAAAGGACTAGGTGGTGTTGGTCGAGGTACCTGCTGTGGTTTGCCACTGGGTGTAAGGATAAATCTGATGGGGGAACTGGAGTTGGTTGCTTAGCCTGCAGAAGGACTAAAGGGACAGACTGAGGCAGTTGTAGTTGTTCAGTCTGGAGAAGAGAATGCTCTGAGGAGACCTAATTGTGGCCTTCCAGGATCTGAAGGAGTCTATAAGAAAGCTGGGGAGGGACTGTTGAGGGTGTCAGGGAGTGATAGGACTGGGGGGAATGGAGCAAAACTAGAAATGGGTAGATTGAGATTGGATGTTAGGAAGAAGCTCTTCCCCATGAGGGTGGTGAGACACTGGCACAGGTTGCCCAGGGAGATGGTGGAAGCTTCATCCCTGGAGGTTTTGAAGGCCAGGCTGGCTGTGGCTCTGAGCAAGCTGCTGTAGTGTGAGGTGTCCCTGCCCATGGCAGGGGGGTTGGAACTGAATGATCCTTGACACCCCTTCCAACCCTGGCAGTTCTATGATTCTGTAAATGAAACAGCTGAAAGATTCCACAATAATTCATCAGCTTCTCATCTGAAGACTTAAGAATCCTTGTCTAGGAGAACCAGGTAATGACCCTGTGACACCAGAGTTAGCCTGGAATCAGCAATAAAAAGGAGAAAAGCACATAGGTCCTAAAAGTAATAGAAAGCTCCACGTTTGAACTCTTCTTCTTCTTGTTTGGTTTAAGAAACAAACAGAATCACAACAACAGAACCCAAACCATCACAGAAACCTGCCAAGCAAAATAAACCCAAGAATATTTACAACACAACCAACAGGTGCAGAAAAGATAACACTGGAAAGTTTGGAGGATGTTAACTGTAGCAGTAAAAGCCAATTCAGAGCCTGAATTTCTCCTGTGGCTCTTGATCATGCCAAATCACAGAGAGCCAATGGAATCCTGGGGTGCATCAAGAAAAGTGTGTCCAGAGGTCTAGGGAGGTTCTTCTATTCCTCTACTCTGCCCTGGTGAGACCACACCTGCAATACTGTGTTCAGTTCTGGGCTCCCCAGTTCAAGAGGGGCAGAGACCTGCTGGAGAGAGTCCAACAGAGAGCCACAAGGATGATTAGGGGACTTGAGCATCTCCCCTGTGAAGAGAGACTGAGAGCCCTGGGGCTGCTTAGTCTTGAGAAGACTGAGAGGGGATCTGATCAATGTCTATCAATAGTTGAGGGTTGGGTGTCAAGTGGAGAGGTCCAGGCTCTCTTGGGTGGTGCACAGCAATGGGACAAGAAACACCAGGTGCAAGCTTGAACAAAGAAGATTTCACCTCACCATGAAGAGAAACTTCTCTACAGTGAGGGTGACAGAGCCCTGGAGCAGGCTGCCCAGAGAGGTTGTGGAGTCTCCGTCTCTATAGACTTTCCCAACCCACCTGGATGCATTCCTGTGCAGACTACCCTGGGTGATGCTGCTCTGGCAGGGAGGTTGGACTGGATGATCACTGGAGCTCCTTTCCAACCTCTAATGTACTGTGAGACTGTGCTACCCCTGTGCTCCCAGAGGAGAAGCAGGCTGCATCTGTGTTAGGGTATGGTAACCATGCATTGAGATCTGAGACCTCTCACTGGTTTCAAGGAAAGGTTTTTCAGTTTGTGGCAAAAATCATTTGGTGCTGGCTTGGAAAATGTCAAATATTGCATCCAGTTTTGGGGCCCTCTCTTCAATAAAGTCATTGAGTGTGTACGAGTAAGAGCAAGAAAGCTGGGGAAGAGCCTGGAGAACAGATCTGCTGAGGAGAGGCTGAGGGAACTGGAGTTGTTTAGCCTGCAGAAAAGGTTCAGGGGGGACCTCCTCACTCTCTACAACTACCTGAAAGGAGGCTGGAGTGAGGTGGAGGTTGGTCTTTTCTCCCAACTGATAGGACAAGAGGAAATGGCCTCAGGGTGTGCAAAGGGATGTTTAGATTATACCTAAGGAAAAATTTCATCACCAAAAGTGTTGTCAAGTGCTGGCAGAGGCTGCCTAGGGAAGTGGTTGAGTTGCCATCCCTGGAGGGATTTAAAAGACACAAATGTAGTGCTGAGAGAGACAGGGTTTAGTGGTGGACTTGGCAGTGCTGGGTTAATGGTTGGACTTGATCATCTTGAAAGTCTTTTCCAGGCTAAAGGATTCTGTGATTCTATGAATGCAGCCAGCAGGGAGACACTCCCTGGAACAGAATACAGAATTAACCAGGTTGGAAAAGACCTCAGAGATCACAGAGTCCAACCTATTATCCAACACCATCTAATCAACTAAACCATGGCACCAGGTGCCTCATCCAGGCTCTTTTTAAACACCTCCAGTGATGGGGACTCCACCACCTCCCTGGGCAGCACATTCCAATGGCCAATCTCTCTCCCTGTGAAGAATTTCTTCCTAACATCCAGCCTAAACCTGCAGAGCTGTTGTACTAGGGCAGAAATCAGCAATTAAAGACAAAAGCAGCCTTGCTCCCTGAGGAGCTTAAGGGAGCTTTGTGGTGTTGCCTATTGCCTCTGGTGCTGCCAGAGCAGCTCCTGTTTGCCCTTTCTAGGGGTACTCTTGGGACATGCCCTTCCTGCCCACCCTCCTCTTGCTGGCTCTGTGCCTACCCTTGTATTCTCTTCTGTCAGACTAATGTGGGTTGAAAGGGACCCTAAAGATCATGTAGTTCCATCCCCCTGCCATCAGCAGGGCACCTTCCTTTCCATTATGGAAAGGTGCCCTCAGAACCCTTTCTCTCTCATGCCCCAGCACATGGACCATCTAATGCACTGGAAAAAGTGGAAGTGGGGCAGGATTTGGCCAGCTGACCTCTGCCACTGCTACATCTCTTGGACAAGTAAGGCAGCATTTGTAAATGTCCATTTTTGTAGAATCACAGAATTGTCAGGGTTGGAAGGGACCTCAAGGATCAGTCAGTTCCAACCCCACTGCCATGGGCAGGGACACCTCACACTAGCTCAGGTTGCTTAGAGCCACATCCAGCCTGGCCTTCAAAACCTCCAGGGATGGGATGTAGTCAAGAACAGACAGGCAAACTATCAGGGAAACCAAAGTGTTACTCTAGCTGGCTTGGAAACTTTCTAACACCTCCTACAGGTTTTCTAAACAATGCAGAAAGCAACCAAACAGCACAAAAGGGCAGTATCTTACCAAATCATCCCTTGGTTGAAGACCAAACCCAGAACGTTGCCACTGATGTCAAACTCAGCATAGGATGGCTGCATGGGGAAAGAAAGGAGAAGGTGGTGTTGGTAGAGGTACCTGCTGTGGTTTGTCACTGGGTGTAAGGATAAACCTGATGGGGGAACTGGGGTTGGTTGCTTAGCCTGCAGAAAGGGAGGCTCAGGCACAGAGTGAGAGTTGGGGCAGTTCAGTCTGGAGAAGAGAAGGCTCTGAGGAGACCTAATTGTGACCTTCCAGTATCTTAAGGGGGCTACAAGAAAGCTGGGGAGGGACTTTTGAGGGTGTCAGGGAGTGATAGGACTGGGGGGAATGGAGCAAAAGTGGAAATGGGTAGATTCAGATTGGATGTTAGGAAGAAGTTCTTCCCCATGAGGGTGGTGAGACACTGGCACAGGTTGCCCAGGGAGGTGGTGGAAGCCTCATTCCTGGAGGTTTTGAAGGGCAGGCTGGATGTGGCTGTGAGCAAGCTGCTGTAGTGTGAGGTGTCCCTGGCCATGGCAGGGGGGTTGGAACTGGCTGATCCTTGAGGTCCCTTCCAACCCTTATAATTCTCTGATTCCTTCTCACTCTCTTCCAACTACCTGAAAGAAGGTTGTAGCGAGGTGGGGGTTGGTCTCTTGTCCCAAGTAACAAGCAATAGGGCAAGAAAAAACAGCCTCAAGTTACACCAAGGGTGCTCTAAGTTGGAAATTTTTTCCAAATGATTTTCCCCAAAGGGTTCTCAAGCCCTGGGCCAGGGCTGCCCAGGGAAATGGTGGAGTAACCAACCCTGGTGCTGTACAAGAGCTCTGGTGCTGAGGGACATGGATTAGCAGTGACCTAGCAGCATTGTGCTGACTGTGGGCCATTATGATCTCAAAGGCCTCTTCCAACCAAAATGTTCCTATGATTCTGTAAGCATGCTTCATCAAAGCTGGCATGAAAAGATTTCTGGGGTGGTTCCTGCTGTGTGTGCAGTGTTTGAATGACCAGCAGCAGAGTGGTGAAAGGAAAACTGGAGCATCATGCTGTGGGCTGCTGCTTCTCTTTTGGCTTGCTGAAAACTGGAAAGATCCATGGAGGTGCTTCTAGTTGCTCCATATTTCTCTCTCCTTGCTAATATAAAGCCAGCTGTGAGCAAAGGAGCTGTGGCACAGAGCACAGGCTTTACACTCCAGCTGCTGTCTGGCTGTGAACTTACAGCTCCACTTGGGTAAAATGCTGACTGTTTAAACAGTGATAATCACAGAATTATTTGGGCTAGAAAAGACCTCTGAGATCATGAAGTCCAGCCTGTGACCTAACACCACAACATAATGATGAGCTGGAGAGCAAATGCTGCACCAGATGTAACCAAACCTCCAGACCTTGTAGCAGCAGGCTGCTGAAGAACAGAAACAGAGGGCAAAGGGAGAGAAATATGAGGCAATGTAGGACCTGATGGGTGTCTGGTGGCATTTTGCTCTGTGCTAGCCATTAGTCAAGATACTGCTTCACAACTTGTCTGGTATGGGTGCTAGGGGTGGCAAGTCCAGAAGAGGCAGGTCTAGCAGTGGCTAGACAGTGTTTGTTGTTTTAGAAAGCACTACTCTGCCAGATTTGCCTCTGCTGAAGCCACTCTTTCTTCTGCATATACTTACGTTTGTGCACACAAAACTCGGATTCTTCTGGGATAGAACTGTTAGATCCAGAGAAGTGATGCAGAGACTACCTACACCAATTAAAACAAGATCATAGGACCATTGGAAGTGTTCAATCTGTTTTTCATAGAATCAACCAGGTTGGAAAAGACCTCAGAGATCATCAAGTCCAACCTATTACCTAATATCTAACACCTCATGACAGCTAAACCATGGCTCCAAGTGCCATATCCAATCCCTTTTTGAACACCTCCAGGGATGGTGACTCCACCACCTCCCTGGGCAGCACATTCCAATGGCCAATCTCTCTCTATGGGAAGAACTTCCTCCTCACCTCCAGCCTAAGCCTCCCCTGGCACAGCTTGAGACTGTGTCTTCTTGTTCTGGTGCTGCTTGCCTGGGAGAAGAGACCAACCCCCACCTGGCTACAACCTCCTTTTTGTAGGATATGACCAAGTGGCTCTAAATTCCTTCTGCCTTCTCTTTGACTTACAAATCCAGCCTCTAGGTCCCAGCACCAGCAGTAATTCACAAATCTGACGAAGCAAGCTCGGATGAAGTCTCCCACCAGGATGGTTATGTATGTCACCAGGATGTCAGACACGGTCAGCCTTACAAACTCCTGCAGTTTAAAACAAGGAATAAACACTCAGCTCCTAGAATTCCAGTAGTGCATTCAGATCTGCTGGACACACTCCTCTTAATGCACCCCCAGGATCCCATTAGCCTTCTAGGCCACCAGGGCACATTGCTGGCCCATGGAGAACTTGTTGCCCACCAGCACTTCCAGGTCCTTCTCCACAGGGCTGCCCTCTAGCAGATCACCTCCCAGACTGTACTGGTGCAGTTTATTCTTCCTTCCCAGTTCCAGAACTCTGCACTTGTCCTTCTTGAACCTCATTAGGTTCCTCGTTGCCCAGCTCTCAGTCTGTCCAAGTCTCTGAACAGCAGCACAGCCTTCAGGTGCCTCAGCCAAGCCTCCCTGTGACTCCTGAGGAAACTGCTGAAATGAGCTGTGAGGAAGTGTAGAGAAGGGGAGATGTGCAAGACAAGAAGGGAAAGACTTGTAGGATGGAGATAGCTGGTGCCTCAAGGATTAAAAAGGAAGAACAAAGGTTTAGAAGTCTGAGGTGGGGGGAAAGCAGGGATCTGGAGGATGACAGCTTGGCTGCACTGAGGATCAGCCCCTTCCAAGGAGTGACAGCTGGTGATCTTTGCCCACTTGACTCAAAAACCACTTGGCTAGTGCAGACCCAGTGGGTGTACTCAGTAGTGCAGGGCCTTCTGGTTTGGTGAGGTCCAGCTGTCTGTATCAGCCGATAAATAATTGCTGTTGCTTTTGAAGCTGTGTGTGGTTGGGCTGCAGAACTTCTTGGTGCAAGGTGAAGGTTGCAGGGAAGGGTTCATAGGGTGAAGCAGGGAAGGGTTCATAGGGTGAAACATGGAAGACATGAAGGCCATCCTGCATGCATTTCAGGGGTCTTATTTTGCCTAATTCTGCTCCTGTCCCATGGCCACATGATGTGTTAGAGGTTGGGATGTGTCAGGAGAACAGCTTTCAGCTGGGGACTTCACTATCATGGCTGGAGAACTCTGGCCGAGGACTTGCATTGCTGTGGTGCTGCCATGTGAGAGCTGGGGAGGGAGATGTCATTTGCAAGGAAAACGTCAATCAGCCCCCTTTCCCCCACACCCCCCTTCCTCCTCCATAATGCCCTGCAAAGCATCCCAGAGACTTAATGCACAACAGATTTCTCACAATGCCAACAGTTGTCTCCCAGCAGGGTCCCCTGGGCACATCCGCGGGATCGAGGGGAGGTGGGGTGGCAGCGCTGCCGTTCCTCAGGGAGGAGTTGTGGTGGCCAAGCAGTGTCCAGTGTGTGATGTTCTTCACCACATCCTCTTCAGCTAGCTGCAATGAAGAGACCCCCACCCACCCCCAACCCCCAGCCAAAATCAGCAGTAAGCAAAGGTTCCACAGGAGATGCTGGGAGAGGCCCAAGGCATCGTGTTCCCTCCTCCTCCCTACCACCCTTCACCTAAGCATCTGCTTACATCTGCAGTGCTGGCAGTTGCCAAGAGCAGGGGAGCAGCACCCCTCGCAGACTGCAAGCAGATTGGGGCACGGTGAGTTTTGGGGAGCTGGCAGCCTGCTTGTGGGGGAGCCAGACCTTCTTCATGTCTGCTGTGTGCAGAGGAAGCCTCCACCCAGTCCTCTTCCCTCACTTGCTTCGTAATTTTCCAAGGCAGTGCAAAGTGCTCTGATTCCTCCAGTGCTTCTCAGCTAAAAACACTGATTTTTTTAAAAATGTATTTCCCCCCCCCCGTGACTCATTTAGACATTGATCCTTTCCTGCAGTTATCTGCCTGCAGCATGCCACCAGGGTAATGTGAAACAGGGGAAGAGGATTATAAACTCCATCCTCAGGATCTGCAGTAATAGCAAATGGTGTCAGATGGTGGGGGGGAAGTCAAATTACTCTAACATGTCATGCTTAGAGGAGGTAATCACCACTCTTTTCAGGGCTGTGAGGAGGGCATGAAGACTCTTTGGAAACTCCTCTGCTTGGTGAGTCTCCTGCAGTGCTGTGGACAGTGCTCAAGAGGGTTGGTGATGGGGGAAGATGAAAAGGGAACGATTGCTCCCCACTGGCTGCGGGGATGGGTTGTACCTCACGCCCTGCTCTGGAAACTGCTAGTGAAGGTGGCTCTTTTGGCTCAGCTCTTACTTTTTCGTTGACATCATCCATCAAGGCCAAGAGAAACGTGTAGAGGTTCCCAAGGAAGAGAGCAAAGATGCGCCCCAGCTGCCACTTCAGCCCGATGCGGGGATGGTAATTTTCTAGGGCAGCTATGGTCTCAAACAGCGGAGGGCAAAACATGCCCAGCAAGGACATCACGATCTCAACCTGCCACACAAGCAAAATGAGGTTACCACTAACAGTAGCTGTGTTACTGGGAGCAGGGTGGGGGCTGCCAGCAAGTGGTTGGAGATGTCTGAGGGGTTTTTTAAAGGAGGAGACATTGAAGCGAGCTCAGCATCTGGCTTTGCTTAGCATGCAGGCAGCGCAGTATCAGACTTCAGGACTGGGCTGCGTGGCTCGCTCTTGCAGGAGCACTTTTGCTGTTATCTCAAAGGGATGAGCTCTAAAGAATTTGTTCCCTCTCAGTCCAGACTCATGAATATTTACACTCCTCCAGTCCCTCGTAATACTGCTTGCATCAGCTCCCAGGCTCTTATTTTAGTTTCAGAGGAAGCGCAAGGCTTGGCTTGTGTGCATGGAGATAATTAGTTGCTGCTAATGCTTCTTTTCCGCGTTCAGCACCTTTGCTTTTGCAATGGGTGATTACAGATTTGAATGGCAGCACATCAAGCACTTGGGTTTGCAGCTGAAGAAAGTAGAGTCATAGAGGTTTGATGTTTATTTGGAAGAGACCTTTAAGTTCATCAAGTCCAACCGTTGTTTGGCTTTCTAAAGGCTGCTTTTAAGTCATTATCTCTCTTAGCATGTCCTAGGGGTGGTTTTGCTCCTCTGTGTGGTGCAAGGTGCTAGGGTGTACTGTGGTCTGTGAGGTCATTGGCCAGGCAGTGTTACATCAGGCATAACTTGCAGCCTCTCGTTTTTACAGCCCTGCAGCGCCCATTGTCCTGCAGAGAGCTGTGTCTGTACAGCTGTTGGCAGGCTCAGACTCACCCAGGCTCACTAAAATGAGCCTGCTCTGCTTTTCCAGAAGAGGGAACACTACCCACAACTGGATACATGCAGCCCTCAGTTTTACAAAATCCCAGAATGTTAGGAGCTGGAAAGGACCTCAAAAGCTCGTCCAGTCCAACTCCCCTGCCAGAGCAGGATCACCTAGAGCAGATCATGCAGGAACGCATCCAGGGGGGTCTTGAATATCTCCAGAGAGGGAGACTCACAACATCCCTGGGCAGCTTGTCCCAGAGTGATGGAGTTTACCATCAGGAAAGCCTTAGGCATAACTATTTTTTCATTTTAATAGCATTTTTTTCCTCTTTGGGAAAGTTCAGTGAATGAAACCAAAGCACTTGTGTGAGAAAATGCTCTCTTGCTGATGTTTTCTAAGGGACTTGTCAAAATGCATGGCCTCACATTTAATTTGGCTTTGATTGATGAACACATGGTAAGAGAATAATAATAGAATCATTTTGGCTGGAAGAGACCTTTAAGACCATCAAATGAAACCTTTCCACAGGATGAAACATTTTTTTTTTTTGGGGGGTGTGTGTGTATGAAGAGCTTCAAGGTTCGAATTCTTCATTCCAAAAGTGCAGGCAGGGAAAAATGTTGACAACTGAAATTTTTCTGGAGGTTCTAAAATCTGATTCCCATAATTCAAGATGGATGAAGAATCAGAGAATTGTTAGGGGTGGAAGGGACCTCAAGGAGCGTCCAGTTCCAACCCCCCTGCCATGGGCAGGGACACCTCACACTACAGCAGCTTGCTCACAGCCACAGCCAGCCTGGCTTTCAAAACCTCCAGGGATGAGGCTTCCACCATCTCCCTGGGCAACCTGTGCCAGTGTCTCACCACCCTCGTGGGGAAGAACTTCTTCCTAACATCCAATCTGAATCTACCCATTTCTAGTTTTGCTTCATCCCACCCCAGACCTTTCAGTCTCTGGCACCCTAAAAGGTCCCTCCCCAGCTTCCCTGTAGCCCCTTTCAGATACTGGAAGGCTATAATAAGGTCTAATCTAGCAGATTTGACTTGAGCTTTGTGTCTGATCATGACCATTGCCAACACCCAGAGAGATTCATAGTACAACAGCATTTGCAATATTGAATAAGCAACATGAGGTAGATGCTTTAGAACTGACTTTTAGAGCTGCCTTCTATTGTGACTTACTGTGAGAGTATTTTTAGCCTGGAGAAGAGGAGGCTCAGGGGAGACCTCATTGCATTTTACAATTACCTGAAGGGAGGTTGTAGCCAGGTGGGGGTTGGTCTCTTCTCCCAGGCAACCAGCACCAGAACAAGAGGACACAGTCTCAAGCTGTGCCAGGGGAGGTTTAGGCTAGAGGTGAGGAGAAAGTTCTTCCCAGAAAGCAAGATTGGCCACTGGAATGTGCTGCCCAGGGAGGTGGTGGAGTCACCATCCCTGGAGGTGTTCAAAAGGGGATGGGATGTGGCACTTGAAGCCATGGTTTAGTTAGTCATGAGGTGTTGGGTGGCAGGTTGGACTTGATGATCTCTGAGGTCTTTTCCAACCTTATTGATTCTATGATTTTTCCCCTCTCTGCAGCAGTTTTTAATCTGCCCTGGAAACTCTGAGTGAGACCAATGTGCTAGGTGCCATGGTTTAGTTGATTAGATAGTGTTGGATGATAGGTTGGACACGATGATCTTCAAGGTCTTTTCCAACCTGGTCTGGTCCATTCCATTCCATTCCATTCCATCTTATCCTTCCTGGCTAAAGCAAGTACAGAGGTACCGAAGGGGGGTTCTGGGCCCTTGTAGGGAAGCTCACTGCATTGGATGCTGTCCTCAAGCTATGTGATGAATTGTGCTGAGGTGCAGGGCAAGTTAACAGAGCAGGGAAATGGAAGCCACGTTCCCTTACCTCATTCCTCTCATACCACCCAACATTTTGCATTTTGGAAAACGTCTGGGAGCGTTTGACCACGAAATAGATGAGGTAGCCACTGCCACACAAGCAGCAGATGATGAGGAGGTTGGCCAGAACCCGTAGGAACCTCCTCAGGTGGATGTTCTCGTCCTTGTTGCTCTCCTGCTCATCGACAATCGACTCCTGAAAAAGCAGGGGTGCTCACAGGAGCCAACCACGTGTCTCACAGCACCCAGCCTCAGGCACCATCAGAATGTTTTCCTAAGCAATCTCACCCTCTTTTTTGCTACACTGAACTTCTGCTAAGGTCAAACTAAGCTTCATGCAGGAATCCCCATTAGACTGAAAGACCTCAAGTGGCAAACAGCCTGTCCTGTCCCAGGGGAATATGGTGGGGGAATTGTTCTCTGAAGTAAACAAGACTTTTCTTTTTTTAATCCTAAAAATGGGGCTAGGGTGACTGAGAGCACAGAGGCTGGAGCTGCTGTGGTTCAGTACAATGCCCTGTGCCTATGCACAGGAGCTGTACAGGTGCACAGGTCACCCTTCACACCCCTGCCAGGTTGTTAGGGGGATGGAAGGGACCTCCCAAGATCATTGAGTCCAACCCTCCTGCCAGAGCAGGACTATAGAATCTAGCACAGGTCACACAAGAATGCATCCAGATGGGTCTTCAAAGTCTCCAGAGAAGGAGACTCCACAACCTCTTTGGGCAGCCTGCTCCAGTGCTCTGTGACCCTCACAGTAAAGAAATTCTTCCTCACGTTGAGGTGGAAACTCCTGTGCTGTAGTTTCTATCCATTGCCCCTTGTCCTATCCCAGGGTATAACTGAGCAGAGCCTGTCCCCTCCCTCTTGACCCCCAGCTCTCAGATATTTGTAGGCATTAATCAGATCCCCTCTCAGTGTTCTCTCCAGACTAAACAGCCCCAGGTCTCTCAACCTCTCCTCATCAGGCAGTGCTCCAGTCCCCTAATCATCCTGGTAGCTCTCCCTTGGACTTGATCCAGCAGATCTCTGTCCCTCTTGAACTGGGGACCCCGATACTGTATGCAATATTCCAGGTGAGGGCTAGATGCTGAAGCAGGCAGACAAATGCCAGTTGGGGTTACCTTGAAGCTGGTGGTGATGGATGCAAACTTGTTGTCTGCTGTCTCTGGGTTGCCAATGAGGTAGTCCCAGCTGGTGAACATCTTCCAGCTGAAGATGAAGTTGTGGTCGTCGCCGTCGGCGGTGCTCTCGTTGGCGTTGCGCGCCATGCTGCGGGAGAACGTGTGCAGGCACAAGCTCAGAGGGGCTGCCACAGGGCCACCACCTCTCCTCCAGCTCTGCAAGCAGTGCTGGTGGCTTGGAATTGCTGATGGGGAGGGAAGGGGCAGGGTGGCTCTTCCTGGGGTTTAGATGCAACTGTCATAGAATTATAGAATCAATAAGGTTGGAAAAGGCCTCAGAGATCGAGTCCAACCTATCACCCAACACCTCATAACTAACTAAACCATGGCACCAAGTGCCACATCCAATCCCTTCCTGAACACCTCCAGTGATGGTGACTCCACCACCTCGCTGGGCAGCACATTCCAATGGCCAATCTCTCTTGCTGGGAAGAACTTTCTCCTCGCCTCCAGCCTAAACCTCCCCTGGCACAGCTTGAGACTGTGTCCTCTTGTTCTGGTGCTAGTTGCCTGGGAGAAGAGACCAACCCCCAGCTGGCTACAACCTCGCTTCAGGTAGTTGTAGAGAGCAAGAAGGTCTCCTTTGAGCCTCCTCTTCTCCAGGCTAAACAACCCCAGCTCCCTCAGCCTCTCCCCATAGGGCTGTGCTCCAGACCTCTCCTCAGCCTTGTTTGCCTGAAATGTGGGCTGTTGAACTCTGGGTTTAAGGAGGAGTGATCCATCAAGTGGGGCCTTCAGGTCATGTATTAAAAACAGCAATGTAGGGGAAAAAACTGTCAGGCTAAGGATTGCTTCCATCAGCTACTGCAAGAGCAAGGACTACTTCCTGTGCTTCTGGGCTCTAGAGTACCTGCGCTCGAGGCTACCAACCCCCTCCTGGTGTGCCCCAATGCAGCCACTGCAGTGTAAAGCTTTAATGAGACCTCAGTAGCAACACAATGCTGCAGCCGAAGAGCTTGCACTAAGGCATGCAGGGAGAGAGGAAGGATTATTCTTGTTAATCACCATAGCAGCAGTTAGAGCCTCTGCTCTTTCCTCTCTATTATTTGATCCCTGAAATCCTTCTGTAGCTCTCGCTGGAGTTCCTAGCACCGTCCCTCGAGGAAGGGAAGACAACAGATGCTGCAATTTCATGGCCAATATACAGCAAATCCCCATGTCCCACTCCAGCCAAAGGCTCAAGAGGTTCTTTCTGCTCTGCATCAACAGGGTCTGCTTCAGCAGCAATACAAATCCACAGGCTTATCCTTTCTTGCAAAGGAAGGGTGCCCTCCTTGGCATGGGGTGCCCTCCTTGGCATGGGGTGCCCTCCTTGGCATGGGGTGCCCTCCTTGGCATGGGGTGCCCTCCTTGGCATGGGGTGCCCTCCTTGGCATGGGGTGCCCTCCTTGGCATGGGGTGCCCTCCAAGCAGAGACCAGGGGTTAATTTTTCCAGTTTTGGCTTTGCAGAGACCATCTCAGCAGCAAAAAGTGCTTCAGCTGCTTCCCAGTTGCCCTGGGGATGCTACAGGGCCCTCACTGGTGGTTGGAGACAGTGCACCAGGGGGATGGAGGTTGGGGCCCTGCTTTAAAACACTGCTGGTTGGTTTGGGAATGCATCAAAAGTTCTACAAATACCTGAAAGGAGATTGTAGTGAGGTGGGGGGGGTCAGTCTCTTCTTCCAAGTACAGAGTGATAGAACAAAAAGAAACAGCCTCAAGTTGCTCCAAGGGAACATTAGGAAGAATTAGGAAGGTTGAACATTAGGAAGAATTTCTTCACTGAAAAGGTTGTCAAGCCCAAGCTGTGCCAGGAGAGGTTTAGGTTGGATATTGGGAAGAAAATCTTCAGCAAAAGGGTTGTCAAGCCCTGGAACAGGCTGCCCAGGGGAGCAGTGGAATCCCCATCCCTGGAGGGACTGAGAAGCTGTGTAGATGTGGTGCTGAGTGACACAGGTCAGTGGTGACCTGGCAGCACTGGGGTAACGGTTGAATGTAAAAGCCTTAAAGGTCTCTTCCAACCATAAGGAAGGATATTGAGGCACCTGAACCTGTCCAGAGAAGGGCAATGAGGCTGGGGAGAGGGCTGGAGCACAGCCCTGTGAGGAGAGGCTGAGGGAGCTGGGGTTGCTTAGCCTGGAGAAGAGGAGGCTCAGGGGAAACCTCATGGCTGTCTACAACTCCCTGAAGGGAGGTTGTAGCCAGCTGGGGATTGGTCTCTTCTCCCAGGCAACCGGCACCAGAACAAGAGGACACAATCTCAAGCTGTGCCAGGGGAGGTTTAGGCTTGAGGTGAGGATAAAGCTCTTCACAGAGTGAGTTGTTAGCCATTAGAATGTGCTGCCCAGGGAGGTGGTGGAGTCCTCGTCCCTGAGGTGTTCAAGAGGGGATTAGATGTGGCACTTGAAGCCATGGTTTAGTTAGTCATGAGGTGTTGGGTAATAGGTTGGAGTTGATGATCTCTGAGGTCTTTTCCAACCCTATTGATTCTATGATTCTGTGATAAGAATGCCATGATTCTAGAAGCAGCCTGGAAGTGTCTGGCTGTCTTCTGTACCCCTTGCATTTTTGCAATGAAAGGATGGGAAAAGGAGCCTTTGACATTTACTGTAAGCAAAATCCTCCTTCATGGACAAAATCCACCTGCCTGATGCACTTGTAGGAGTGGTGGAGGGCTGAGGAAAGGCTGAAGCGATCCAGAGAGGAGCAGGGCTGAAGAAGGAGGTAGGAGGAGGAGCCCATGGAGGAGATACACCTGGGTGGCTCTGGGGTGAGGGCAACAGCAGCCATACTTACGACCTGATCACGACCATCAGGCTGTAGCCAAACACACTGATCCCAACCATGAAGTAGGCCATTGGTAGCCTGTATTTTAACCAGCCAATTGTCCTCTGGTTGTTGTAGTAGCCATAAAAGAGTGCTGAGTATTTGATATAGCCCTGCAGGAAAAGAAAAGCCAAGGTCTGTGTGAGCTGTGCAGCTCTTCTACGGCAGGAAGGATTTTTCTGGTGAAAACTGAAGATTTAAACCAAGGGAAATCAATGTGGAAACATTTTTACTGTCTCAGCCTCCCCTGTTTGCTGCTCTGTCATGTTTAAGAGCCACTCTCCTGAGAGCTTAAACTCTGAAGAGAGGGAAGACAAGGGAGGGCGTGTGAGAAGGTGCTGGCTAAAAACTAAAGTGTGGGTTTTTTTCCCATCCCAACCCTCCCCAAAATACCTTCTTTCTGCTCCTTGTGGCTGTAGTCCACCTGCTTCTCTAAGCCAGTAACAAACACTCAGACCCTGGAGGAATGCTGTAGCAAAGTGTTCTCCCACTGTGATGGGAGACTTTGCCTTTCAACTCAGAGGCAGCTGATGCTTGGTACCCTGCAGATTGAGTTCCTTTTACTGGCTGCCACCTGCAGAGCAAATATAACTAAAGCCTAAAATCAAAGCATTACTTTCCTGGGGAAAGCAGAGCTCAGGCACAATATCAACAGCCTCATCTCAAGCAGATCCTTGTCTTGCTGTACAAACTGTTGGGCATGCAGTGAGTCTGCAGATCCTCCCCACTGAAATGTCTTTCTCTTTGTGTCATACCTCACCCAAGTTTGTGTGTATGGTTGCATGCTGCACTTTGTTTGCTTGTTCTCTTTCAGCTCCTAAGTTGAGTGTTAGAAGAAGTCTGGCCCCATCCTCTTGACCCTTTAGGTATTGATAAGATCCCCTTCCAAGCTTTCAGCATTAAATCTTTCTTGGTCTTTCTTCATAAGAGAGATGCTCCTGTCCTCTCATCTTCATAGAATCATAGAATCAATAAGGTTGGAAAAGACCTCAGAGATCATCAAGTCCAACCTATCACCCAACACCTCATGACTAACTCAACCATGGCTTCAAGTTCCACATCCAATCCCCTCTTGAACGCCTCCAGGGACAGTAGTTCTACCACCTCCCTGGGCAGCACATTCCAGTGGCCATTTACTCTTTCTGGGAAGGATTTTCTCCTCACCTCCAGCCTAAACCTCGCCTGGCATAGCTTGAGACTGTGTTCTCTTGTTCTGGTGCTGGTTGCCTGGGAGAAGAGTCTAACTCCCACCTGGCTCCAACCTCCCTTCAGGGAGTTGTAGAGAGCAAGAAGGTCTCCCCTGAGCCTCCTCTTCTCCAGGCTAAAGAACCCCAGCTCCCTCAGCCTCTCCTCATAGGGCTTGTGCTCATAGCCTCTACTGGGTGCTCTCCAGTAGTTCCTTGTCTCTCTTGAACTTGGGAATTCAGAAGTGGATGAAAAAATTAGAATGAAATAAAATTCAAGCAGCATGTCCAGCTGAGTTTCCCAAATCTCTAAGCCACAACCTTTCTGGGCCTCTCTTCTAATGTTTAATCAATTAGCTAAGCTCTCACAAAACAACAGATTATCCTTCCTAACCTAGTATAAAGCTTTGGTTCCCAGCCATTAGCTGCCTGTTTGCCCTGCCACAGGTACAGAACTCTGCCTGTCAGCAGCCAGCTCTGGGGCAATGCAGCAGGCCAGCGGCTGGCACACCACAGCCTGGCTGCCTGAGGCTTGTGGCTGAATGTGTGCTGGGGAGGTGTCACGGAAAAAAAATGCCTCATCAAATCTAAAGTTCCTGCAAGGTGCTGGTGAAGTTTTTTGTCTTCTCAGGCTGCAGTCCCAAACCTTTGTCTTTTTGATTCATCAAATGGTGAGGACTGAAAAATTAGTTTCTCTGCTCCCATCAGCCAGCACATTCTTTAAACTCCATTTGAGAGACATGGTGCCTGGTGTCCAAGGGAGATTCATCCCTTTCTGCCCCTCCAGAAATCCATGATATGACCTCCTTGCTGGCAGGACATGTGTTTCCCTGGCTCCTCTCTCTTGAAATGCATTTTTCAGGATCAGTGTTGACTCTTCATTTTGTGCCTGCTCTGAGATATGTTTCCCTCTTGCACATCTCCTCTGGAGCGTGCTGCAGTAAGCACCTATTTGTTTTCTAAAGGGCAAACCTCTGTGAAGAGCTTCATTTAACATCTTCTGCAGTGGGCATAGTGTACATCCTTGCCCTATAGCCAGGGATTGTTCCTTGGTGCGAAGCAGCAGAGGGGTGGGTTTGGGGATGGGGACCTACATGGCAGAGGGATTGAGAGGATCAAGCCCTCAGTGACAGCAGGAGTGTATAGTACCTAACCACTGGCAGTTCATGGTAGTCACAGAATATTAGGGGTTGGAAGTGACCTCCAGAGATCATTGAATCCAACCCCCCCTGCCAGAGCAGGGTCACCTAGGGCAGGCCACATAGGAACACACCCAGAAGGGTTTGGAATGTCTCCAGAGGAGACTCCACAACCTCTCTGGGCAGCCTGTTCCAGGGCTCCATTACCCTCACCATACAGAAGTGTCTCCTCGTGTTGAGGTGGAACCTCTTGTGCTCCACCTTGTATTCCTTGTCCTGTTGCTGGGCACCACCAAACAGAGCCTGGCACCTTCATCCTGACCCCCACCCCTCAGATATTGATAGACATTGATCAGATCCCCTCTCAGTCTTCTCTTCAGACTAGACAGCCCCAGGGCTCTCAGTCTTTCCTCACAGCAGAGATGTTCAAGCCCTGCAATCATCCTCACAGCCTCTCACGCAACAGTACAGCCCCATCCAAGAGCAAATTTCCTTGCTGACTTGTGTATGGCTTATGGTCTCCCAAACAAAACCAACTGATGGGTTTTTCTGAAAGCTTTCAGGATGCATTCAGCTGATCCCTTATGATTAGCATTTCTGTGCTTACCTCGAAGTCCCAAAGAACTGAGAAATCCATGGCTGTTGCTTGCTCAGCCCGGGGTACAGTTTTCCTTGGCATACTCCCATATGGCATTCCCATCAGGACCTGGGGAACATTCATAACAGTGATGCATGTGTAGCAGAACACACTGTGCAGGGGCAGTGCCACTTATTGTTTTCTTAATGAGTCCCTTTTGGTTTGCTTTTGGTTGGTTTCCCTTTCTGTTTATTTTAATAAAGATTTTTATTACTCAGCACCAGAGCAGCAGTTTTAAAGACTTAGAACTTAGGGGAGGTTTAGGCTGGAGGTGAGGAGAAAGTTCTTCCCAGAAAGAGTAATTGGCCTTTGGGATGTGCTGCCTAGGGAGGTGGTGGAGTCACCATCACTGGAGGTGTTCAAGAGGGGATTGGATGTGGCACTGGAGCCATGGTTTAGGTAGTCATAAGGTGTTGGGTGATAGGTTGGACTTGATGATCTCTGATTCTGACCTTATTGATTATATGATTTCACCCAAATCACAGAAGAAGCAAGGGATGAGGACTTCCCTCGCTCTGGTAGCATCCACAGGACAAGAAGTATTTTGCCAGGGAGCTGTGGCCCTCAATGAATAGCTCTGGGTTAAATGCCCTTAGTTTAGCAAGAAGTTCTTTGCTTGAACTTCATGGGTCTAAGGCACTAAGGGGATTAGCTTTATCTATTTACACAGGACTCCTCCTTTGAGACAAGTCAAGAGCACTGGGTTGAGCTTGCAGTCTGTTTTGTATTACACAGTCTTAAATTGAAAAATGACCTCAGTGTGAGGTGAAGGGCAGTTAGGTTTGGCCCAAAACCCTGTGACAGAATGATGAAAAGAGCAGTTTGCGTGGCACAGCCTCTCCTGATGACACCACACAAAGTAAGACTTGCAGCAATTCCAGAAGCTACTGGAATCCAAGCAGAGGACATCAAGACCAATGAAGAGTTAATGATCACAGGATGTCAGGGGTTGGAAAGGACCTCTGAAGACCATCCAGTCCAACCCCCCTGCCAGAGCAGGACTATAGAATCTAGCACAGGTCACACAGAAACACATCCAGATGGGTCTTGAAAGTCTCCGGAGAAGGAGACTCCACAACCTCTCTGGGCAGCCTGCTCCAGTGCTCTGTGACCCTCCCAGTGAAGAAGTTCCTCCTTACGTTGAGCTGGAGCTTCCTGTGCTGTAGTTTCTATCCATTGCCCCTTGTCTTATCCTAGGGTGCAAGTGAGCAGAGGCTGTCCCCTCCCTCTTGACCCCAGCCCTCAGATATTTGTAGGCATTGATCAGATCCCCTCTCGGTCTTCTCTCCAGACTGAACAGCCTCACGGCTCTCAGCATCTCCTCATAGCGAAGTGCTTCAGTCCCTTTAATCATCCTGGTAGATCCCTGACCCTCTTGAACTGGGGAGCCCAGAACTGGATGCAATATTCCAGGTGTGGCCTCACCAGGGCAAAGTAGAGGGAGAGGAGAACTTCCCTGGATCTGCTGGGCACACTCCTCTTAATGCACCCCAGGCCAATGGAGAGTTAATGATATATGTACAAGTAGACTGGTTGTTGCCTGTACCAAAACATCTCATTAGCATTCATAGCCTGGAAAGGTCCTAGCCTCTAACTGATCACTAATTTCTTAGGGCTAATTAATTTTAAAAGAATTTATGACTGGATGTTTATTGCCCAGCTACTCTCCACATCCTAACAGCTCAGCAGGCAAGGAGTACACATCTTTTAAAGATAAAGCAGCTCACTCTTCTGCCAGATGCATAGTTTCTACCCCAAGCCATTTGTATTGTTCAGTGCTAATGGTTTAATGTCTCTTCACCTGGAGAGGAAACTGAGCTGCTGCTTTCGAGAGCATGAGCAGCCCCATTAAGGAGAGAGAAGGGAAAGAAAAAGGCATGGTCCTCAGGAGAGACTCTGTGCTGCATTGCCCTCTATCAGGAACAGTGCGGCCAGCAGGAGCAGGGAAGTCATTCTGACCATGGACTCAGCACTGTTAGGCCACACCTTGAGTCCTGGGTCCAGTTCTGGGCCCCTCAGTTTAGGAAAGATGTTGAGTTGCTGGAAGGTGTCCAGAGAAGGGCAACAAAGCTGGGGAGGGGTCTGGAGCACAGCCCTGTGAAGAGAGGCTGAGGGAGCTGGGGTTGCTTAGCCTGGAGAAGAGGAGGCTCAGGGGAGACCTCCTTGCTCTCTACAACTCCCTGAAGGGAGGTTGTAGCCAGGAGGGGGTTGGTCTCTTTTCCCAGGCAACTGGCACCAGAACAAGAGGACACAGTCTCAAGCTGTGCCAGAGGAAGTTTAGGCTGGATGTTAGGAAGAAGTTCTTCCCAGCAAGGGAGATTGGCCACTGGAATGTGCTGCCCAGGGAGGTGGTGGAGCCACCATCACTGGAGGTGTTTAAGAAGAGCCTGGCTAAGGCACTTGGTGCCATGGTTGAGTTGATTAGATGGTGTTGGGTGATAGGTTGGACTCAATGATCTCAAAGGTCTTTTCCAACCTATTCTATTCTATTCTATTCTAGCCCCATAAAAATCTGCATTGATCAGAACAGATACCAGTGTCTACAGATGGCACAGCCTATAAAGACTACACTGAGTAATTTAGCAGGGGCTCTAATGGCTGTGTGAAAAGCATTTTCACTAAAGGATCATAGAAAGTGTGGTGAGGAGTGAGTTTTACTTCTCCAAGAGCAGCAAGAAATAGAAACACTAAAAATAAAGTGCTGCCTTTGTGAATCATCTGAATTAGGAGCACAGGAAAAGGATATTTCCTAAAGAAGTTTTAGTGAGAAATTGTTTGTTCCTTTCCCTGAGGACTACTCCTGTGGGGCTGTGCCCTTTGGAGGGTCCAAAATCTGAGTTTCTTAGTCACTTTTGGAGCACAGTCCTTTTCTTATGGCTCTCATAGAATAGAATAGAATTAATCAGGTTGGAAAAGACCTCTGAGATTATCAAGTCCAACCCAACACCATCTAATCACCTAAACCATGGCACCAAGTGCCTCATCCAGTCTCTTCTTAAACACTTCCAGTGATGGTGACTCCACCACCTCCCTGGGCAGCCCATTCATGGACCTAAGCTTGTACCTAGGACTCGCAGGTCACGACTTTCACCCTTAAATCAGGGGTTTGAGCTCCAGTTTGAGTTTCTGGATGGCCAGGATCCTTGATAGCATTGATACATTTCCTGGTTTTAATCCTGTGTCACTTAGAATCTTAGAATCAGTACGGTCGGAAAAGACCTCAGAGATCATCAAGTCCAACCTGTCACCCAACACCTCATGACTAACTAAACCATGGCTCCAAGTGCCACATCCAATCCCTTTTTGAACACCTCCAGGGATGGTGACTCCATCACCTCCCTGGGCAGCACATTCCAATGGCCAATCTCTCTTTCTGGGAAGAGCTTTCTCTTCACTCCCAGCCTAAACTTCCCTTGGTGCAGCTTGAGACTGTGTCCTCTTGTTCTGGTGCTGCTTGCCTGGGAGAAGAGACCAACCCCCTCCTGGCTCCAACCTCCCTTCAGGTAGTTGTAGAGAGCAATGAGGTCACCCCTGAGCCTCCTTTTCTCCAGGCTAAGCAACCCCAGCTCCCTCAGCCTCTCCTCACAGGGCTGTGCTCCAGCCCTCTCCCCAGCCTCATTGCCCTTCTCTGGACACATTCAAGTCTCCCAATGCCCTTCTGAAATCGAGTGGCCCAGAACTGGACACTTAACAGCCTTGTAAGCTGTCCTTTATTAACAGTTGTCCTCACCCTTTCCCTTTTTCTACAGCACTGTCTGTTTGTGCTGTCAGTTTCCCGTTCAGGTTAAGCAATGGGTAAGAGCTGACTGCCAGGAGGATGAAACACTTACCTCTGGAATTATAACGAGCCCAAAGATCAAGCCGAAGAGGACGAGGTTTACTCCGTACATCCACCGCAGGAATATGAAGTAGGAAGCGACCGAGGAGCCAAAGTGGCCTTAAACCAGAAGACACTTCATGGTTAGGAGTGTAGGAGGGTTAAACTGTCCTTAGCAAAGCCTGCACCCATTTCACAGAATTGTTAGGCTTGGAAGGGACCTCAAGGATCATCTAGTTCCAACCCCACAGGTCTCCCCAGGTGTTGCCCAAGACCCTCCCAACAGTACCCACTGGTGGTGGAGACAGCAAAGCCTGAGGCGTGTGTTCCTTGTTGCCACTGGTGCCTAGGGCAGGTGTAGGGACCCAGGGGGACAAGGGAGCTGAAGCATTGTTTGGATGAAGGCAAAGCTGTCTTACAAAGCATCTCATTGCCACTGCGTGGCGACTTCCACTTACTCTCCACTTCTTTTATCTTCATCTCCCAGGGTATGCACTGGGTTTTAAAATTGTCAAAGTCCCTCTTAAACTTCACCCATTTCTGAAACAAAACAACAAAGTGGTGAGCAGAGAAGTGCAAAGAGGGAGGCTGCTTCCTCTGCAGGGCTTTCTGAAGGGTTGGTACCATCACTAGGAGTGAGTGTAAAGCACAAAGCCAGACTCTGGTCTGGGTCTGATCTTCTTGACTCCTTCAGGACCTACCTTTGGTCCCAAAGCCTCCCACCCCAAGGAGTTAATATTTATTACCTGACTTTTAACCTTCCCAGGCTTTTGGAAAGCTGCAGCTATGATGTGAGTTTACCACATTGAACAGGGGTGAAAAACTCCGACCTAGCTCTGGGTTGGAAGGATTGATGCAGAACCAACTCCATCTAAACCAAAATGTAATTAGCTTGAATCCTTCCTCATCAGAGCAGCTGCTGAACTCCCATTGATTTCAGCATCTCAGGCTTGCCTCCCTTTTTCACTTCTCAGTGTAATCTCCATGACAACATGCAACTTGGCTACCAACTTAGCAGGGAGAGTGCTGGCTGTGTTGTATCTACTCATTATTGGGGAAGATGAAATTTTACAGGAGTCCAAGGGTCAGTGCAAGATTTTTGGCATGGCCTCTCTCCCTCCTAGGGGAACCTTGTCTCTTAGGTCAAAGTTTTGGTGACAGCAACCAGAAAGCTGTGGTGTTCCTCAGGAGAGGCTGAGGGACCTGGGGCTCTTTAGCCTGGAAAAGAGAAGACTTGGAGGGGCTTTAATAAATGTTTATAAATATCTGAGGGCTGAGGGTCAGGAGAGAGGGGACAGGCTCTGCTCAGTTGCTCCCTGTGATAGGACATCCATAGGTAATGGATGTAAGCTGCAGCACAGGAGGTTCCACCTCAACACAAGTGGAAACTTCTTTACTGTGAGGGTCACAGAGCACTGGAGCAGGCTGCCCAGAGAGGTTGTGGAGTCTCCTTCTCTGGAGACTTTGAAGACCCATCTGGATGTGTTCCTGCGTGACCTGAGCTGGGTTGTATGGTCCTGCTCTGGCAGGAGGGTTGGACTGGATGATCTTCAGAGGTCCCTTGCAGCCCCTGACATCCTGTGATCTTTGCTCCTGCAGCCACTCCTGTGCTTCAGGGAAGGTTGCAATGCCAGCCCAGGCATAGAATTTTAGAATAGTTTTGGTTGGAAGAGACTTTTCAGGTCAATGAGACCAGCTGTTAACCCAGCACTAAGCCATGTCCCTCAGCACCACATCTACACAGCCTTTAAATCCCCCCAGGGATGGTGACCCCACTGCTTCCCAGGGCAGCCTGGTCCAGGGCTTGACAACTCTTTTGCTGAAGATTTTTTTCCCAATATCCAACCTGAACCTCTCCTGGCACAACTTGAGGCCATTCTCCTCTTGTCCTGTTGCTTGTTACTTGGAAAAACAAACCAAGCCCTACCTCTCACCAACCTCCTTGCAGGTAGCTGTAGAGAGTGCTTGGGTCTCCCCTGACCTCTTTTTCTCAGGGGAGATTTCCTTCCACTCTTTCTGTAGCAGTTGTAGATTTGAAGCTGCCTGATATGCTTTAAAATATGGGCAGGACGTTTTACTCTCATTTCCTGGTGTCTTTCTGGGTTTTGGTTTGTTTTGCACCCCACCTCCAATACAGGTTACTAACCCCCACCAAAGCTGTGCTGAATGCAGTGTCAGGTACCCAAGCTCCTCCCTGCTGTCACTGTCACACTTACCTTTGCCATCATCATCTTATAGGCATACAACTTTTTGCCCTTCCCTTTTCCCAGAGCTCCTTCAAACTTCTCTACAAAAGCTTGAGCCTCCCTGGTAGGGAAATAAACAAGCAGGTTATTGGAACAGCAGAGGGGTCTTTAGCTTTCACTGCTGCCTGCACTGGTGGGAAAGCAGCCATGCTCATGACAAAGTGAGGGTTTGGTCTCTCTCCACATCTGGGGTTCTGGCTGCTGTCTGCTGAAGGTGGTGGTTGTGCCCCATAGAGTTTGAACAGCCACCCTGGGCTAGCTAAGAGGTCCCTAAAGCACTCCTGTTGAGGCAGAGGTGTGCCCTACTTGGCTGCAGACCAAAAGCTACACTGTTCATAGAATAAGAAATTCATTTAGGTTGGAAAAGACTTTCAAGATCATCAAGTGCAACCATTAATCCAGCACTGGTAAGTCTACCACTAAGCCATGTCCCTCAGCATCACCTCTACACAACTTCTAAACTCCTGCAGGGACGGTGACTCAACCATTTGCCTGGCAGCCTGTTGCAGGGCTTGAGAACCCTTTCAGTGAAGGAATTTCTCCTACTATCCAACCTAAGCCTCCCCTGGTGCAACATGAGACAGTTCTCTCTTGTCCTATTGCTTGTTACTTGGGAGAAGAGACCTGTTTAGTACTAGCTGTCTAGTCCAGCCCTTAACCCTGGCAAAATCACCTGAGACTTCATTTGAAAACCTAGAAGTGAGATTCCTGAGTCTTGAGACTCTGTTTCTCTCTCTTGCTGTTTCCTGTGCTGCAGAGCTTATCCTTTCTTGTTGCAGCATTGATTTTGTGAAGCCAAAAGAGCTAATTGAACATGAGCCAGCGGTGTGCCCAGGTCCTCAGGAGAGGCCAAGGACATCCTAGCCTCTATCAGGAAATAGTGTGGCCAGCAGGAGCAGGGAAGTCATTCTGCCCTGTGCTCAGCACTGGTTAGGCCACACCTGGAGTCCTGTGTCCAGTTCTGGGCCCCTCAGTTTAGGAAGGATGTTGAGTTGCTGGAAGATGTCCAGAGGAGAGCAACAAAGCTGGGGAGGAGTCTGGAGCACAGCCCTGTGAGGAGAGGCTGAGGGAGCTGGGGTTGCTTAGCCTGGAGAAGAGGAGGCTTAAGGGAGACCTTACTGCTCTCTACAACTTCCTGAAGGGAAGTTGTAGCCAGCTGGGGGTTGGTCTCTGCTCCCAGGCAACCAGCACCAGCACAAGAGGACACAGTCTCAAACTGCACCAGGGGAGGTTCAGGCTGGAGGTTAGGAAGAAGTTCTTCACAGAAAGAGAGATTGGCCATTGGAATGTGCTGCCCAGGGAGGTGGTGGAGTCACCATCACTGGAGGTGTTCAGATGGAGACTGGATGAGGCACTTGGTGCCATGGTTTAGTTGATTAGATGGTGTTGGGTGATAGGTTGGACTGGATGATCTCTGAGGTCTTTTCCAACCTGGTTAATTCTGTATTCTACTGATTGTAGCTCACGGAGCCTGCCTGGAGTACAAGGCAGCCAACAGTTTTGTTTGGGATTGTTAGCAAGTGGGAATGATTGCATGATTCAGGGATGAGATGAAAGGATGGAGGTCTGTTAGCAAACATGATCCCAGGCAGAATTTCAGCCAGGATCCTACAGCAAAGGGAAAAATCTGTCAGAAAGAAAACTGCTTTGGTGGTTGTCTTTTTTCCCCTTTCTCTTTTCTTGCAGAACTTTGGACTTTCAGGGTCATAAGATTTTATTTGTAATGAGCTCAGGCTTGTAGCATGTCTGTGAGATAGCAAAGCTGCTTTCATGCAGTCCCCAGACTTTGAAAAATAATTGGCAGTGCTCAAGGCTCCTGATTTTAATGGAAGATGCAGCAGGTCTTGGTCTTCAGGGGGGAGGGGTGGAACAGAGAAATGCAGACATGTGGTGACTGCCAACCTTCACAGCCTGATCATCTCTGAGCAACGTCTTTGCAAACATGGAGGTGGGCATTTCCTCACCCCTGTTGAATGGTGGGTTTTCATTTCCCTGCCCTGCACTGAGGGTTCTCTGCAGCCACCTGAGTTGTTTCCCCATTCAGTGTGGGATGGGTGGTAAGATTGTCATAGAATCATAGAATCAATAAGGTTGGAAAAGACCTCAGAGGTTATCAAGTCCAACCTATCACCCAACACCTCATAACTAACTAAACCATGGCTCCAAGTGCCACATCTAATCCCCTCTTGAACACCTCCAGGGAAGGTGACTCCACCACCTCCCTGGGCAGCACATTCCAATGGCCAATCTCTCTTGCTGGGAAGAACTTTCTCCTCACCTCCAGCCTAAACCTTGCCTGGCACAGCTTGAGACTGTGTCCTCTTGTTCTGATGCTGGTTGCCTGGGAGAAGAGACCAACCCCCTCCTGGCTACAACCTCCCTTCAGGTAGTTGTAGAGAGCAATAAGGTCTCCCCTGAGCCTCCTCTTCTCCAGGCTAAGCAACCCCAACTCCCTCATCATCTCCTCATAGGGCTGTGCTTCACACCTCTCCCCAGCCTTGTTGCCCTTCTCTGGTCACATTCAAGTGCCTCAATGTCCTTCTTATCTTTGCTCAGTAAACCTCTGCAAATACTTCTGTCACTTCTGTCTCAGGAGTGTGAGCTAAGAGGGCACTTTGCTGCTCTGATTTCTGTCTGACAATGGGCATGAATAAAGCAAACCCTGGCAGAGAGTTTGCTTTAACAAGCAGCCTGACAGCAGGGAGTCATTTGGTTTTAAATACAAGGCTAGAATGACCTGGCCGTTGGGTATCGGTTGAACAGATTTGCACCTGGTCTGCTCTTTGGTTACAGAGGCTGAAAATCAAATTCCACATTTTAAACTCTGACCATTTCCATCCAGACAGGCTGGCTGGGCTCTGCCCATCAGCTGTTCTGAGCCTGGCCTGTTGCAGCAGAGCAGCAAAGATGCAATTTGTAGGAAGCATCTGACGGTCAGGCAAGCCCCCAGGAGCCTGGGTTCCCAGGATGATGGGTACCTGAGGACTGAAAGCTTCTTCACCATCCTCCAGGGCTTGTTCCTCATGGTGGAAATCAGCTTTTTCTTTTGCTCAACTTGCTCCATCAGCATTGCAAGCTCTTCCTCTGACAGTGACTCCTCACCAGAGGAGTCAGAAGAAGTACTGGGAGAGACACAAAACAAAGGGCACAGAGGAGGAAAAACTTGCAGGGGTTAGAGGGAAGGTCTTGCTTGGGGTGGGTGCAGTGCCTCACAGCCCCCCACCTAGGTGTGATTCCAGCATGACCCCTTTGTGCTCAGGACAAGGCTGGCTCCAGCCAGGATAGCAAGGAGATGGTTGTACCCCACCGTAACCCATCCAACATTGTGCTTTGGACCATAGTTTGGCTACAGAAGCATTGCCTGGGGCAATCCAGCCGTCCATCTGGCTCTGGAGAAATGGGTTTTACACCTTCAGAAGGAAGTGGGAGATATGGGGAGAAGCAAAGAGTTGGGACAAGCAAGATTTAGAAGAGGAAGGGATCCATTTTAACCTGAACATTTGCATAGATCAACCAAAAAGTGTGCCCAGAGCTGAGCTGCTGAAGCTCTTTTGTTGGATGCAACTTTGCCACCCCCATCTGTAGGCACTCACTACATGCACAGATCTGATCCTGGCTGAGAAATGACAAGGACAGGCAGCCTTGGCAGCAGCGTGGCTGTGTGGCAGCTCACCCTGTCACTCCCCACCTTCGGATCTCTTCTGGTGGAGCTGTCACTTAGTCACGGTCTCTGGGTCTGACCCAGGCACCGCTGGCACGTCGTCACTGCTGCCAGGCTGACACAAGGCATCACAGTCAGGGACAGTTTCATTACCTGTTTTTCCTGTCTGTCCCCTCTTTGTTTTCCCCTTCCTTTCCATTCTTGCTTGTTTTCTTTTCTTTGTTTTCTGACTCCTTTTGATCTTTGGTAGGAGCCTTTTTGTCTCTCTGTCGGCTTCCTCCTCCTGCCTTTTTGCCATCTTTGTTTTCTCTCTGGTAGTTTTTTCTCTTAGAAGTTCCATTTTGCTGGCTACAGATGTCTTCCTCTTTGCTCTCTTCTTCTTCTTTGTATTTGTCTTGCTTTTTCCTTTCAAGCCTGCTTGTTCTCCTGGTTTCCCTAGGGGTTCGTTTCTTGGGTGTCTTCTTTGCTTTGTCTTCTGCAAGGGATGAAAACCAAATACTTTGTGCAATCCATGCTGGCAAAACAAAGACTCATGAGAGAAGGGCAAGCAGCCAGGACACGTGATGCAAACCCTAGCCAAATCAATGAGCAGATGCTTGTTGACCTCAGTGGGCTTTGCTTTATGCCCCGTGCAAGAGCCACATCCAAATCTTTGGTTACACAGCTCCCAGTTAAGAAACTTGAACTCATTTTGGCACATCAATGACTTTTATGTGACCATAAGAAAACTGGAAATTAGTCACAAAATGCAGAAAGCCACCCATCAGAGAGCACAGACAGGGATCTTCTCAACCTGGAAGCACACCAGAGCAGTGAAAAGAGAAACTGCAGGCAGTAGTGCAGTCTCTAGTTTGCTTGTTGTGCTGACCTTGAAAGCCAATTCGTTTTCAAGGCTGGAGATGAAGGTCTTCTGTTTACATAGAGAAAAGGCACAGCTGAGGCAGCAGAGAGTTTTGTTTCCCTGAGTTTTCTTTTAGATAGACAGGTCTGTATTCAGAGAAGAAAAAAAGCCCTGTCTCTGATGCATGTTTCACTGCAGGCTACAAACTCCTTTGTCCAGAAGTCAGGAGTACTTCCAGTTTGAAGGACTGCAATTGTCATGGCATAGCCTAAAACTACTCCAGGAATGGAGCTAGATTTAATTGCAGGACATTATGGAAAGGGGAAAAAACCTAATCATAACCCCCCCAAACTTCTCTATAGCTTTTACCACCAAGTAGATTAAAAGGAATAGTAAGTTTCCCAGAGTTGTTTCGAACAGAACAGAATAGCGTAGCGTAGAACAGAATAGAATTAACCAGATTGGAAAAGACCTCAGAGATCATCGAATCCTATCATCCAACACCATCTAATCAACTGAACCATGGCACCAAGTGTCTCATCCAGGCTCTTCCTAAACATCTCCAGTGATGGTGACTCCACCACCTCCCTGTGCAGCACATTCCAATGGCCAATCTCTCTTTCTATGAAGAACTTCTTCCTAACATCCAGCCTAAACCTCCCCTGGTGCAGCTTGAGACTGTGTCCTCTTGTTCTGGTGCTGGTTGCCTGGGAGATTAGACCGACCCCCACCTAGCTACAACCTCCCTTCAGGTAGTTGTAGACAGCAATGAGGTCTCCCCTGAGCCTCCTCTTCTCCAGGCTAAGCAACCCCAGCTCCCTCAGCCTCTCCTTCACAGGGCTGTGCTCCAGACCCCTCCCCAACGTTGTTGCCCTTCTCTGGACACCTTCCAGCAACTCAACATCTTTCCTAAACTGAGGAGCCCAGAACTGGACACAGGACTCAAGGTGTGGCCTAACCAGTGCTGAGTCCAGGGGCAGAATGACTTCCCTGCTCCTGGTGGCCACAATGTTCCTGATACAGGCCAGGGTGCCATTGGCCTTCTTGGCCACCTGGGCACACTGCTGGCTCATGTTGGCTCATGTTCAGCCTACTATCAACCACTACCCCCAGGCTCCTTTCTGCCTGGCTGTTTTGTTTTGTTTGGTTTGGGTGTTTTTTCTTTTTGGCTTCAGGCTATCCAAAATTTCTGGCTGACAAAATGAAAGTGTTCAGACAAAGAAAGAAAGAAACAAACTTGTGACTTTGGCATCGACTTGGAGGAAAATGGGAAGTGAAAATCCTGCTGGAATGGGATCCAGAGTGGAAAAAATGAGCAGCCTAAAAAAGCCAGGAAAACAGAACCAAAAAGAATTTGGCTATTTAGATTTTTGCTTTGATGAGAAGTTAGAAATTAAAAGCAAACAAATAGGTTTGGTAAGAAACAATTAGGATGTGGTTGTCACAGTTAGCGTTGGGAACGTGAAGGAGCTACGGACTCATTTCTCAGGAGCAATGCCCTGGGTAGGTTTTAGTCTGTATCTAATGGTCTGTCTCAGCTGAATTTCAGTTTGTGATCTAGAAGCACCTTCCCTCTTTGGCCAAATGTTCATTCTGAGCAGACAGCTCTCGTGGTTTTCATTTGCAGCCTATCGTGCCTTAGGCTAAACGTGGAACATCCATTTGCTACTCTTACTGCCTTGTTTGCCTGTTGGGAAAAGGTGCTTATGATTAAAAAAGACCTCCCATCCCAGTCATTTGTTAATTGCTTTCTCCTATTTTATGGATTGTACAGACACAGTTGTGAACCATTTTTGCAGTAGAGTCTACATTCACACCACCTATCCAGTGACATTATGACCTTACCTCTTAGCTATCTATCTATCTTTAGCCTCCTAACCCTACCACTTAAGTATTTCTCTGTATTTGCTACACACAGAGGGTTAAATATGGGTTTAATCCTGTCACTGGCTCTTCCTGGTTTCCATCACAGCCATCCCTTTTCATTTTTATCTTCTTGTGGCTGTGATTAATGAAGATACCCCCGTGTTATGGTCTGGGCAAGCATTACAGGGAGGGCAAGTGAGGACTTGGTGTGGTACAAAGCAGTCCCAGCCCTGCACAGAACTGTTTTACTGCAGTGCCTGGTTTTCTAGGGATGGCTGCCAAGGGATGTGGGCTCTGACAGCCTTCTACTTTAGGAGCCTGGATGGGAGGGGGCAGGCTGCTTAAGAACGGTAGCTTACATATTGCCATTGCAAGTCAAACCTCAAGGGAAAAATCAGCTTGCTTACAAGTAGCTCATGAAATGAGCAAGTCACAGAACAGAGGGGAGAAAGAAAAGGCATCACCTCTTGTATTTCAAACCAGGCTGCATATTTTTATCTCTACATTACCTTCACTCTCTGTGTCACTTTCCACTTGTCCATCAATCTCTATTCCGGCTGCAAGAGAAAGAACAAAGAGTCATTGCCGTTGTTGCTGGCATTTACACGCATGATGCTTTACACAGTTAGCCCTTACATGCCACCAAAGCCTGGCAGAGCATCCCTTGGGGATTATCCATCATATCCTCTTCTACCATGATGCTCTTGATGGTTGCTTTAGGTTGGCAGGTTGACAAAAGCTCCCTGCATGAGCACACTGAAGCTGCATGGTCTTTGAGATGTAAAATGCCATGCTTGGAAAGCCCTGAGGCAGCATTTGGTAACACCCAAACTGAAATGATCTTACAGTGATACCAACCATCTTCCATGATGACCTGCAAAGCACATTTCCTTTTCTTCCCCATGGCAGCCTCCTGTCTTGCCCAGACGCTGTAGCCGCTCTGCTGTGCGTGCACACCCGGCTCATGCACAGGTTACTCTCCCTTCCAGTGCCCATCTACTTATCTCCTTGGCATCAGGCAGGCACATCCAGCCGGCACTGACCTCTTGCTTGCGAGCCATGTGGGCAGGAAGGGGTGGGAGAGGCAGAGGAGACCCAGGCTCTGCCTCAGCCCACCCGAAGACTGCCTTCTGTTCCCTTCTCCCTGTGAAAGAGGCACCCGCAGGCATTACCTTACCTTTCATTACTTAACCATGAAGGAAAGCCCTTGGGTGGAGGCTCGGCGCTATCGTATGAAGCAGACACAAGTCACGGCTGGTTCTGACATGGGCACACGGCCCCAGGCGTGGGCAGGATCAATTTTCTTAATGCCATTTTCTTCTCTGACCTGTGTCAATCTGGGTAACCCTGTTAGTCATTCGCCTGCGCCTTTATTAAACCTCGCAGCCCCTGCCCCCTGGTGGGGGGAGTGTCGCCTTCTCTCCTCCATCCATGTCTTTTGTAAGGGACTTGTGAGTTAATAGATGCAACAAGGAGGCAAGGAGTCAGGAGTCAGGGCATGGGGATCGCTCTTTCCTTTGTTCCTCTATGCTCATTGCACTTGCTGGTAAAATAGGATAGATTTTCCTTCTAGGTGCTCTGAGGCTTAATTAATTAATGCGAGACCCTCATTCGGAAGGTCTTTTAGTCCTGCAAAGTATTGGGTTGCACGCTGCAGCCTGCAGTTTTTCGACGGGCCAAGGAGAGGTTTGTCTGAGCAATCTCCAGACTGAGCCCCACAGCATCTGCCCCCAGCTGTAGCTTTCTCAGAGGGCTGGTGTGTGCCCAGTGCAGGGTTTCTCCTGCAGGTGTGTGGGTTGAACGGTTTCCCAAGAGGAAAGCTTCTCTGAAGCTTCATCCCGTCTCTGAAATCTGGGAGTGTCTTAATTCCCTTCCTTCCCTTCCCAAAAAGAGGAATGTTGTGAAGATCAGCTTGAGGCTGCTGCTACCAGTGACTTGCATCAATGCAGGTGCCAGCCTTAATGGGATTCTCTGCTTTTTGCTCGACGCATTTTCCTCCAAAGGCATCTGGAAATAAAGTTCAACCCAAACGATTCTATTATTCTGTCTGCTGCTCCTTTTGCCTCAGAGCCTCAAGAAAAAGAAATAATCCCAGATGGTGCTGTCTCTTCCTCCAGAATACAGAATTAACCAGGTTGGAAAAGACCTTTGAGACCTTCGAGTCCAGCTTATCACCCAACACCATCTAATCAACTAAACCGTGGCCCCAAGTGCCTCAGCCAGGCTCTTCTTAAACACCTCCAGTGATGGGGACTCCACCACCTCCCTGGGCAGCACATTCCAATGGCCAATCTCTCTTTCTATGAAGAATTTCTTCCCAACATCCAGCCTAAACCTCCCCTGGCACAGCTTGAGACTGTGTCCTCTTGTTCTGGTGCTGCTTGCCTGGGAGAAGAGACCAACCCCCACCTGGCTACAACCTCCCTTCAGGGAGTTGTAGAGAGCAAGAAGGTCTCCCCTGAGCCTCCTCTTCTCCAGGCTAAGCAACCCCAGCTCCCTCAGCCTCTCCTCCCAGGGCTATGCTCCAGACCCCTCCCCAGCTTTGTTGCCCTTCTCTGGACACCTTCCAGCAACTCAGAATCTTTCCTAAGCTGAGGGGCCCAGAACTGGACACAGGACTCATCCACCTGCAGCTGCTGTGCAGCCTCACAAGCACTGTGGGGATCCTTGCTGTCTTTGTGCCTTCTGGCACCTGTCCTTGGGGGAGAGAGCCACCACAGCTGCTGAGGACAGGTGGTGTCAGAGGGTATGGTGCAGCAGACAAGCAGGGCAGGTGAGCCTGGGCAGTGGGGTTCAGTGCAACAAAATGGTGTCATGCAAGCTGAGACCAAGAAAATGTGCCAGGTTAGATGAGGCCTTGAGCAGCTGAGCCTAGTTGAGAGGTGTCCCTGCCCATGGTGGGGAGGTTGGAGGAGATGATCTCTGAGGTCTCTTCCAACCTGAACCATTCTGTGATTCTATCATCTCTGTGCTGGCTTTGCCTGCGTGATGCTGTGCTTGGAGTACATGGACACTGAAGAGTGTTGGTCCAAAAAATAAAAAAGGAAGTGTGAAGAAAAAATGTGGTAGCTGTTTATAATCAGCATTGGGTTATTCATGGTAAAATACAGCTCCAAGTGCGATATGTCTGAGGTAAGAAAAACGTCCTTTTGACAGCCATCTGTCTGGCAGTAGAGTCACACAATCACTTAGTTTGGAAAAGACCTCAAGATCATCAGGTCCAGCTATGAACATAGCACTGCCAAGCTGCTTCTTGTAGGGAAACATAGCTACAAAACCATTGCTACAAGCTCCAAGGCTGCCAGGCCTGGGTAGAGCAATGAACCATCCTTGGTCTCTTCTCCCAGGCAACCAGAACCAGCACAAGAGGACACAGTCTCAAGCTGCACGGGGGAAATTTAGGCTGGAGGTGAGGAGAAAGTTCTTCCCAGAAAGAGTAATTGGCCACTGGAATGTGCTGCCCAGGGAGGTGATGGAGTAACCATCCCTGGAGGTGTTCAAGAGGGGATTGGATGTGGCACTTGGAGCCATGGTTTAGTCAGTCATGAGGTGTTGGGTGATAGGTTGGACTTGATGATCTCCGAGGTCTTTTCCAACCTTATTGATTCTATGATCCTGTGTGCTGTGGGACAGGTCATGCTGGATGACTTTCCACACCTCTGTGTGTGTACATGGAGGAGATGACAGCTACCAAAACAGCTCCTTTAGGGGCTGACCTGCAAGCACCTGCATGGTCTTGCAGTGGGGAAATGCTGCTGTCCTTCAGCACCCAGCATCCCCAGCTTAGGAGCCTGATTCTCCTAAGAAGATAAAGTGTCTTGCAGGGTTTATGATTTCTTAGGAGTATGGATCTTGGGGTGGAGGGAGTGGGGGATTAGTCTTTTCCCTCTGAGTTATGCCATGGAAGGCATGAATAAGTAATGCACAGCCAATAATCCATCTATGTAAATGTCAGGCTTTGTACACAGAGCATGAACTCCTTGGGATTTTAGCTCTAATCCTTCTCTCCTGTGCTGTTCAGTTTATTTCTCCTCATGCTGGTGCCCAACGCTGCCTACCTGTGACAGAACAAGAGGACACAGTCTCAAGCTGTGCCAGGGCAGGTTTAGGCTGGATGTTAGGAAGAAATTCTTCATAGAAAGAGAGATTGGCCATTGGAATCTGCTGCCCAGGGAGGTGGTGGAGTCACCATCACTGGAAGTGTTTAAGAAGAGCCTGGATGAGGCACTTGGTGCCATGGTTTAGTTGATTATATGGTGTTGGGTGATGGGTTGGACTCCATGATCTCAAAGGCCTTTTCCAGCCTGGTTTATTTTGTATTCTGTATTCTGTGTTTGGCAGTTTTGAGTTTGACCATAGGAGGACCTTGGACATCTCACACACTTCCAAGTGTTAAATAAAAAGCAGTTGTGTGATGGAGAGAGGGGTAACTGAATCCTGGAAGCACATACAACATGCTTCTAAATGCTTAATGAGCTAATGTTTCTCCCTTTCTTGCTTTCTGATTAACATAGGGCTTTAGCTAATTAGCCCATGGATTACATTTGTTCAATATTCATCTCATCTATAAGTAATCTCCACTTGAGAAGGTTTTTCACTAATAACTATAATACCTGACCTGCCTGTGGATATTTTGATGGGGGTGTAAAACTTGTGCATTGCTACAGCCAACTTTAATGCTGTGTCTGAGACAGGCATTTCAGATGTGAGAATCCCTTCCCAGCAGACTTACTTCTGTTGGACTGTCTGGTAAAGAAGGCTGCAGGGTTTGAAAACAACAGAAGCTCTCTCAGCATCTTTCATAGAATCATAGAATCAATAAGGTTGGAAAAGACCTCAGAGATCATCAAGTCCAACCTATCACCCTACACCTCATGACTAACTAAACCATGGCTTCAAGTGCCACTTCCAATCCCCTTTTGAACACCTCCAGGGATGGTGACCCCACCACCTCCCTGGGCAGCACATTCCAGTGGCCAATTCCTCTTTCACTAATCATAGAATAATCATAGAATGCACTGGGTTGGAAGGGACTTCTAGACTTCATCTAACTCAACCCTGCTGCAGTAAGCAGGACATCCCCAACTAGATCTGGTTGCTCAGAGCCCCATCAAGCCTGACCTTGAATTTCTCCAGGGCTGGGACTTCAGCTACCTCCCTTGGCAACCTGTTGCAATGTTCCTTATGTTGAAGAACTTCTTCCTAATATCTGATCTTAATCTACCCTTCTCTAGTTTCAAACCACTGCCCCTTGTCCCTAGGGCTGCATGCTTTTGTGAATAGTCCCTCCCCAACATTCTTGTAGGTCCCCTTCAGGTACTGGAAGGCTGCTCTGAGGTGCTTTCTGTTCTCCAGGCTGAATACCCCCAACTCCATCAGCCTATCTTCACAGGCGAGGTGCTTCAGCCCTCTGATCATTTTTGTGGCCCTCCTCTGGACCCATTCCATCAGGTTCATGACCTTCCTGTTGTGTTGTAGTCTCCAGAGCTGGATGCAGTACTCCAGGTGAGGTCTCCTCTCCCAAGTAACAAGTGATAGGAAAAGAGGAAATGGCTCCAGGTTACACCAAGGAAGGTTTAGGCTTGACATTAGGAAATATTTCTTCACCCATAGGGTTGTGAAGCCCTGGGACAGGCAGCCCAGGGAAGTGGTGGAGTCATCAGTCCTGGAGGCATTTTAAAGCTCTGTAGACATGGTGCTGAGGGACATAGCTTAGTGGTGGACTTGATGATCTTAAAGTTCTCTTGCAGCCAGCATGGTTCTGTGATTCCACGAGCTCCTGGGAGGCAGAGATATTGCTTTTTCATTCCTTCCCTCCTGTTATTCACACTGCTCTCTCCCTGGCTTTTAGTCACCTCACGCCTCAAGGCACAGCTGGGAATTTCCCAGGAAGGAGTGCAAGGAGCTCTGTACATTCTGTTAGCCTGTGTTTTAGCTGGAGAACAATTACTGCCAGAGGGCTGCTAATTCAGGTGGCCTGTCAAGAAGAATTAAACCAAAACCAGGCAAGGATGTGCACTGGCAGCTCCTGGAGCTGTGTCAGCTTGGGGGAGCATCTCTGAATGTCAGACCAAGCACAGAACACAGCCCATCAGTCTTCCACTGCTGCTTCTCATGTAGAAGGCAGTATTGTAATCAATTATTTTTTCTTTAAGATGATGCTTCTATTGCCCAGCTGTATGAGAAGAGAGCACTCCTTGAACTGCAGCCTTCTGGGAACCACTGCAGTCACCAAGACCCCAGCCTTAGCAGGAAGCACAAGCCCACACCTGCCAGCTCACTGCCATCTTCACCAACTCCACATCTCAGGCTAAGCACACGTTTAGAGCCACCCTCCATCCACCTGAGCCTGTCAGTGCTCTCCAAACATGGCATGTAGGTGTTTTGTGATGATGCCAGTCAGATGGTGGCTATTGCTCCTGTGTCTTCCCTCCTCATCATTGGCCCTGACAGGCTTTGGGGGCAGTAGGCTCTTGTTCATCCACTGTGGTCCTGGCCCTGTGTGAGTAGTTAAGTGATGTTGGGAAAACCATGGAGATTTCTAACATCAGACAGAAACTTCTGTCCATCTTCCACACCCTTTGTAGTGAATGGACACTGCATAACACTTTTTGTCAACCCATCACTCCCTATCTGAAGAGTTAATGGAGTCCATAAATGAAGGCTGTGAAGTTTCCATGGACAAGAAGAGAAAATAGAGGAGAATGTGTGTGGAAACCCAAGAACTGTAGAATCAATAAGGTTGGAAAAGACCTCAGAGATCATCAACTCCAACCTATTACCTAACACCACATGACAACTAAACCACGTCTCCAAGTGCCACATCCAATCCTTTTTTGAACACCTCCAGGGACGGTGACTCCACCACCTCCCTGGGCAGCACATTCCAATGGCCAATCTCTCTGGGAAGAACTTTCTCCTCACCTCCAGCCTAAACTTGCCCTGGCACAGCTTGAGACTGTGTCCTCTTGTTCTGGTGCTGCTTGCCTGGGAGAAGAGACCAATCCCCACATGACTACAATCTCCTTTCAGGTAGTTGTAGAGAGCACTAAGGTCTCCCTTGAGCCTCCTCTTCTCCAGGCTAAGCAAACCCAGCTCCCTCAGCCTCTCCTCACAGGGCTTGTGCTTGATTTCTGGTGTTTTCCCAGCACACACTAATGAAAGCATCAGAGGACAGCAGGAGTGGGGCAGCACTGTGATAGGGTGAAATTGAGCCTGATTTACCCTCTTTTCTCAAGTACACAGGCACTGGCACAGTTCTGTGGGTGCTGCTTTGATGAGAGACTTTTATTCCAGGAGCTGAATTTGTTAAACCAACCTCAAGTGCGTTTGAGATCAGGTGAAGTGAGATCAGTGAAGTGAGAGCTTCATCATGTGATGAAGATCCAAATGCAAAAGATACAAAAGCTGCTTCAGGAAGACAAAATACTGTTGATTAAAATATTCACTTTCTGTGTGGAATGCAGGCTGGATTTGGGGTTTGGTTGTTGCTTTTTCCTCTAACTGCATCAACCAGGCAACCAGCAAGAGAACAAGAGGACAGAGTCTCAAGCTGTGCAGGGGGAAGTTTAGGCTTGATCTTAGAAAGAAGTTCTTCACAGGAAGAGAGACTGGCCATTGGGATGGGCTGCCCAGGGAGATGGTGGGGTTGATGTCACTGGAGGTGTTTAAGAAAAGCCTGGATGAGGCACTTCCTGCCATGGTCCGGTTGATTAGATAGGGTTGGGTGATAGGTTGGACTTGATGATCTGTCTTGGATGTCTCTTCTAACCTGGCTGATTCTGTGATCTGTTCCTGCTGCAATTTGTTAGCAAGTGCTCATTGATGGGGCCACCACACAGCCACACTTCTGGCTTAACAGCCTGCCTTCTGGTTTGTAGTTGCTGCTGCCGCTGCAGGTCTCTCACTCAAACCAGCAGTAACTTCCTTTCACCATTGGAAGGAGAGAATCTGCTTGTATTTGTTAAGCCCAAGTGGACAAAATCCCAACCAATCTAATCTGAGCTTGGCTCAGACACTGTTTTGAGCAGGGGTTGGGCTAGAGCTATCCTGAGGTATCTCTTCACCTGAGCAATCTGATGATTACTGAGAACCATCACGTGCTTGTGAGCTAACGGGGACTGTTCCGCAGGGCATCGAGGAGTCTATTTAATCTAGGCTAAGTTTAGGTCTTTGGTTTGGGCTGGAGTTCTGTATCTCTCCTTTTCTTTGCAAAAAGGTTCATAGAATGCTTTGGGTTGGAAGGGGCCATTAAATGTCTTGTAGTCCAACCCCCCTGCAGTGAGCAAGGACATCTTCTAGTAGAGCAGGTTGCTCAGAGTCTAATCCAGTCTGACCAGGGATGGGGTATCTGCCACCTCTCTGGGCAACCTGGGCCAGGGTTTCAGCAGCAGCAGTATACAACTTTCTTTCATCTACCCTGAATCTCCCTTCTTTTAATTTAAAGTCATCACCCCTTGTCCTGTTGCAGCAGGCCCTGCTAAAAAGTCTGTCCCCATCTCTCTTACAGCTCCTTTAAGTACTGGAAAGCTGCAATAAGGTCTCCCTAGAGCCTTCTCTTCTCCAGGCTGAAAAACCCACACTCTCTCATCCTGTCCTCACAGCAGAGGTGTTCCAGTGTCTGATCATTTTTGTGGCCTCCTCTGGGTCCATTCCAACAGGTCCATATCTGTCTTGTGCTGAAATTCACTCTGGGTCATCGCTGTCACCTCTGATGTGGCCTGTGTCTGACTCCTGTCTTCTTTTGAGATGGTTAGCAAAAATGCACAGCCTTTTCTTTCTGGCTGCACACTTTCTGGCTGAGCTGTTGAATATTAAACAAGCTCTCTGTCTCTTTCTCCAGTGTAGCGTGGAGGGAGTGTTTGCTGCCTGACTGTTGATGTGGTGCTCTTAAAAGGGAATAGAAATAATTACAGTATCCCATATTTCAAAACAGATGCTGTCTAGCACACACCTTGTGAGGCATTTCCTTGTTCTCAGTAGAGAAGCACTGAACTTCTGATTGTAGTTAAGGCTTGTGCTCCAAGTTCTTCCCAGAAAGAGTAATTGGCCATTGGGATGTGCTGCCCAGGGAGGTGGTGGAGTCACCATCCCTGGGGGTGTTCAAAAAAGGATTGGATGTGGCACTTGGAGCCATGGTTTAGTTAGCCATAAGGTGTAGGGTGATAGGTTGGGCTTGATGATCTCTGAGGTCTTTTCCAACCTTGTTGATTTTATGATTCTATGATTCCAGACCCTTCAATTTCATAGATCTGCTTTGGACAAGCTCCAGCTCTTATCATAGAATCATAGAATCAATAAGGTTGGAAAAGAACTTGAAGATCATCAAGTACAACCTGTCACCCAAGACCTCATGACCACTAAACCATGGCACCAAGTGCCACCTCCAATCCCCTCTTGAACACCTTCAGGGCTGGTGACTCCACCATCTCCCTGGGCAATGAGGGCCCCAAACCTGAACACAGCATGTGAGGTGTAGCCTCACCAGTGGCAGGTGCAAGGGGCCCATCACTTCTTGGATACCTCCTCTGGTTCAAGCAGATGAGAAGCAGAATTATTCTCTTGCTTAATGCCTAAATTGTCGTGGAGTGGCAATGTCCCCATGTGTCATCTGTGCCTGCAACTAGCCAGATGAGTGTAAAATAAGGAACATCTGAAGCTGGGGAGGAAGGGAGGAGGGTAAGGAAGAAAAAAAAGGCTGTAAAATCCTAGAAACACACTGGAGAAGCACTGATGCTACGCAGCAGCATGTGGTGGCCACATCAGCACTGCTTGTACAGCACTTGCCTCTGATAGCCAAGATTTCATGGGGCTTTTCATAGGCCCATTAAAGGATAGAGGCTTCTTGTTAGCTAATAATGCATGCTGTGTCCTCCTGGGGAGGGGAAATCCCCACGGGTTTCAATTATGAGAAAACTCGTGGATTTAAACAAGTTCTGGAAACATGAAGCACATTTTTGGCTGCTCTCCCAGCTTCTGGTTCCACAGGATCATTTTTGCCTCTCTTACCAGCACTCTGTGCTGCCTCCTTGTGTGTTATGGTGTGGAGGGAATGATGGATTTACTTGCAGTGGGTTCTTTTGTTGCTGTTTGTGTTTGGTTTTCCCTCCCTTTCTTTTGTTTTGATCGGCATCCTTGCCTGCAGTTAGCAGAAGCCTCCACCTTTCTGCCCCACTGCTTTCAATTTCTGTGTCCCAGGAAGAGGCTGCTGACTCTGCCACCCTGGCAGCTAGGAGCTGATCCTCCTCCATGGGAGTGCTTCCCTGAGAATCCCACTCAATCCTTGAACATCTGGCATCAGATGATGGTTAGCTGCTTTCCCCCCCCCCCCCCAGTAGTTAAATCCAAAGTTTCCAGCCCCAGGAGGGGAAAAAAAAAGCAGGGAGAGCATCATATTTGAAGATAATTAGACCATCATCAGCAATTCATAGAGTAATAAAATGTCTACAGGAAAAGAGCCATCCACCCCCACCCACTAGCCTTAGATGAAATAGCAGCAAAGTCCATTTCCCCCCCCTCCTTTTATCTTAATGGGTGTGATCATGAAATATGGCTTTAAAAAAACAACGCCTTTTTATTTTAATAACATGAAAGAAACTTTCTTGATTCTGCCTGAATAAGGCAATGGACATCAAGAAGAGGCTTACTGTTGTTTCTGTGGCCTTCTACAAGCTGCCAAGGGCATCTTTGCTGTTGCATCCCAACCTTGGTCAGCAGGGAGGTAAAAACTAGAATTCATGCCACAGCTCCTTCTGCTGTGGACAGAGCAGCAATCAGATTTGCAGGGAGAAGCCCTTCTGTTATTTGTACATTGGCTGCACCAGACTGATGACAGCACTCTTGCAGATGGGTGTCTGTCTTGCACAGCTGTTCCCGTGACTGTGCCGTGATGGGGATAAGAAGGTAACCTTTCCAGATGGAGCACCTTGATGCCCATAGTTATTCCCAGAGAATTTCTTTCAGATTCCTAATTATTAGCCCTTCTGTGCAGATTCAGAAATTAATATTGTGGGGGAAAAAAATGCCAAGAATTGATTATTTCTATGAAAGCATCTGGCTGTTAGAATGAACCAGAACGTCATTTTCTCCTCCCTTTCCAATGCCTTTCTGTGGGCTGACCCTTAGCTATGATACAAAGCCTTCAGCACCGTGAAAATCAGTGCAAAATTGGAAGGAGGGGAGAAAGCAAAATAGCAAGAACCTGGTTTCTGTGTTTTGGGGACAAATCAGCAGTTTTGCTGGTATTGAATAAGCAGTGTGTGATAGAAGACATAATGCCCAAGATATTAAGTCACTATCACAATATCTTTCCCATCTTACTTCTGATCATTCTCTCATGTCCTAGAAGGACTGCCTCCTCTTCTCCAGGCTAAACAACCCCAGCCCCCTCAGTCTACTGCCGTAGCTTTGCCTTATCTCGCCTTACACCCTTGCCCTGCTCTGGCTGTCCTCCCCTTGCCTCCCAGTCGTGTAACAGATTGGACTCCTCACATCTTCTTGCATCTCTCAGAGACTTCTATTTTTGAAATTAAAAAGGAAAAAAAAAAAAAATCTCTTAATGTCTCCTCAATCTTTGTTGCATCTCTGCAGGCTCTGTGCTGTAATGTCTCTGATCTGCTCATATCTTTTCACTTCCAGCTATTCCAATTGATCTGTTTCCTCCTGCTGTTGCTTTCAATATTTGTTCTTCCCCTCAGCCTGGCCGATGCTTTTTCAGCTTTAACACCTTCTCCCAAGCCAAGGCTTGTCTCATCTCTTCTGCTGGAATTCTCTCCATCATTTCCTCTGGCATCTTCCTCCTCCCCCCCCCCCCAAAAAAAAAAATGTATCTTCACCTCCTTCTTCTTTCTAAGGAACAATTTGAAGCTCCTCTGGTTCAAGATCCCCCTGCCCAGGCTCTTGGCACTTCTTGCAGTGCCACCCCACATCCCATAGCATGGATGGATGGTTTGGGTTCTGCACACCATGCCTCTCTCAGATCTCCAAAGCCAGGGAGATGTCTGCCTTGCAAATCTCTTGGTAATTTTCCTGGAAATATGGGCTGGGTCCTGCATCCTGCTCACACAGGCAGCCCAAGCCCCCCTCAGGGGCATCTTCAGCTAGATCAGGTTGCTCAGAGCCCCATTCAACCTGATCTGGAATGTTTCCAGGGATGGGGCATCCACCACCTCTCTGGGAAATCTGGGCCAGTATTTTACCACCTCAGAGGGGTTCTAACCTTGTGGTGATTTTTGTGGCCTCCTCTGTCCTTCTTGTGCTGCAGGCTCCTGAGCTGGACACAGCACTGCAGGTGTGGGTCTCAGTAGAGCAGAGTAGAGGGGAAAATAATCCTCCCATGTTTGCATTAGCCAGTCTGAGGAAGAAGTACTGTGAATGCTGAAGGTAGAGTTGCTTCCCATCAATGCCAGCTTTAATGTGGCACAATTAAGACAAACTGAGGATCACAGCTCACAGGATGTTAAGGGTTGGAAGGGACCTCATAAGATCATTGAGTCCAACCCCCCTGCCAGAGCAGGACCATAGAATCCAGCACAGGTCACTCAGGAATGCATCTAGATGGGGCTTGAAAGTCTCCAGAGAAGGAGACTCCACCACTTCTCTGGGGAGCCTGTTTCAGTGCTCTGTGACCCTCACAGTAAAGAAGTTCCTCCTGATGTTGAGGTGGAACCTCCTGTGCTGCAGTTAACATCCATTGTTCCTTGTCCTATCCCAGGGTGCAAGTGAGCAGAGGCTGACCCCTCCCTCTTGACCCACAGCCCTCAGATATTTATAGACACTTATGAACTCCCCTCTCAGTCTTCTCTTCTCCAGACTGAACAGTCCCAGGGCTCTCAGCCTCTCCTCATCAGGCAGTGCTCCAGTCCCTTCAGCATCCTGCTCGCCCTGCATTGGACTCTCTCCAGCAGATCCCTGTCCCTCTTGAACTGGGGAGCCCAGGACTGGATGCAATATTCCAGGTGTGGCCTCACCAGGGCAGAGTAAAGGGGGAGGAGAACCTCCCTGCATCTGCTGGACAGATTCCTCTTAATACACCCCAGGACCCCATTGACCTTCTTGGCCACTGGGGCACATTGCTGTCCCATGCAGAACTTGTTATCCACCAGGTCTCCCAGGTCCTTCTTCACAGGGCTGCTCTCCAGCAGATCACCTCTTAACCTGTGCTGCTGCAGTTTGTTATTCCTTTCCAGATGAAGGGCTCTGCACTTGTCCTTGACCTGGGAAGGAATAATAAACTGAGGGCTACCTCTGTCCTTGGGTAGTGCTGATGCAAAAGGAGTGAGGTTTTCACTGGGAGCCCAGGCAACAGCACAGCAGGGAGCTTCCTTGCGTGGTTTGTGTGGAACATGTTTACTGCTTTCAATGAAGAGCTTGTGTGAGGAGAGCAAAGTGATGCCACAGGTGGGGAGTGATGGGCTCGTTGCCATGGGAACCACTCTTTCTACTTGAATAGCAAAAATCAATAATTGTCTAAAACCTCCATTGTGTGTTTGGAGTTGGGTCCATGCTCATCATGTGTGAGGGGATATGATGGATTCTGCAAGAAAACAAAACCTCTGTGGGTGCTCTGCTCTGCTGCCTGCCTGTCTTGGGCCCTGTGAGATGATTAATTAATGCCACACCTTACTTTAATTAGGTGGAGGCTTTATCCCGCCATGCTGAGCACCTAGTCCTGTAACTGCTGTCTTTATTTCAGGAGAGCAAAGCTCCTGCTCCTAGGAATGGTAAGCAAAAGAGCAGCAAGGCTACGAGCACTGATCATAATCATTTGTGCTGGTAAAGGCTCTGCAGGCTGATCACAATGTGAGGAGCACAGGGGCTGCTGAGTTTGACCCAGGGGAGCATGGCAACTACCTCTAATTTTGAATCCCTCCCTGTGGGGAAATCTCTTCAGGAACAGGTGAGCCAGGCTCTTCCTGGGCACAGCTCCCTTGTGTCCTGGGACTGCCTGGGAGCTGGCATTGCCTCATCCATTCAAGAAAGATGTTGAGCTGCTGGAAGGTGTCCACAGAAGGGTAACAAAGCTGGGGAGGGGTTTGGACCACCGCCCTGTGAGGAGAGGCTGAGGGAGCTGGGGTTGCTTAGCCTGGAGAAGAGAAGGCTCAGGGGAGACCTTATTGCTCTTGTTCTGGTGCTGGTTGCCTGGGGGAAGAGACCAACCCCCACCTGTCTACAACCTCCCTTCATGTAGTTGTAGAGAGCAAGAAGATCTCCCCTGAGCCTCTGGAACACCTCTGCCATGAGGGCAGGCTGAGGGAGCTGGGGGTGTTCAGCCTGGAGAAGAGAAGGCTCCAGGGAGACCTAATAGCAGCCTGCCAGTACCTGAAGGGGGCTACAGGAAGGCTGCAGAGGGACTGCTTGCAAAGACCTGCAGTGGCAGGATGAAGGGCAATGGCTTGAAATGAGAGAAGAGCAGATTTAGATTGGATGTTAGGAACAAGTTCTGCACCATGAGAGTGCTGGAACTCTGCAACAGGTTGCTCATGGAGGTAGTTGAGGCGCCATCACTGGAGATATTCAAGATCAGGCTGGATAAGGCTCTGAGTGACCTGATCTGGTGAAGGACGTCCCTGCTGACTGCTGGGGGGGTCAGACTGGGTGACCTTTGGAGGTCCCTTCCATCCACACCATTCTATGATTCCTTTGCATTTAACCCCTTCAGGGTGCCAGGGTCCCTCAGCACCATGAGCAGAGATGTCTCCTGTGTGCAGAAAGGAGGAAAGGCAGGGTGGAGAGGTTTCCCTTTCCCTCTACCTGTTTTGAAAGACCTGGTGGGGATTACAGGCTGTACATGGGCTTGTTGTCATAGGACAAGGGGCAATGGCTTGAAGCTTGAGGAGGGTAGATTTGGACTAGATATTAGGAAGAAATTATTTACAGTGAGAGGGGCGAGACACTGGAACAGGTTGCCCAGGGAAGTAATGGGTGCCCCCTCCCTGGAGGTGTTCAAGGCCAGGTTGGATGAAACCTTGAGCAACCTGTTCTAGTGGAAGGTGTCCCTGCCTGTGGCAGGGGAGTTGGAACTGCATGATCTTCAAGGTCCCTTCTGATCTAAACCATTCTATTGTATGAATTCGATGACCATGCCTTTTCTGATTTCTTGTCTTTCCCAGCAAGAGCAGATGTTGGGGTTTGGCTCCTTATGGCCTCGTGCTCCCTTCTGGCTTCCTGGGAGCATCCTCAGGGCATGTGCTGACCTCAGCCTGGGTCATGGGGGAAGTCTCTTTGGCATGTTCCGTCACCCCTTTTTCAGCTGTCACAGAAGCTGTCACCTTTGCCAGAGAAATGAAACCTTGTGACACACACACAGAGACACACACACACACACAGACACAGAGAGAAGTGGTGAAGCTGATGCAAAGCAAGCAGTGAGCCCATATGGCACTTACACCAAACCGCCCCTGGATAACTGGGAGTCATTGAAGCTGTGATGGATGAACCCTGTGGCTCCAGTCAGTCGCTGCTGAACCTCTGTGCCTACTTGAAATTCATAGGAATCCCTCTTATTGAGCCTGTTTACTGTGTAGATGATGAATATGGGCCCGGCTCGCTCTGAAACACTCTTGCAGCTTCCCCTGTGCTTTATTTTACTGCAGGTTTTCCCTTCCCTTTGTTTTGCTGGCTGGCAAGGAGCCAGTTGCTGAAGCCAGGCTTCCTTTCTGGGGGCCATCAGCTTTGATTTTTCCTCTTATGCCTGCACACTGGAAAGCTGTATTATAGCCTCTAAATCAAGATGATTACTATCCCTGCTACTGAGAGGAGTGAATACCAAACTTGCCAGCACATTGCTGTAAATTAGAGAAATTCCCATCTACACTTCTGCAGGGAGCAGAGTTAAGTTAAGGAGAGAACTGGGCAGGGCAGTGAAGGAAATCAAGGGTGTGTTGGTCTGGGAAGTCAGCAGTTTGAATAATTCCCTTTATTACAGGAGAGCTCTGACAGATGATATCAATACCTGGTAGATTAATGACATATTTCTTGGATGGGCTTCAGATTTGCATATTGCAGCATTTAGCAGCCAAGAAATGGAATGATGCATTGGCAGAAGACTCTGCAGTGGTTTGCTCCACTGCAGTCTTAACAGAAGCAGAAAAGAATTCAGTGCTGCTGAGAGCTGGTGGCTTCATGTATCTGTGTGAGATCTTAATGCATGGCTAGGAGGAGACTTGATAGGGCTCTTGGTGCCATGGTTTAGTTGATTAGATGGTGTTGGGTGATAGGTTGGACTCAATGATCTTGAAGGTCTCTTCCAACCTGGTCTGGTCTATTCTATTCTATTCTACTTCTATTCTATTCTACTTCTACTTCTATTCTACTTCTATTCTACTTCTACTTCTATTCTACTTCTACCTCTATTCTATTCTACTTCTACCTCTATTCTATGCTACTCTATTCTATTCTATGCTACTCTATTCTATTCTATGCTACTCTATTCTGTTCTGTATGAATTTGCTGGTGTGGAGGTTTGACCCTGGATGGATGCCAGGTGCCCACCAAAGCTGCACTACCACTCCCCTCCTCAACTGGACAGGGGAGAGGAAATACTTGCCAAGATAAGGACACATCTGGATGGGGACAGTGGTGAGGCCATCTTGGAGCCAGCTGGCACTGGCTCTGTTGGCCATGGTGGAAGGTTCTATCATCTTCTCACAAAAGCCATCCGTATGCCCCTGTTACCGAAACCTTGCCACACAACCCCAGCACAGCTGCGTCTTTAGGACTGTCTAAACTCTGACCTACTTTGGCATATAGAACAAAATCTGGAGGTGTTTAGGAAGAGACTGGATAGGGCACTTTGTGCCATGGTTTAGTTGATTAGATGGTGTTGGATGATAAGTTAGACTTGATGATCTTAAAGGTCTTTTCCAACATGCTTAATTCTATTCTAAAATCAGGGTCCAGGCAAGGTTGATAGTATCTAGTGAAGAAGACCAACTTATTCTCAGTTGTTCATACAACACAGAGGATGGCTGGTGACCACATCCTATGCAGTAGACACAGTTTAAGGGCAGCAGGTTCCCTGCTTTCTACTAAAGGCATCTGTGAAAAAAAAGCTTTGGGTGCTGGAGAAATAAATGATGTGGGAAGTCACAGTGTAGTGCCTGCCCTCCTTCCTTCTGGGAGCCCTTTCCCACTACACTGTGACTTGAGTCCAAGATGTATTTATTGTAACACCTAGTCTGTGCTCAGACAAGACAGGGCAGGGTATTATCATTTTCTATTAAGTGACAACCATAGCATCGTCGCAAGGTTTGGGCTGGAAGGGACCTCAAACTTCATCTAGTTCCAACCCTCATGCCATGGGTCAGCCAGAAGAGGTTGCTCAAAACCTCATCCAACCTGAGCTTGAACACTTCCAGGGAAGGTGCATTCACAACCTCTATTGGAGAGCCTCTTCCAGCGCCTCACCATCCTCATCTTTCATCTCTTAGTACTTTTATAGACTCAGATCCTGCTACCTGGGGAAGTGTGTAAGCATTTGTGGGAAAGCATTTCTGTGAACTTGCCCTGTTCTTGCACTCTGTTTAGGGCAGTACTTGGAGCAGGCACACTTTGGAGCTGGGTAACCTTTGATCCCACACAGTACAGTCATTCCTGTGTCTTCCCTGACCTAGATCTGTGGGGACAACTGCTAACAGGCTTGGTTAGCCTGTGAAACAGGACTTTCTGCAGCTGCAGGCTTAAGCCTCAAGTGTTGCAAGCCACCACACTGAGTAATTCCCACCATCAGTGAATCTAGATCCTCTTTAGAGTGTGCTCTTCAGGCAGTTTGGACACACAGTGATTGTAGAGGAAGACATCAACAGCTTGGAGGCAGAGGGGATGTCTGCTGGAGACATCTGCCCTACCCTTCGCCTGTGGTGAGCTGTGCATGGTTGCAGCCCTCAGCACTGCTGCTTCACAGAACATTTGCAGATCACATAAAGGATGGGAATTTGAAAATGGGATAGTTCAAATTATTTGGCCTCTCTTATACTTGAGTCCTGTGTCCAGTTCTGGGCCCCTCAGCTTAGGAAAGATGTTGAGTTGCTGAAGGTGTTCAGAGAAGGGCAACAAAGCTGGGGAGGGGTCTGGAGCACAGCCCTGTGAGGAGAGGCTGAGGGAGCTGGGGTTGCTTAGCCTGGGGAAGAGGAGGCTCAGGGGAGACCTTCTGGCTCTCTACAACTATCTGAATGGAGGTTGTAGCCAGGAGGGGGTTGGTCTCTTCCCCAGGCAGCCAGCACCAGAACAAGAGGACAGAGGCTCAAGCTGTGCCAGGGGAAGTTTAGGCTGGAGGTGAGGAGAAAATTCCTCACAGAAAGAGTAATTAGCCATTGGAATGTGCTGCCCAGGGAGGTGTTGGAGTCCCCATCCCTGGAGGTGTTCAAGAGGGGGCAGGATGTGGCACTTGAAGCCATGGTTTAGTTAGTCATGAGGTGTTGGGAGACAGGTTGGACTTGATGATCTCTGAGGTCTTTTCCAACCTTATTGGTTCTATGATTGTATGAAATGTGCTGATGCCACAACCTAATAGATGAATTGAAAAGATTTGTCTGGAATGAATCCTGCTGATAATTTTCCTCTGGCCTGGTGAAACTTTTCTTCAGTCCAGCTAATTGCAGTCACTTCAAGCACTTGACTTTTCCTGCATTATTTCTCACTTCATCTAATAAGCCTTCGTGGTAGTTTAAGTAATTTCCAGTAGGTGCAATCAACCACATTTCCCTATGTTTAGAAAGTGAAGTTACTCACCAAAGAAAGAGAAACTCTGGTCTGGCATAACTGGCATTGGGCAAACATATGCTAAATGTTCCTTGTTACCTCCTCAATGACTCTTTTCTTCCCAGCTTTGTTTTAAATGCTTGCATTCTGCTGAGGCCAGACTGCTAAATCTCAAGATTGCTCTCAAAGCTCTTTTCCTCTCTTTCTTGAGTAACTGTGTTTGCTCTTCTTCCATGGGGTGCTGCACAGCCTTCTGTGATGGAGGTCACCTGTGCTGCCTTTGCCTCTCTACTATATCAACTAGCTCTCTAATCATCTCAACTTAGATTTTGGATGACATCCAAATTTTCCTTCATCTTTTCAGCTTCTAAACCTCATCCTCACTTTTATCAGGCCAAATGCTCTGTCCTCCTTCCCTCTGGGAGCCCTTTCCCACAGGCTCCTGCCCTGACTTGAGGTGGAAGCTCCAAAGAGGACTTCTTTTTCTCTTAGACACATGGAAACATCAAAACTTTTGCATCTCAAAGGCTGAGCTTTTCAGTCCAGCAGAGTTGTGTTTCCAGAAGCTTTGCTTATTTCTCCATCTGTGCCTTTTCTTTGTAAGACTCCCTTTTGTCTCTTTGATTCTTTAAAAAGAATCAGCTCAGGATTTTTCCATCTCAGATTATTTTCTTTTATACTCCCTTCATTATGTGCCAAAGCCAACCTTAAAATAGCATTGACTCTTTTTGGCTCAGTAGCTTCTGCTCCCTGTCAGCTCTCACATCCAAGTGCTCATCTATGAGATGAAGCATGCACAGAACAAAGTCCATTAGGCCCAGCCCAGCAGCCAGGCTTGATCACAGAATGATAGAACTGTTTGGATTGGAAGGGACCTTTAAAGGGCATCTAGTCCAACCACCCTGTATAAACAGGGACATCTTCAACTAGATCAGGTTGCTCTGAGCCCCATCCAACCTGACCTAGAATGTTTCCATTGATAAAGCTTTTACCACCTCTCTGAGCAACTTCTTGCAGATCTTTGCAGGCACTCTGGCTCCTCAGCAGGAGTGTGTCACTCTGGTGACCTGGCAATTATGTCAGCTTCGATTATTGTAAGGCACTGCACGGAGCTGATTGTTTTCCATACCAGGCATCAGAGGGTACCTTCCAGAGCCAAGCCTCCCAGGTTAAGGACAGGAAATAAGGGCAATTCACTGCTGGCATCAATCATGTCTGTAGTGATGAGTAACCAAAATGTCACAGCATCTTGGCAGTGCTCCTGGAGCTAAGTAACACTAGTGGCTAAACTAACCTGAGGCTGCTGGATTTCACAGAATCAGCCAGGTTGGAAAAGACCTCAGAGATCATCAAGTCCAACCTATTACCTGATACCCAACACTTCCTGACAACTAAACCAGGGTTCCAAGTGCCACATCCAAGCCTTTTCTGAACACCTCCAGGGACAGGGACTCCACCACCTCCCTGGGCAGCACATCCCAATGGCCAATCTCTCTTCCTGTGAAGAACTTTTTCCTGAGATCCAGCCTAAACTTCCCCTGGCACAGCTTGAGACTGTGTCCTCTTATTCTGGTGCTGGTTGCTTGCCTGGGAGAAGAGACCAACCCCCACCTGGATACAACCTCCCTTCAGGGAGTTGTAGACAGCAAGAAGGTCTCCCCTGAGCCTCCTCTTCTCCAGGCTAAGCAACCCCAGCTCCCTCAGCCTCCCCTCACAGGGCTGTGCTCCAGACCTCTCCTCAGCCTCATTGCCCTTCCCTGGACACCTTCAAGTGTCTCAATGTCCTTCTTAAATACAGGAGAAGAAATAACACAAAGCTAATTTTGGAGAGTCAATAGCATCACCTGGAGGCTGGGATGACCTGTTGAATTTCTCAGAGTAGGGCAATTTGCTGCTGCAATTGCATTTTGATTTGTTGGAATTTTGGCCTGGAAATTTAATTTCATGCATTTATTTAATTATGTATTGCAACTGAATCTCTCTTCTTGCAGATACCTGACCTAGAGGACACAGCCTCAAGCTGTGCCAGGGGAAGTTTAGGCTCGAGGTGAGGAGAAAGTTCTTCTCAGAAAGAGTAATTGGCCATTGGAATGCGCTGCCCAGGGAGGTGGTGGAGTCCCAGTCCCCTGATCATCCTGGTAGCCTTCTGCTGGACCCTCTCCAACAGATCCCTGTTCCTCTTCAATGGGGGAGCCCAGAACTGGATGCAAGATTCCAGGTGTGGCCTCACCAGGGCAAAGTAGAGGGGGAGGAGAACCTCCCTGGATCTGCTGGATACACTCTTCTTAATACACCCCAGGACCCCATTGGCCTTCTTGGCCACAAGGGCACATTGCTGTCCCATGCAGAACTTGTTATCCACCAGGTCTCCCAGGTCCCTCTCCTCAGGGCTGCTCTCCAGCAATCACCTCCCACCTACTGGTGCAGTTTATTATTCCTCCCCAGATGCAGGACTTTGCACTTGTCTTTGTCTTGGTGTTCTCCAGACATCCCTTCATATCCCTACCATTCTGTGATTCTGTGTGTGCTGCTAGAATTTAGCTCATGCTAAACCCTACCTTCCTAAACCTGTGCATAAACCACTGATGGCACTCTGATCCTCTTGGGCTGCAGAACCTGGATCACCCAGGGTTTGGATGAGACACAGACTAGCAGAATGTTAGGGGCTTGAAGGTACCAGTCCAAAGATCATCCAGTCCAAGCCCCCTGCCAGAGCAGGATCTCCTAGAATGATAGAATTGTTAGGGTTGGAAGGGGCCTCAAGGATCAGCCAGTTCCAACCCCCCTGCCATGGCCAGGGACACCTCACACTACAGCAGGTTGCCCAGAGCCACATCCAGCCTGGCCTTCAAAACTTCTAGGGATGAGGCTTCCACCACCTCCCTGGGCAATTAAAACCAGGTGATGTGAAAATGGCACAGAAGAATTCAGCTCTAAGTGATGCATTTGGGTTGCAATTTCTCTTTGCAGTATTTTTATACTGGGACCAAAACAAAGGGGAAAAAAAAAAAGGTTGCTTGTATAAGGCAGACAACATAGAAGTTTCTGGAAAGGGAGATCAAGTAAGCCTAAATCCTAATTTGGGGTCTGCATCCAATGTCTGCCAGATGTAGCCCCCTGCAGCATCTGTGACGGATCTGCTGCACAGCCATAGCAGAGGAGAGGCTGATGCCTGCCTGCACGTCCTTGTTGGCCCTGCTGCTGTCCCAGAGCAGTGTGTGTGCTCCCTGCCTGGCTGTGTCCCAGCAACAGGCACACCTCTTGATTGAAATGCCATCTCCTCTTGTGCTCCTGCTTGGTAAAACACCAACGGATTTCAGCAGGTGTTACACTGCCTCCCAGAGAGCAGCTCTTGTCCAGAGTGTTGGTGAGGCATTGATGATAGGAATCCATCATCACAGGTGAGCAGGGGTGGCCCTTCCACCCTGCAATTGCTGCCAGGGCTTGGCTAGGGTTGCAGGAGGTGACTTCAGACCTTATTGCTCTCTACAACTCCCTGAAGGGAGGTTGTAGCCAGGTGGGGGTTGGTCTCTTCTCCCAGGCAACCAGCACCAGAACAAGAGGACACAGTCTCAAGCAGCACCAGGGAAGGTTTAGGCTGGATGTTAGGAAGAAATTCTTCCCAGAAAGAGTAATTAGCCATTGGAATGTGCTGCCCAGGGAGGTGGTGGAGTCCCCATCCCTAGAGGTGTTCAAAAAAGGCTTGGATGTGGTACTTGAAGCCGTGGTTTAGTCATGAGGTGTTGGGTGATAGGTTGGAGCTGATGATCTCTGAGGTCTTTTCCAACCTGGCTGATTCTATGATTCTGTGACTCTATGATTCAGATCCAGCATTGCTCCAGTATTCCCATGGTCCCCTTCCCAGGAATGGGAGAAGTAGAGGACTGTATTTGACTTGGGAATATCTATTCCTCTCTTCTGGCATAGCTGTGAGCAGTGTTTGCCCTTGACTTGCTGCAGAGCCCTCATTTTATTTAGCTGGATTTTGGTGACTGTGAGAGAAGTGAGACAGTTTTCAGAGGATCACAGAACGGTTTGGGCTAGAAGGGACTTCTAAGGTCATCTTTTCCAACATTCCTGCAGTGAACAGGGACATCGTCATCTAGATCAGATTGCTCAGAGCCCTGAGCAACCTCCCCTTGAATGTTTCCAGGGATGGGGCATCTACCACTTCTCTGGGCAGCCTGGGCCAGTGTTTCTCTGCCCTCAGTGTGAAAAGTTTATTTCTTCTCTCTGTGAATCTCCCCTCTTCTAGTTTAAAACCATCACCCCTTGTCCTAGTGCAACAGGCTCTGCTAAAAAGTCTGTCCCCATCTTTCTTATAGGCTCCCTTGAAGTATTGAAAGGCTGCAATAAGGCCTTCTTCCAGAAGGAGTCACTCAGAGCCAGCTGCTTGCTCTCCTAGGGTGGGTGTTTGTGTTTGCCTGAACAAGTGGAAGGGTTTCAGGCTCTGCAGATGTATGCTACCCATCACAGAAACCTCTCACCAGCTCTTGGCTGTGCTTAGCTGTGCAGTCCTCTCACCCTTACTTTGCACTTCCTACTTCTCCTCACAGGTTGCCAATTTCCCCCTTCCAGGTTCCTAAAGAGCTTTTCCATGATAACAGATTTAATTTGGGGTTGCTTGTTTCTTCTGCTACCATGCCTTAGGAGAGCAAACAAGCATCTTGGGGGTTATTCACTGTCACCTTTTGATGTATCTCCCAGCTAGTCTCAGACAGCCAGTCTTTATCTGCTCTGCAGTTTTTCATCATGAATTTATTAGTTCCAAATTACCTTCCTCCTTGCTTTCCAGGGCCTCTTACTTTCCAGCACAGAGTTCTTCACTTCTTATTTTTGCCTGCAGACACAATGCTTTTATTGAACCTGTAAGCTCTGGCTGCTCAGTTTTTCTCCCACTTGTGAAATTGATGCCTTGAAATCTCAGCTACTGACACTGCTTTTATTGCCAGAATCTAATGCTGCTGCTGCTCAGAAGCCTTCTGCACCTGTGGATTTTGTTCAGCTCTGTAACTTTCACTGAGAATCTGATTAGAAAACGTGGAATCACAGAATTGTCAGGGTTGAAGGGTCCTCAAGGATCTTCCAGTTCCAAGCCTCCTGCCATGGGCAGGGACACCTCACACTGCATCAGGTTGCTCACAGCCACATCCAGCCTGGCCTTCAAAGCCTCCAGAGATGAGGCTGCCACCACCTGTGCCAGTGTCTCACCACCCTCATGGGGAAGAACTTCTTCCTAACATCCAATCTCAACCTACCCATTTCTAGTTTTGCCCAACCCCCCAGTCCTATCACTCCCTGACACCCTAAAAAGTCCCTCCCCAGCTTTCTTCTAGCCCTCTTCAGATACTGGAAGGCCACAGTAAGGTCTCCTCAGAGCCTTCTCTTCTCCAGACTGAACAACCCCAACTCTCTCAGTCTGTCCTCACAGGAGAATAGCTCCAGCCCTCTGCTCATCTTCATGGCCCTTCTCTGGACAACTTCCAGCACCTCCAGATCCTTCCTGTATTAGGGGCAAGCATGAAATTAACTACCCCTTTACCCTCTGAATCTACTTTAAAGTCTGAATCTCCCCATTTCTACTATGTTTTTCCCTTCCACCATAGTCCTATGATTACCTGACACCCTAACTCCTTGTGCATTATGGATGCTGCATTTACTGTTTCTTGGCACATTATGAAGTGTGGCTAAGGTTTTGCACCAAGTGTGCTAGTTGTTTGCCTTCTTCCTTTTGTAAGGTTGTGAAAAGGTGTGGGGTTTTTTTCCTGCTGAAAAGGGTGTACCTTGAAAATCTCTGGAAACCATGGTCAGCAGAAGGCACTGACCCCATTGTGCCATGACATAGTCCATAAAGAAGTTCCTCTTCCTACACTGACTGATAGGGAGGGAGCCTGAGGCTACTGTTAGCCTTGCTAATCTTTCAGAATGGAATGGAATGGAATGGAATGGAATGGAATGGAATTGAATTGAATTGAATTTACCAGGTTGGAAGAGACCTTCAAGATCATTGAGTCCAACCTATCATCCAACACCACCTAATCAACAAAACCATGGTACCAAGCACCCCATCCAGTCTCCTCCTAAACACCTCCAGGGATGGTGACTCCACCACCTCCCTGGGCAGCACATTCCCAGGCAGATGGAATACCTCATAGAATCATAGAATCAATAAGGTTGGAAAAGACCTCAGAGATCATCAAATCCAACCTATTACCTAACCTCAGGGAACTACTTCAAAGAGTCCATCACAAAGACACAGAAATGATGAAGAGAGTGGAACTTCTTCCTTACAAGGAGACACTGAGGGAGCTGCCTCTCTTTAGCTTGGAGAAGAGGCTGAGGGGTGACCTCATTCCTGTTGATAAAGATCTGCAGGGTGAGTGCCAAAAGGATGGAGCCAGGCTCTGCTGGGTGATGCCCAATGACAGGACAAGGGACAGTGGTACAAGCTGAGGCATAGGAAGCTCCATGGAAAGAGAAGGAAGAATTATTTCCCTGTGAGGGTGACAGAACACTGGAACAGGCTGCCCAGGGGGGTTTTGGAGTCTCCTTCTCTGGAGATATTCAAGGCCTGCCTGGATGTGTTCCTGTGTGATGTGCTCTAGGTGCTCCTGCTCTGGCAGGGGGGTTGGACTGGATGATCTCTTTTGGTCCCTTCCAGCCCCTGACATCCTGTGATTCTGTGAATATCTGGAACTGAAACAGCTGATTTCACTTCTTGCTTCAAAGTGCAACCCCCAAGCTCCACGTTCCTCGCTGCTTGGTTCCCCAGACGTGCACATATGCTTCAATCCTTCCATAACAATCATGTTTGCTGCAAACAAGTCAAACATTCACCAGCAACGTCTAAATAAGAGCAGGAGCAGCAGATGTCCAAACAAAACCAGCACTGTGCTATCCAAGTTTCAACTTGGCTCCTATCACAGACAAGCTCTTCCCAGGGAAAGGTTATTGCAGCTACAAAAGCTATGGTAAAGCAGGGAAATAAATCTGGCCAGCTTGGATTTTGCCACCTTGGATGCTGCTGTTCCTACTTTGGGCTGATTCTTCTGAAGTTTACCATACTGTGTCCAGTTCTGGGCCCCTCAGCTTAGGAAAGATGTTGAGACACTTAAACATGTCCAGAGAAGGGAGACAAAGCTGGGGAGGGGTCTGGAGCACAGCCCTGGGAGGAGAGGCTGAGGGAGCTGGGGTTGCTTAGCCTGGAGAAGAGGAGGCTCAGGGGAGACCTTCTTGCTCTCTACAACTACATGGAGGGAGGTTGTAGCCAGGTGGGGGTTGTGACAGGTGTGCCTTTAAGAAAGGACAGCTACTGAAACACTCTAGCTGAATGTTTTGGTGTAAAAAGGAAAACAAAGATAATTCTAAAGGAATTTCATTGGTATATTAGTAACAATGTAATCTTAGGGATTTTTAGTTTGGGTTCAGTCTGTTTCAGTCTGAGTCTGGACAGCTGTTTTTCTTTCTTCTGTGCTTGCTGGAGCTGACCTTGAACTAATGAGAATTGAACTTTTCTCACTACCACAGGGGTTGGTCTCTTCTCCCAGACAACCAGCACCAGAATAAGAGGACACAGACGTTGTGCTAGGGGAGGTTTAGGCTGGATGTTAGGAAGAAGTTCTTCCCAGAAAGAGAGATTACCCATTGGAATGTGCTGCCCAGGGAGGTGGTGGAGTCACCATCACTGGAGGTGTTTAGGAAGAGCCTGGATGAGGCAGTTGGTGCCATGGTTTAGTTGATTAGATGGTGTTGGGTGATAGGTTGGACTTGATGATCTTGGAGGTCTTTACCAACCTGGTCTACTCTACTCTACTCTACTCTACTCTACTCTACTCTACTCTACTCTACTCTACTCTACTCTACTCTACTCTACTCTACTCTACCCTACCCTACCCTACCCTACCCTACCCTACCCTACCCTACCCTTAAGTGTAGTTTCCCAGCAGCCACAAGCTTAACTTGCTTCATTTTTAACATGATCTTTCTCACCTTCTAATTAATTTTGTTGCTCAGCTCTTTCCCCATGACTCTATCAGTTAGAGTCCCCCAGTATGTCTTACTGGAGCTGATTCCAGCTGCAGGCTTCCTTTCTGGATTTCCAAGTCATACTGAATGAAGAGAGCTTTGAAAAAGCTTCAAGATAAGAAGGACAAGGAAAAGAAAAATGTAACCTCTTCTGAGAAAGTGTTTAAGGTGCAAGTAAAAGAAATGTCTGGCCTTGCCTGGTCAGAATCTGATTGAGGCATCTGTCTTTGTGCTAGATTTCAGCCGTGGCACAGGGAAAATGGCCACACAGCTCTGTTGCTCTTCAAATCTGTGTGTGCTGTGGTCATAGCTTATGAATAGGAGCCAGCAGTCAAGCTGAATCTACCCATTTCTATTTTTTTCCCATTCCCCCTAGTCCTATCACTACCTGCAGAGCTGCAGAGAAGGAGCATTGTCTGTCCCTCTAAGTAAATCCTGCTCCATTCGTTCCTCTTGACTCCAGAAACATCCTTGCACTGCTGGCCAGGGCATGCCTTGTGGAAAAGGTGGAATTTAGCAGGGAATAAACTTCATCTCCAACTCAGACCCATTCTGCAGCCCACAGAGAAAAGTCCTCCCTTCCCCCCTGCATTCATCCTTATCATCTTTCCAGTACGAAGCCAGTCTTGCTGTGAGTCCCTGCTCGGTGAGAAGAAGTCGGTGTCGATGGAGATTCACAGGTGCAGTGCAGAGCTCTGTTCCCTCCTCTCCCCCACTGGTTTACATCAAAAACATAAAACCCATGAAGGATTCCTGCTGTGCAGCTTAAGGAATGAAGCAATAAGCTCTCTTGCAGGAACCTCAAGAAGATTCCCACTGCAATCATTTTCTGTGTGTCTGCTGCATGTACTCCTCCTTCCTTCCCTCTCTGCTTTTTCTCCTTCCCTTTTTCCCCTGCCCTGCAGCTGCTAGTTCTGTTGTCTCTAATTGTATTGTTTAAAGCAAGAACAGATGGTGATATATCTATTAAATACCAAGCTGTGCCATGCAGGAATCATTATCACAGCTGAACTTGCTCCTTTTGAGAGCAGTTTCATAGAAACTGAAATAGATTAAAGGACTCGGAAGAAATTCACTGCGCTGCCGGATGCCTGCGATGGGCTGAATGGATGACACCCCACTCCTGGCCAAAAATAGAGTGTGGGGACACAACTAGCATCCTTTCCTACAGTAGCAGCTTTACTGCAGGTTTCTGCATCCTCTGAAGCAATGCACAGAGAGGGGAGCTGAGCTGAGCAAGGCTCTGTGCCAGGGGACAGCCTGTGGGGCGTGGGGTAAAAGCCCTGCCAGCTACTGAGCTGCTTCCTTGCTGGCTTTCCAGCAGCTGTACACTGCTGCTGCTGCAGGGATCAGCTTTGCTCAGAATCACAGAATGTCAGGGGCTGGAAGGGACCAAAAGAGATCATCCAGTCCAATTCCTGTGCCAAAGCAGTATCACCTAGAGCACATCACACAGGAACACATCCAGGCAGGCCTTGAATATCTCCAGAGAAGGAGACTCCACAACCCCCCTGGGCAGCCTGTTCCAGTGTTCTGTCACCCTCACAGGGAAATAATTCTTCCTCCTGTTTCCATGGAGCTTCCTATGCCTCAACTTGTACCACTGCCTCTTGTCCTGGCATTTGGCATCACCAAGAAGAGCCTGGCTCCATCCTCTTAAATGCCAGGAGTCCCTCTGCATAGGTTTGGAAAGCTCAAGGTCTTTGGGACAGGAAACATTTTCTCTTCTGATGTAGAATGTGCAGAGTCTGGGTGTGTGTGCCCCAGCTTATTCTCATGGTCTCTCATTGCTGCAATGCAAATAATTAATAAAGGGAGTGGTTGTAAAAAGCCACAGCAGCTGCAGCCCTCTGAGCACAACAGGGCCAAGGGACCAGAGTCTGACTCCCTGAAGTGTAACAGTCTTGCCATCCACTGATGCAATGGACCAAAATGTTCTTTAAAGCAAAAGAAAGACATTTCCAAAGCACAAGGCTGCACTTTAAGCTAACAAAGAGAGTAGAGTAGAATAGAATAGAATAGAGTAGAATTAACCATGTTGGAAAAGACCTTTGAGATCATTGAGGCCAACCCAACACCATCTAATCAACTAAACCATAACACCAAGTGCTCCATCCAGGCTCTTCCTAAACATTTCCACTGATGGTGATTCCACCACCTCCCTGGACAGCACATTCCAATGGCCAATCTCTCTTGCTGGTAAGAACTTCTTCCTAACACCCAGCCTAAACCTCCCCTGGCACAACTTGAGACTGTGTCCTCTTGTTTTGGTGCTGGTTGCCTGGGAGAAGAGACTAACCCCCACCTGGCTACCACCTCCCTTCAGGAAGTTGTAGACAGCAATAAGATCTTCCCTGAGCCTCCTCTTCTCCAGGCTAAGCAACCCCAGCTCAGAAGCACAAACAGAGAGCCAGAGGCAGCTCCAGTCCTCACACACAGCATCTTGTCAGCTCTGTCCCTCATTTTTTACAGAAAGAGTAGTTGGCCATTGGAATGTGCTGTCCAGGGAGGTGGTGGAGTCACCATGCCTGGAGGTGTTCAAAAAGGGATTGGATGTGGCACTTGGAACCATGGTTTAGTTAGTCATGAGGCGTTGGGTGACAGGTTGGGCTTGATGATCTCTGAAGTATTTCCCAACCTTATTGATTTTATGGTTTGCTAGATGTGCATCTTAGTAAACTATGTTGTCTAAGGTCATTGTCAATGGAGTACTTATGGTGATAAGAAAGTTGCTTCTTTCAGGATGCACACAGAGGACAAAAATACTTGAAGAAATTTATTGATGCAGCTCTTCAGGAGGAGAAAAATGAAACAAATATGAAGCTATTCTATCCTCCTAGATCCAACAGCACTGATTTCACAGGCTCACATATTGTATTAGGTTGGAAAGGACCCCGCAAAGGTCATCTTGTCCAATCCCCCTGCAGGCAGCAGGGTCTCCTCCAACTAGATCAGGCTGCCCAGGGCCACATCACGTCTGATCTTGAATGCCTCCAGCAATGGGGCCTCAACCACATTTCCAGGCAACCTCTCACTGTATTCCACCTTAGAAAGCTTTGTCAAGCCAGAAATCTAAGTCAAAGCCTTCTTGTTCATTTCTACCAAGCAGGCAAACTTTAAACACAATTAGAGCCTGGCAGTACAGATCTTGTTATCCAAGCTCTTGAGAGTCACTGGCAAATATCAGAGGAATAAATTGTATTATCTATTGATGAATGACATCCCCACAGATAGTTCAACCTAAACAGACTCTTTAATTCATTTTGTTTGCAACCAGAAGTCTTTCTCTGCAGTGAAATGAACCTTTTTTTTTTTTTTCCCCCAAAGCTTTCTAAGCTTTTCTTATTAGATTTTAGTTTGGCATTGAGGGCTAAAAAAATCCCAGTGAGTCATTTGCTCAGCAGAGAAATTCCTGAGCTAATCACCGTTCATTGGAGTATATCATATTGGTGTTCCTGGCCTTGCTGAACAAAGGAGATGGTAGTGAAGGCTCCCCAAAGCCAGGAGTACCTGCAGATTCTGCAGGAAGAGGGGCTGTGTCCAAGCCAAATGCTCATGGAAGACCCTTGCAGACCAGATCAATGATCTTGAAGGTCTCTTCCAACCTGGTTCAGTTTGGTTCCATTCCATTCCATTCCATTCCATTCCATTCCATTCCATTCCATTCCATTCCATTCCATTCCATTCCATTCCATCCATCTTTACCACTCAGCAGATGGTCCCAGCCTGAAAATAATAAACCATGGTCCATCCAAGCCCTCTTCCTGCTCAGGCTTAAAATTCACATAAGAGTAAGAAGTTCTTCCCAGGAAGAGAGGTTGCTCATTGGAATGTGCTGCCCAGGGAGGTGGTAGAGTCACCATCCCTGGACGTGTTTAGGAAGAGACTGGATGAGGCACTTAGTGCCATGGTCTAGTTAATTAGTTAGGCATGGGTGATAGGTTGGACTTAATGATCTTGGAGGTCTCTTCCAACCTGGCTGATTCTGTGATTATAGCAAGAAGGCCAAGGTCAGCATAGGCTTGGGGCATGCTGAGGTCAGACAGCACTCATCACAGAGCAGAAGACAACCCTTTCCCTAACAGGTCTTAGGAGGAGCAGCTGAGGAACTGAGGCCTTTTAGCCTGGAGAAAAGGAGTCTCAGGAGAGATCTCATAGCTCTCTACAGCCACCTGAAAGAAGGTTGTAATGAGGCAGGGCTTGGTCTCTTCTCCCAAGTGACAAGCAATAGGACAAGAGGAAGCAGCCCCAGGATGCACCAGAGGAAGTTTAAGTTGGATATTAGGAAACATTTCTCTGTTGAAAGTGTTGTCAAGCCCTGGAACAGAGCAGTGGTGGAATCACCATTCCTGGAGGTATTCAAAAGACCTGTGGATGTGGTGCTGAGGGACAGGGTTTAGTGTTGACTTGGCAGTTGTGGGCTAACAGTTGGACTCAATGATCTTAAAGGTCTTTTCCAGTCTACCTGATTCTGTGATTCTGAGTCTGCATCCAGAGTAGGCAAGGATGTAAGTGGAAGCATTGCCTTGCCAAAGAGCAGGGAGTGGCTCAGTCAGGAGCAGCACTGGAGCTGGTATCACGCTTCATGCAACCTCTTACACAGGGAGTGACACCACTTTTGTCACAGTACTAAAAGTTTCTCCTTCCTCTGCAATGTCCAGGGAGGGAAACTCAACCTCCAGGGTATGTGGAAGCTGCCTGCCACAGCTGGTGAGCCGACACTTGGTCTTTATCACTTGTGTTTTATCTGGGAATGGGCAGGCTGCCTGCAGCTGTGCCCTGCTCCCAGCATTTAAATTGACTGTGCTTTGGTCATGCTCAAGATCTGTCTGTAAGGGACAAAGGTTTTGTCCCTGTCACTATAACTACTCACGTCACTCTCTTGATGTTTTGACAGCAACCCATCACTGTGCCAATGCCTTCTGTTTTGCTGGTTTAAATGGAGGGATGATTAGCCCAAGGCACCACTTTTCAAAGTCATGCTCAGGCTTCAAATTGACATAATAGAGTATAAACCATACCCAGAGTATAAAAATGACAGAATCCTGATACATCAGATGGAGGCAGAGCACAGCAAGAACCTGTGTTGGCTGGGACACAGGACAGGTTCAGTCCTGTGAGACTGGTTTCCCCCTGCTGTGGCCCACAGCTCCTACAGATGCCCTTTAATGTTTTTCTAACAGATAAGGAGTACTGGAGTGTGTCCAGAGAAGGGCAACAAAGCTGGGGAGGGGTTTGGAGCACAGCCCTGTGAGGAGAGGCTGAGGGAGCTGGGGTCGCTTAGCCTGGAGAAGAGGAGGCTCAGGGGAGACCTTCTTGCTGTCTACAACTACCTGAAGGGTGGTTGTAGCCAGGTGGGGGTTGGTCTCCTCTCCCAGGCAACCAGCAAACCAGGCACAAATGCACATTTTCCCTCTTCAGTGGCCCTTAATCTATTTGTTGGAGTTGTGGGTGGTCTTCAGTTTTACTTTGCACCTGTCCTATTGTGGTAGTTTTAGGCTATGCCTTTAAATATATGTTTTTTTGTCACAGATCTTGGGCAGAAAAGGAATCAAATGCAAAGAAATCACTATTGGGTGTACAAAAAGGAAAAGAGAGGTAATTAGGTAATTCTAAACAATCATTTCAACCCACCACACCTGCCTTGCACTATTGGTACTTAAAATGTTTGAGAGGAAGAGAGAGGCATCAAATAAGCAGCTGAATGTCTCTCTTAGTTCTTCTCTGGAAATGACAAACCCTGTCCTACTTGCATTGGGCTCGTAGAGCATTGCATACACGGTCAGGATCCCATTCCCAGTTGTGTGAGGGGAATGGGAAAGATTCATGATGCTCTGTGTGTATCCAAGTGGGGAAGGGAAACAGTGGATGGGATCTGGCTGTAAAACACTCCATGCAAGCCAGATCCAGACAGGTTTGGCTTTGAGCCTGTGTTCTTTCATTTGAAACTACAGCTTTATTAGCCTGATCAAAAGTTTGTTGATACCAACAAAGATCTGTGAAATCCTGACAGCTGTCTGGGGTATGTGCAGTTGTGACACCAACTTTTCTATGTGAGCATCCTCAGTCCTGTTTCTCTGATCTCCGGGAGCAGAGTTTTCCTTCCCATCACCCTCCACAGTCCTGCTTGGCTTGGCAGGTCCCACAGGGACTCTGCTGAGACAGGCAGGGCTCTGGGTTGTTTTCCCAAGCTCTGCTTCTGAAAAATGCCACACAAGCACAAAGAGTGCTGATGTGGATTCACAAAAGCACAAACAGCCCAGCAAGGGAAGTGATCTGTGTAAAGCAGGGTGCAGAGGCAGCAGAAAGCAGGGGAGCCTGATATGCATCAGGATGAATGTAACCCCATGGTTGGGTCGTTCCCACCACCACTGGCTGCTTCTCAAGCTGTGCCAGGGGAGGTTTAGCCTGGATGTTAGGAAGAAATTCTTCCCAGAAAGAGAGATTACTCATTGGAATGTGCTGCCCAGGGAGGTGGTGGAGTCACCATCACTGGAGGTGTTTAAGAAGAGCCTGGATGAGGCACTTGGTGCCATGGTTTAGTTGATTAGATGGTGTTGGGTGATAGGCTGGACTCAATGATCTCAAAGGCCTTTCCCAACTTGGTCTGGTCTGGTCTATTCTATTCTATTCTATTCTATTCTATTCTATTCTATTCTATTCTATTCTATTCTATTCTGCCCTTCTTCATCCCTGTATGTCTCCCAGTATGGGATATGCAAGAGATCCAATAGAATCATCCCTGGCAGCCTACCTGTGGTGTGGTTACTTGTTCAACACCCACCCTCAGTGGCATTTGGGAGAAACCAGTCTGAGTTCTTCAAGGTTTGGAGTAAGGATCTTTCTCCTTCTTCACCTTACACTCTTTTTCTTCAGGTTCTCCACTTCCTCAGGCACTGTGACCTCTCCTGTTTGCTTTAGGTGCTTTCCCCATTTGTCTTTTCTGATTTCCTTCATGGTGCTGTCAGATGAAAAATAATTCTGGGCGAGAAGTACTCCTGTCTGGTGTGTTGAAGGGGCAGCCCTAATTGCATGTGGCACTGCAGCACAGTGCAAGACAATGGCTAGAGGCAGAGCTTCTGTACTGTAGATACATCCATGATCCTAAATCTGCAAGTGCCTGTAACGATAAAGGGAGACAGCTTTAATGAGAGCTGGTATTTCTCCTCTTTTGGTCAGGAAGGCGATTGACTGGTGTGGCAATCGTGCCTGCAACCTCTGCTTGGACTTGATCATTTGAAAGGTCTTTTCCAACCTACATCTTCAACTTCTGGTTGCTCAGAGCCCTGTCCAACCTGACCTGGAATGTTTCCAGGGGTGAAGGTGTCTACCACTTCTCTGGCAACCTGGACCAGTGTTTCACCACCTTCACAGTAAAAAAATTTCTTCCTTCTATCTAATCCAAATCTCCCCTCCTTTAGTTTAAAACCATCACCCCTTTGTCCTGTTAGAATCATAGAATCAACAAGGTTGGAAAAGACCTGAGACATCAAGTCCAACCTGTTACCTAATACCTAAAACCTCATGACTAACTAAACCATGGTCTGTTGCAACAGGCCCTGCTAAAGAGTCTGTCCCCATCTTTCTTATAAGCCTTCTTTTACGTGCTAAAAGACCCCCCCAGTAATGTCTCCCTGGAGCCTTCTCCTCTGCCAGCTGTGCTGCAGGAACCACCCTCCTGGGCTAGCTTACCCTCACCCCCATTTTGGAGGTAATTCCCAAAATTATCTTGGGGGGAGAGTGTAGTTCCTAAACCCACCACCCTTGGGAAACGTTTATTTGCCTTCCTAAGCGTTTTGCAACCAGTCCTGACCTCCTCCCCAAGCTCAGAGGAAACTTCTGTTGCCTTCCTAAGCGTTTTGCAACCAGTCCTGACCTCCTCCCCAAGCTCAGGTAGCACTTTCTGTAAAGGAAATAGGAAAGAGTGAGAAGTGCTGAGAAGCATCACAGCTCCTCTGGGTTGCAGCTTTCAACATTATCCAACTTGATTTTTAAGTTTGCAGTACTCAGTTTAAACTTTTAACTGAGCTCTTGACCCTTCGTGTTGCGCTCTGTCAGTGGTTTGCTTTGCTTTGCTTTTGGAGCACAGGAGGAAAACAGGAAAGTTTCCCTGCAGTGACATTCTGCCTACCCAAAGAGCAATAACAGGGTTTGAATAGCTTCTTGTCTTTCACTCTGGCATGATTGTTGCAGTCAAACTCCTGAACTGGTTCTGCCATCAGTGATGGATGGAGCACAGCACTGTAGTACTGTACTGCAGCCACAGATTGTAAAGCTGTAAGTACCATTGTCTTGATTCCACAGAGAATCATAGAATTGTTAGGGTTGGAAGGGACCTCAAGGATCAGCCAGTTCCAACCCTCTGCCATGGGCAGGGACACCTCACACTACAGCAGGTTGCCCAGAACCACATCCCGCTTGGCCTTGAAAACCTCCAGGGATAAGGCTGCCACCACCTCCCTGGGCAACCTGTGCCAGTCTCTCACCACCCTCCTGGGGAAGAACTTCTTCCTAACATCCAATCTGAATCTACCCATTTCTAGTTTTGTTCCATTCCCCCCAGTCCTATCACTCCCTGACACCCTCCAAAGTCCTTCCCCAGCTTTCCTGTAGCCCCCTTCAGATCCTGGAAGGCCACAGTAAGGTCTCCTCAGAGCCTTCTCTTCTCCAGACTGAACAGCCCCAACTCCTTCAGTCTGTCCTCATAGCAGAGCAGCTCCAGCCCTCTGCTCATCCTCATGGCCCTTCTCTGGACACCTTGCAGAACCTCCAGATCCTTCCTATAATGGTGGCTCCAGAACTGGACACAGTGCTCTAGGTGAGGTCTCATCAAAGCAGAGTAAAGGGGGAGAATCACCTCCCTTGACCTGCTGGCTATGTTTCTCTTGCTGCAGCCCAGGCTCTGGTTGGCTTTCTGGGGTGCAAGTGCACATTGGTGGCTCATGCTGAACTTCTCATCCCCCAGCACCCCCAGGTCCTTTTCTTCAGGACTGCTCTCAGGCCAGTCCCTGCTCAGCCTATATTGGTGCCTGGGATTGCCCTGGGATGAACCCTTTGATGTAATAATAGCTAGCTGCAGTTAGTACTGGGTCAGAAATTCCTCTCACATCAGCAGGGGAATGTTCAGAAGATAGGCTTAAATGAAACAACATTCCAAAGACATGTACCTGCTTTAAGAGTTTGCATCAGTTAATGCCTTTTTTTTTCCCCCCCCATTAAGGTAGGCAGGTTGTTTTAAAGGTTCTGGATTAAATCCTGTTTCCTGCTGGGGCTAATATGTTTTAGTTTCACGCTGCTCATTGTTAATTCTATTCTGAAAAATAATTAACCCCTTTATCCCTCCCAGTGGATTGAGCAAGATAATTAAATTCTCATCCAGAAGACACTCAAAGAATGGTTTCTAGAGGAACAAGTTACCAAAAATAGGGTGTCCAAGGAGTATTGTGATGTGCTTACAACTCGTGTGCTCCCTGCCTGAAGCATCAGCTCACTGCCAGCCTTCCTCGGTAGACAAAAAGCAATTCTTGTTTCAAAGCCTCAGCTGAATTTGAAAGGCACAAGTGGAGAGTTTCTATTTAGGGATTTATTTTAAAGCAAACAGAGTCTTTGCAGCAGTGTGCCCAGGTGGCCAAGAAGGCCAATGGCATCCTGGCCTGCATCAGGAATAGTGTGGCCAGCAGGAGCAGGGAAGTCATTCTGCCCTGTGTTCAGCACTGGTTAGGTCACACCTTGAGTCCTGTGTCCAGTTCTGGGCCCCTCAGTTTAAGAAGGACATTGAGACACTTGAACGTGTCCAGAGAAGGGCAACGAGGCTGGGGAGGGGTCTGGAGCACAGCCCTGTGAGGAGAGGCTGAGGGAGCTGGGGTTGCTTAGCCTGGAGAAGAGGAGGCTCAGGGGAGACCTTCTTGCTGTCTCCAACTCCCTGAAGGGAGGTTGTAGCCCAGTGGGGGTTGGTCTCTTCTCCCAGGCAACCAGCACCAGAACAAGAGGACACAGTCTCAAGCTGTGCCAGGGCAGGCTTAGGCTGGAGGTAAGGAAGAAATTCTTCCCAGCAAGAGAGATTGGAATGTGCTGTCCAGGGAGGTGGTGGAGTCACTATCACTGGAGATGTTTAGGAAGAGAGTGGGTGAAGCACTTGGTGCCATGGTTTAGTTGATTAGATGGTGTTGAGTGATAGGTTGGACTTGGTGATCTCTGAAGTTGATTCTATTGATTCTATGATTTTATTGCACAACCAAATCTTGATTTTTATTTAGTTTTCCAGTTCAGCTATAGCTGAGGAATAGGTACCTTGAATCCCAGGTGGAAAACAAGCCAGGGAAGAAGTTGCACATCCCAGAAGGGATGAGGGAGTCAGATGCATCTTATGGGCTTCACTCTGCCTGGCCTCTGGCTTGAGACCCACCATACTGCAGCTGGTTTTTCACATGCTGTCAGTCCTGATCCAGAGACTTCTGGGCTTGGACTAAATGAACTCCAGAGGTCCCTTCTAACCCTTGCTTACCATTTTATGATTCTCCAGGATAGGAGATGGGGAGAGCTGGGAGTCAGGTAGTGATAGTTGTGGGGGGAATGGAGCAAAACTAGAAATGGGTAGATTCAGATTGGATGTCAGGAAGAAGTTCTTCCCCAGGAGGGTGGTGAGACACTGGTGCAGGTTGCCCAGGGAGGTGGTGGAAGCCTCATCCCTGGAAGTTTTGAAGGCCAGGCTGGATGTGGCTGTGAGCAACCTGAGCAGTTGAGTTGTCCCTGCCCATGGCAGGGGGGTTGGAACTGGCTGATCCTTGAGGTCCCTTCCAACCCTAACAACTCTGATTCTGTGATTCGAAATGTCCTCCCCAGCTATCCCAGCAGCAAATGCCAGAGCCAGTGGCTAAGCAATGGGAGGTTTGCTGCAGGGTGAGCACCCCACAGCCAGGCTGCAGAGATGCTTGATGGGGTCTTCAAAACATCCAGGGGCATGTGGGAAGGTTACCAAAGGAAAGACAGCTGTTAGCCTGAAGTGCAGGAGCATCTCAGTGCTGAACCACGGCAGACTTCTGCTTGCAGTTGTGACTGACAGAGCTGCTCTCAATAATTGCTTAAGGGGAATCAATTAATTTAACACTCTGAGCTTGTCCTGTGTCTCAGCATTCTGTAAACTGAATCCTGATGGGATTTGCATTAGAGCTCCAGAGGGACCACGTTGCAGCTATTTGATAATAGTTCAAAGGAAGACAGGGAACTTCCTGAATCCACTTAGATTGCCATTCTTAAACTTATTTCTGCAAACCAGGTTTGCCTGCAATTAGAAAATTATTTCTACATGTTTCTAGTTTCAATTTTGCATGAAGAAGCATGAAACCATCTTTATCATTTAGACTCATCCTACCAGAGTGACAGATGGAGGTCATAAAATCCACTTGTTTCAGTCCTCTCTAGCATGCTTTCTAGAGAGGCTGCTGTTTGCTTTCTTCTGCCTGCAAACACTCATTTGGCTTATTGTTATGACTTCTTGGTGTGTTTTTTTCATGGCAGAGATTAGAATCTAGAATGTCTGCCTGCTTTCTCTTTAGAGCTAGAGGTGTCAAAGGGATTAAATGAAGCAGGGCTTCAAGCAGGGCTGTGTTGTCTGCTTTGGTTTTGTCCTCAAACCCCAGGTTTTGTAGATCTAGCAAGCTGACCATCCTGCAAACAGCCAGAGATGCTGCATGGGGTAGCTAAAATCTGAATTCATACTGAGGCAGTGGCTGGCTGGGCAAGTGCCCAGTGCTATCTTATTAGCATCAGGAGGCCTGCCAAGATGTTCAGAGGAAAATAAGAGAGGGATGTTAAGGAGGATGGGGCTGCAGCAGAGCCCTGGCTCTTGGATTTGTGGATGTTGACTTCATGTGATCTAAAGCTGAAGGTATCCCCCAGAAAGGGATAGCCCACAGCAGGTACTTCACTGCTGCATTTATATTTGCCAGGAAGACAGCTGCTATGGGACCTGCAACTTAGAGGGGCAGCTGGTGACACCCCATACCCCATCTTCCCATGTCCCTGCCAGCCTGAACATCTCTCAGACCCTCTGTTTGGATAGGGAAGCTGTAGAAGGCTTTGTAAGGGGGCTACAAACTCACTGTCCAGCAGCACCTGATTTTGTAGCAATGAGTTATGTAGCCAAAAGCCAACTTTGTTGAGAAAGTCCAGCGTGGGGGTCTTCTGTGGCATAGTAAAGGCATAGACCTCCACAGTATCTAGGAATTTCTTCCTAAGCTCAGGTCTAACCCTGCTTTCCCTCAGCTTCAAACAATTCCCTCTTGTCCTGTCTCTAGACAGCCTCATGAGAAGTCCCTCTGCAGCCTTCCTGCAGGATCCTTTCAGGTATTGGAAGGCAGCTCCAAGGTCCCCCTGGAGTCTTCTCTTCTCCATGCCGAACAACCCCAGCTCCCTCAGCCTGTCCTCATAGCAGAGGAGCAGACTTTGCTTGTGCAAGGGGGCACATCAAACCCCAAGCAGTGGTCTAGAGAAGAGACCTGGGCAGTGCCATGCACTGTTACAGAATTACACAACTGTTGGGGTTAGAAAAGACTTTTACAATATAGGATAGGATAGGATAGGATAGGATAGGATAGGATAGGATAGGATAGGATAGGATAGGATAGAATAGAATAGAATAGAATAGAATAGAATAGAATAGAATAGATAATTAACCAGGTTGGAAGAGACCTTTGAGATCATCAAGTCCAACCTATCATTCAGCAATCATCTAATCAACTAAACCATGCCACCAAGTGCCTCATCCAGTTCCCTCTTAAACACCTCCAGTGACGGTGACTCCACCACCTCCCTGGGCAGCACTTTCTAAAGGCCAATCTCTCTTTCTGGGAAGAATTTCTTCCTAACATCCAGCCTGAACCTCCCCTGGAGCAGCTTGAGACTGTGTCCTCTAAGATCATTGCATCCTTTGAGCCAAGCTGTCAACCCAGCACTGCCAAGTCCACCACCAAACCATATTCGTCAGCACCACAGTTGGACTTGATGATCTTTGAGGTCTTTTCCAACCTTATTGATTTTATGATTCTATAACTGTCCTGAAAAAGCTCTAAATTTTAAAGGCATAGCCTAAAACTACCACATAGAGTCTTGCCCATGTGTGTAATTCATTCTCCTCAGATGTTTTCCTGCTGCTCCAAGGTCTGCTTTTCAAAACCCAGGGATTTAGAGCTTTAGGAAGGATAAGATCATATTTCCCATGGAATTAGCATGACAAGGTGGAGCTGTGACAACTCTGCACACCATCCAGCGCAATGTGCAGGATTGTGCAGAGCCTTTCCTTCAGAAAAAGCTCCTTCAGAAGCCTCCCTTCCTTTCCTCCCTCCATTTCCCTGTCCCTCTTGCTTGCCTGCCGTGTTTGGCTGCTCAGATTTTAATTGCCTCTCCCTGAGTTTGTGGTCACAGGTCAGCAGCTGCTATTATTACTCTTGCAGATGATAAATGCAAAGTTGTGCTTTCTTCCTATTGAAGAGGGGCTGTCACCTCTCAGAAGTGCTGCAGCGGATGACAAGAGGCCAGTCTGTGGTTTGGGGTTTTTTTTGGAGGTACAGACAGCCTTGGCTGAATAATGAGTCTGGAAAATTCATCAACCTTCATCATCTGTCCGGGGAAGGTGACAAATTGCAAGGCTTATGTGGTGTGCCTGATCACAGTTGTGTCTCAGATGGCTGTGCTATTGTGGCTAGCAGGTCAAGGAAGGGGAATCTGCCCCTCTTCTCTTCTACCCCACCTGCAGTTCTCTGTCCTGCTCTGGAGTTATCGGCACAGGAAAGACATGGCCCTGTTGGAGCAAGTCCAAAGGAGGCCCTGTGCTGGAACACCTCTGCTATGAGGACAGGCTGAGAGAGTTGATTCTCTCTACTAGAGAGGATCCAACAGAGAGCCACAAGGATGATGAGGGGACTTGAGCATCTCCCCTGTGAAGAGAGACTGAGAGTCCTGGGGCTGCTTAGTCTGGAGAAGAGAAGGCTGAGAGGGGACCTCATCAATGTCTATCAATATCTGAGGGATGGGTGTCAAGTGGGGGGGGGCAAGCTCTTTCCAGTGGTGCACAGTAATAAGACAAGGAACAAAAGGTTCAAGCTTGAATGTAAAGATTTCACAATATCACAGTATCACTAAGGTTGGAAGAGACCTCAAAGATCATCGAGTCCAACCTGTCACCACAGACCTCATGACTAGACCATGGCACCAAGTGCCACGTCCAATCCCCTCTTGAACACCTCCAGGGATGGTGACTCCACCACCTCCCTGGGCAGCACATTCCAACGACAAACGACTCACTCAGTGAAGAACTTTCTCCTCACCTCGAGCCTAAACTTCCCCTGGTGCAGCTTGAGGCTCTGTCCTCTGCATTTCACCTCAGCATGAGGAGAAACTTCTTTCCAGTGAGGGTGACAGAGCTGCTCAGAGAGGTTGTGGAGTCTCCTTCTCTGGAGACTTTCCAAACCCTCCTGGATGCATTTCTGTGCAGACTACCTTGGGTGATGCTGCTCTGGCAGGGGGGTTGGACTGGATGATCTCTGGAGGTCCCTTCCAACCCTCTAAGGTACTGTGAGACAGTGATACTGTGAGTTGGGGTTGTTAAGCCTGGGGTAGAGAGCCTAAACCTGCCCTGGCACAACTTGAGACCAGTTCCTCTTGTCCTATCACTTGTTCCTGGGAGAAGAGACCGACCCCCACCTGGCTATAACCTCTTGCCAGGCAGTTGTGAGCTGCTTGGGGCAAGGATGGGCTTCCTGCTCAGCACAAGGAGGCTATTGCTTGTCACCAGAACCCATAGATGTTGGAGCAGCTTAGGTGGTGATGATAACCATCAGGCAGCAACCTGCTCCTCTGTGGGGAGGTTAGCAACACTGGATGTTTCACAGCACCGATGCCTCAGTGCTGGGTTTCTCAGGGTTCCTGGCGTGCCAAGGATCGCTGGTGCCTGCAGGAGTTATTTTTTACTCCTTCTACCACAGCATTTCATTAGCTTTTTATCTCTGCTGAACCTTTCTGATGCTTTCCTGCTTTGGCACGCCAGCACAAACGCAACTGCTGCACACTTGGGATTTGCTGCACGCTCCCCGCGGCTCCCCCAGAGGCAGCTGTGGAGAAGCTCAGGGGTGGGCAGAGCTGCAGATGCTGCAGCTCTGGAAGGTAAAGGGGGGGTCACAGGAAGAGGGAATCATAGAATTGTTAGGGTTGGAAGGGACCTCAAGGATCAGCCAGTTCCAACCCCCCTGCCATGGCCAGGGACACCTCACACTACAGCAGGTTGCTCACAGCCACATCCAGCCTGGCTACAAAAACCTCCAGGGATGAGGCTGCCACCACCTCCCTGGGCAACCTGTGCCAGTGTCTCACCACCTTCCTGTGGAAGAACTTCCTAACATCCAATCTGAATCTACCCATTTCCATCCCTCCCAGTCCTATCACTCCCTGACACCCTCCAAAGTCCCTCCCCAGCTTTCTTGTATCCCCCTTCAGATACTGGAAGGTCACAATGAGGTCTCCTTCTGTCTTCTCTTCTCCCCTCTCCCTCTCCCTCTCCCTCTCCCTCTCCCTCTCCCTCTCCCTCTCCCTCTCCCTCTCCCTCTCCCTCTCCCTCTCCCTCTCCCTCTCCCTCTCCCTCTCCCTCTCCCTCTCCCTCTCCCTCTCCCTCTCCCTCTCCCTCTCCCTCTCCCTCTCCCTCTCCCTCTCCCTCTCCCTCTCCCTCTCCCTCTCCCTCTCCCTCTCCCTCTCCCTCTCCCTCTCCCCTTCTCTTCTCCAGACTGAACAGCCCCAACTCCCTCAGTCTGTCCTCATAGCAGAGCAGCTCCAGCCCTCTGATCATCCTTGTGGCCCTTCTCTGGACACCTTCCAGCACCTCCAGATCCTTCCTGTACTGGGGGGCTCCAGAACTGGACACAGTTCTCCTAGAGGGGGAGAATCACCTGTTGGCTGTGCTAGGGAAGACACAATTGGAGCAGGAGAAGAGAAGGCAAAGCAGTTAAGTGATGCCAGAAAATGAAAACAGGTTTGGTGTAAGACAAAGGGAGGAGGTTTCCACAGATTTCTGCATCAGGCAACAGCACTAAGAACTTCAGGTAAAGCTGCCTGCATTTGTAGGAGTTCATTCATTGAACAAGTCCAAATGCCAAGTGCTGTACATTGGCCACAACAAGCCCATGCAGTGCTACAGGCTGGGATCAGAGTGGCTGGAGAGCAGCCAGGCAGAGAGGGACCTGGGGATACTGGTTGACAGAAGCTGAACACGTGCCAGTAGTGTGCCCAGGGGGCCAAGAAGGCAAACAGCATCCTGGCCTGCATTAGGAATAGTGTGGCCAGCAGGAGCAGGGAAGTCATTCCGCGCTGTACTCATCACCGGTTAGGCCACACCTTGAGTCCTGTGTCCAGTTCTGGGCCCCTCAGTTTAAGAAGGACATTGAGACACTTGAAGGTGTCCAGAGAAGGGCAACGAGGCTGGGGAGGGGTCTGGAGCACAGCCCTGTGAGGAGAGGCTGAGGGAGCTGGGGTTGCTTAGCCTGGAGAAGAGGAGGCTCAGGGCAGACCTTCTTGTTCTCTACATTTACCTGAAAGGAGGTTGTAGCCGGGTGGGGATTTGCACCAGAACAAGAGGACACAGTCTCAAGCTGTACCAGGGGAGGTTTAGGCTGGAGGTGAGGAGAAAGTTCTTCCCAGAAAGAGAGATTGGCCATTGGAATTTGCTGTCCAGGGAGGTGGTGGAGTCCCCATCCCTGGAGGTGTTCAAGAGGGGATTGGACGTGGCTCTTGAAGCCATGGTTTAACTAGTCAGGAGGTGTTGGGTGATAGGTTGGACTTGATGACCTCTGAGGTCTTTTCCAACCTTATTGATTCTATGATTCTGTGATTCAAAAAGCAACTTCATTCCTCTCTTTTAGCACGAGCTGTCACTCCCTGGAAAGCAGCAGTAAATAGGAATTTATTTGTATTCCTGCCTTGCCAGGAGCAAGCCTGATAATTACTAAGCTCTGCTTACAAAACCAAAGTGTATTTCAGCCTGATAATTACTAAACTCTGCTTACAAAACCGAAGTGTATTTCATCTCCAGCCAAATGCTTTCTTCTCCTGGCTGCAAAACAGAGTCTTTTTCCACACCAGGATCTGATTCCTGCACAAAAGCATCCATGGTTAGGCCTTATCCAGCTGCTTATGTACACATAGTTCTCAATAGATGTTATTGTGAGTAGCAACAGAGTAATCTAATTTCCTCTCAATATATATTAGTGTTAGTAATGACAGAGCGATATCATTTTGAGTACATTTTAACCTTGCTTTGAAGTAGTCTATTTGGCATGGCAAGCAGCCTCCTAAGTAATGAGCCAAACAAATTGCTGTCGAGCTGGAGGAAGAGCTTGTAAAAGACAACTTCCCTGAAACAGCTCAAAAGCCTTTTAAATTGATAGCAGTAAATAACAGAGGGATGGATGCTGCACTGCTTGGCTCTCTGCACTGTGAGAGCAGTCACAAAGCAAGAGCTATGCTGAAGCTGTCAGCAGATGTTTTATCCTAGGGAGAGGAGAGGGAGAGGAGAGGAGAGGAAGGGGAGAGAGGATAGGGAGAGGGAGAGGGAAGGGGAGAGGAGAGGAGGGGAGGGGAGAGGAGAGGAGAGGAGACTTGAGGAGGGGAGAGGAGAGGAGACTTGAGGAGAGGAGACTCAAGGAGAGGTTCGGAGAGGATCGGTTCGGAGAGGTTCGGTTTGGAGAGGTTCGGTTTGGAGAGGAAAGGAGAGGTTTGGAGAGGAGAGGTTCGGAGAGGAGAGGAGAGGCTGTAACCTTGGAATTAAAAAACTGAGCACTTTCAGTGACCTCAAAACCTTTCAGATGAGAAATGGGATACAAGATGAGTTGCAGAGGGTGCTGTCAGTGCTGGGATAAGTGGATGTGCCATAAACTAGCACATAAAAGTTTGTCAGTGCACTTGCACGTCCTCAGGGGAAAGTCTTTGCTGGCACATTGCATCCTGTGCGGCTCTGAACTAGCTTGGTTCATCTCAAAAAGACAGAAGTGTTGTGCCTTTCCCTGTGAAGTGAAAGGGTGCAGGACACAGTGTCCTCAGGCTGGGGAGCAGGTAGTGGCAGATTTGAGTCTTCACTGAAGTTGCAGGCACAGACATCTCTGTCTGCTGCAGGTGCCTCAGCATCAGGGCTCCTTGGTTGGGGCAGGTAGCAGTGGGCATGCACTAGACAAGAAAGAGAACTGTCTCTTGATCCAGGGAGGCTGCCAGGGGCTGTGGGAGGGTCATGGGCAGCAGTGCTGTACATCCCTCACTCACAGACTCGGGGAAGGGTGGGGTTTTGAAGAAACCTCTGGAGATCATTTAGACCAACCCCTCTGCTAAGGCAGGTGCACCTAGAGCAGCCTGCACAGGATCACATCCAGATGGGGTTTGAATCTCTCCAGAGAAGACTCCACAACCTCTTTGGCCTCTCCTCCCATGCATCTGTTCTTCTCACAGGGGGATGCAGGAAGCCAGGCCCATATTGACCCAAGCTTCTATGGAGTGACCTTTGCTCCATCAGCTTTGCCTGCATGGGGAAAGCCCAGCTTCTTGCCTAGTATTTCACCTCTCCATGAGCTCTGCTGCAGATGGCAGTGTGAAGGGCTAGTGGCACCTCCAGATGCAGTCTGTGAGGCCAGATCCAGGCTGAGCCTTGCCAGTTGGATTTTGTTGGTCCAACCCTTTGAGCATTTGGGTTTCCATCCATCCATGTTGCAGTTATCCACTTGATAGCACACCAGTCTGGTTATAAGATCTCTGGCATGAGATTTAACACATCTAAGTGCAGGGTTCTTCACACTGGCCACAACAACCCCATGCAGTGCCACAGGCTGGGGGCAGAGTGGCTGGAGAGAGTCCAGGCAGAAAGGGATCTGGGGGTACTGGTTGACAGCAGCTGAACATGAGCCAGCAGTGTGCCCAGGGGGCCAAGAAGGCCAATGGCATCCTGGCCTGCATCAGGAATAGTGTGGCCAGCAGGAGCAGGGAAGTCATTCTGCCCTGTACTCAGCACTGGTTAGGCCACACTGAGTCCTGTGTCCAGTTCTGGGCTCCTCAGTTTAGGAAAGATGTTGAGTTGCTGGAAGGTGTCCAGAGAAGGGCAACAAAGGTGGGGAGGGGTCTGGAGCACAGCCCTGTGAGGAGAGGCTGAGGGAGCTGGGGTTGCTTAGCCTGGAGAAGAGGAGGCTCAGGGGAGACCACCTTGCTGTCTACAACTCCCTGAAGGGAGGTTGTAGCCAGGTGAAGGTTGGTCTCTTCTCCCAGGCAAGCAGCACCAGAACAAGAGGACACAGTCTCAAGCTGTGCCAGGGGAGGTTTAGGCTGGATGTTAGGAAGAAGTTCTTCCCAGAAAGAGAGATTGGCCGTAGGGATGTGCTGCCCAGGGAGGTAGTGGAGTCACCATGACTGGAAGTGTTTAAGAAGAGACTGGATGAGGCACTTGGTGCCATGGTTTAGTTGATGAGATGGTGTTGGGTGATAGGTTGGATTTGATGATCTCAAAGGTCTTTTCTAGCCTGGTTAATTCTGTATTCTGTATAAGAAGACTATAGGAGACAATGCCAAAGGCCCTGCTGCGTTCCAGATATGTAATATGCAGCTGTTTAATCACAGGCTGTGAAATCCAAACCCTCATGAAGTGAGCATTTGAGCTCAGTGCCATGCTGACACAGCCACACCATCTCCAGTTTGGCACTGGTTGGGCTGGTACTGCTTGCTGGTACAGAGCTTGGAGCACAGGTTCATGTTCTTCTGCAGAACTACTCATGCAGATCTCTTCCTTCCAGCAGCAACCCCAACGGCTTGTCCATGAACAAGGCAGACCAGACAGGTACCCTGGTGCTCAGCACCAACAAGATTCAAAGCTCTGCCCTCAGGGAAAAGGCTGAATGATTTTCAGCAGCAGAGTTTAAACAAGGATAGCAGCTTTTAATATTACCTGCAGCCCCAAGAAGGCTCTCATTGATTTCTCTAAGGTCTCAGTGTTGATCTTGACTCTTTTTAGCTCAGCTGACCTTTAAAGCATATTGAAAGCTCAGGTGCACTTCCTTTGGGATGCAGAAAGAATAAACTACAGAGAATGATGGTAAAATGTTCTGTTTGCCATAGCCAATGGGTTGGTTCAAATGAAGACCAGAAGTCACCAAAAACTATACAATTATAGGCAAGAACTTGCTGATTGGGTGGAAATGTCATAGAGTAGCAGGTCGGAAAGGACCTCAAGGATCATCTGCTCCAACCTTTGGTGGCAAAAGTACAGTCTAGACCAGATGGCCCAGCACACTGTCCTGCTGAATCTTACAAGTGTCCAGTACTGGGCACTCCACCACTTCCCCAGGGAGGTCATTCCAGTCACTGGTAGTCCTTGGTGGGAACAGTTTTCTTCTTGTGACCAACTGGAATGTCCCCAGCAGTGACTTGTGCCCATCACAGTGTGCCTTCTCAGGGTGGCTCCTTGTGAAAAGGGACTCTCCAGCTTCTTTGTAGATACTAGATACCACCCTTTAGATACTAGAACATGGTGATAAGGTCAGCCCTAAGCCTTCTTTCCTCGAGGCTGAACAAACTCAGTTCCCTCAGCCTTCTCTCACATGGCAACTGCCCAGTCCTTGCACAGTCTTTGTTGCCCTTCTCTGGACTCTCTTCAGCCTGTCCACATCTCTTTTTTGTATAGTGGGGACCAAGTGCTGAGCGAAGGAGAATGATAATATCTTCATCTCAGCTGCTGAGGTCCTTGTTGATACAACACAGCATCCCCCTGGCTTTCTTTGCCACTGCAGCACACTCTTTACTCATGCTGAGCTTGTTGTCTACCAGGACTCCCAAGGTCCTTTCCACAGAGAGACTAGACTAGCATAGACTAGACTAGCATAGACTAGACTAGCATAGACTAGACTAGCATAGACTAGACTAGCATAGACTAGACTAGACTAGAATAGACTAGAATAGAATAGAATAGAATTAACCAGGTTGGAAGAGATCTTTGAGATCATCAAGTCCAACCTATCACACAACACCATCTAATCAACTAAACCATGGCACCAAGCACCCCATCCAGTCTCTTCCTAAACACCTCCAGTGATGGTGACTCCACCACCTCCCTGGGCAGCACATTCCAATGGCCAATCTCTCTTTGTATGAAGAACTTCTTCCTAACACCCAGCCTAAACCTCCCCTGGCACAGCTTGAGACTGTGTCCTCTTGTTCTTTCCACAAAAGTAGATCCCAGCCTATGCTGCACTCCTGGGTTGTTTTTCCAGGTGCAAGACCTTAACACTTGTCCTTGCTGAATTTCCTAAGGTGGTTGTTGGCCCACTCTTTGAGCCTATTGAGTTCTGCCTGCAGGCTGGCCCTCCCTTCTCCACTTCCTCACTCATTTTGGTGCCATCAAATCATCAGATAGATTCCTTGATTTTATGTTCAGGATTCTTTTTCCCAACTGACTTTCATGTGATTGGGTTCACAGGCTGGGAGATACATGGAAGACAGTGCCCAGGCAAGCAAGCACATCATCCTATTAAGAAACAAATCACCTTTCTCATGGAAGGAAGGAATGCTGAGCAGCAGTATTTCGTGGCTGGAAGCTTCATAGGTGCTAAGAGATCAGGAGCAAAGCACTGCACCACAGCTGATCAGTGGAGCTGTGCCTGAAGATCTCCTCATCAGGAGGAGGCTGATTTGATGCTGCTCAGGGGGAAACATATTTATGATCTCTCTATTTTGTGACACAGCTTTCTGCTGCCAAAGCTGAGCTACCACTAAGCAACCGTTTCTGATCTCCAGGGCTCTGAACTCAGTGTTTTCTGCAGTAGCACACTGAGTGGGGGTAAGGGGGAGGTTTGTTGACTCGTAGAAATTGCTTGTGTCCCTGAGCATCTTGGCTGGAGACAGAATAGGCACCAAGATTGGAATTCTTAGTAGACTGGTCAGGTTGGGTGGTTTTATACCTTCCCTCTTGAGAGGCACTTTAAAGAGTAGGATTTTGAGAAGAAAGTGCCTACTAAGCCTGTTCTGAAAATCAGCCCCTTTAAAACTGCTCTAAATTGGGTGCCCAAAGACAGAATCCACCCTGAAAATTTGGGGATTTAAAAGAATCTGAGCTGAATCTCATTTAGAGGAGATTTAGAGACAGGGTCATGACTTTATCCTATGCCACCTTGTCAGGGCCATGGAGGAGAGGGTCAGATGTGCTCTTTGTTTCACCAGTGTAGCCTGGCTTCTCAAAATCCATGGGAAAGAGGGAATGGTGAGTGTCTGAGAGGACACTACTGCATGGTACAATCAGCGTGCCCCCTTCTGCCCTGCAAGGGGTGGGAGAGGGGGCAGGGAGTGAGGCACTGAGCTCTAGAGAAGCCAAAACATTAGGGCACACCATGAGTCCTGTGTCCAGTTCTGGGCCCCTCAATTTAAGAAGGACATTGAGAAACTTGAACGTGTCCAGAGAAGGGCAACAAGTCTGGGGAGAGGTCTGGAGCACAGCCCTGTGAGGGGAGGCTGAGGGAGCTGGGGTTGCTTAGCCTGGAGAAGAGGAGGTTCAGGGGAGACCTTCTTGCTCTCCAACTCCCTGAAGGGAGGTTGTAGCCAGGTGGGGGTTAGTCTTTTCTCCCAGGCAAGCAGCACCAGAACAAGAGGACACAGTCTCAAGCTGTGCCAGGGGTAGTTAAGGCTGGAGGTGAGGAGAAAGTTCTTCCCAGAAAGCATAATTGGCCATTGGAATGTGCTGCCCAGGGAGGTGTTGGAGTCACCATCCCTGGGGGTGTTCAATAAAGGATTGGATGTGGCACTTGGAGCCATGGTTTAGTTAGTCATGAGGTCTTGGGTAACAGGTTGGATTTGAACTCTGAGGTCTTTTCCAACCTTATTGGTTCTATGATTCTATGATTTGGTGTCCCTGCTGTGGTCAGCCAACAGCTTCAGATGCCAAGCTGTGGTGCCCCAGCCTTTGTTCCCCCATGTCTAGAACAAGACCATCAAAAGAACCCTGGAGTTGCTTGGTCTGGCAGGGACAAGTGGTGGGGAGAAGGCAGGAAGGAAGAGCAGGGTCAGGACAGAAGTGTTTGCCTTGCTGAAGAAGAATGATCCCAGTGCTGCATCACACACGGAGAGAGCTTTAAAATGCAGCTCCCCAAGGAAGAATGAAAATGAATCTGGGAAGTTTGAAGCAATGAAAATAAATAAGGAAAGCCCTAAACTTTCAGCCACCCACACTAGGCCAGAGCTGCTTTAACAGCAGTCTATAAATTTTGAAGAGATGCAGTGTGCAGCTGTTAGCTCCTTGGCTTAGCTAATCTGCCAGTGCTAACAGCAGGGTGTTTGGGCTCCAGGGCTTGTTTCTGTGTGGTACAGGGGCCTGAAGAAGGTCAGTCCATAAAGGTGTAGAATCCATGTGTGTGTACAGGGACTGTAGACAACAGTCACCTCATTTGCTTCTGTTTTCTTTACTGTAGGTACACACAAGTACAGACACACACAGACAAGGAGGAGAAGGCTAGGACAAAGCCATCTTGCTTTGATGATCTTTTTGATAGGCGTTTCAAAACAACAAGTAGAGTAGAATAGAATAGAATAGAATAGAATAGACCAGGTTGGAAAAGACCTCTGAGATCATCAAGTCCAACCTATCACCCAACACCATCTAATCAACTAAACCATGGCACCAAGTGCCTCATCCAGACTCTTCCTAAATACCTCCAGTGATGGTGACGCTACCACCTGGCTACAACCTCCCTTCAGGAGTTGTAGACAGCAATGAGGTTTCCCCTGAGCCTCCTCTTCTCCAGGCTAAGCAACCCCAGCTCCCTCAGCCTCTCCTCACAGGGCTGTGCTCCAGACCCCTCCCCAGCTCTGTTGCCCTTCTCTGGACATGTTCCAGCAACTCAGCATCTTTCCTAAACTGTGGAGCCCAGAACTGGACACAGGACTCAAGGTGTGGCCTAACCAGTGCTGGGTCCAGGGGCAGAATGACTTTCCTGCTCCTGCTAGCCACACCATTCCCAATACAGGCCAATAATCCCAAACTGGGAGGCTTGGCTGATATGCCTGAAGGCTGTGAGGCCATTCAGTGAGACTTGGACAAACTGAGAGCTGGCAAATTGTAACCTTATGAGGGTCAACAAGGATAAGTGCAGAGTCCTGCACATGGGAAGGAAGAATAAACTGCACCAGCATGTTAGGAGGTGATCTGCTGAAGAGCAGCCCTGTGGAGAAGGACCTGGGTGTCTTGGTGGGCAACAAGTTATCTGTGGGACAGCAGTGTGCCCTTGTGGCCAAGAGGGCCAGTGGGATCCTGGGGTGCATTCAGAGGAGTGTGTCCAGCAGATTGAGGGAGGTTTTCCTCCCACTTGTGATGTTTAACCCACACACATCAACAACTCTGCCCTGGTGAGACCACACCTGGAATATTGTGTTCAGTGTTCTGCTCTGGTTTCCAGCTGCAGATGCTTGCACAGGCAGCAGAGCAGGACCCTGGAGGTCCCAGTGTCTGACAGTGCTCAGGAACTAATCTAATCAGATATGCTGCTATTGCTATGGACATGACAAGAAATGCTCTTGTGGTTTGGGGTAGATTTTGACATGGAATATTCTGAGCAAGCCAAGGGGATGACTGTGGTTCATAGATAGAGCCATGGCATCATACAACTCCAAAGGGGGTGACTGTGGTTCATAGACAGAGCCATGGCATCATACAACTCCAAAGGGGATGACTGTGGTTCATAGACAGAGCCATGGCATCATACAACTCCAAAGGGGATGACTGTGGTTCCTAGACAGAGCCATGGCATCATACAACTCCAAAGGGGATGACTGTGGTTCCTAGACAGAGCCATGGCATCATACAACTTAGAGTGTCACATATAGTCACCAGGGCTGTGTAAGGAAGAATGTTTGCTTCAGCAGCTGAAGGTGCTAGCAGTGTGTGTGAGGACTGCTGATGTATATTTAATCAGAGCAGTGGAGTGCTGGAGACTGCATTTCCCATCTGAAAGCTTGAGATGATTCTCTGTTCTCTGCTACTTGAGCAAGAATGCTACAAGATCAACACAATTGTTTTGTAAGCAGAAGTGGAGGCTGTTTGTGCTGTAGGAATGCAAGCTCCATTGGCTGTTTTGTTGTCTTCCCCTTGGGATAATGAGCAGTGGGAGGTAAGAGGGTGCTTTGGAATGACATGGCAGATGCTTTTCCTGGAGGAGAGGTGACTCCTGGTGATTTCCCACAGCTTGTAAGGAGAGGGAGGACTCTCCAGGGCTGTACTTCCTATTCTGCCTTTGATCTGCCTTCTGTGTATCAGGGAGGAGAGCAGGATGTGGTGGGCAGTCCTGCATCAAAGCTTGTCTTCATTAAGCTGGGACTGCAGCCTGCAGGTGCCTCTTACAGGGGCTAAGTTTGAACCTCTGCTACCCTCAGGCTGAGATCTTATTGCTTAAGATAAGTAAAGGGCTTCCTAATGCAGCAAGACTTGGAGGCCAGAGTTCATTCTGCATGTTTGAAATCATGCATAATTCAGTTGCAAGTCAGAGGTGCCTGAGGGCTCCTTCCAGAGCTTAATGCAAGAGCTGTCTTGGGCAAACTGCAGGGTTTGAGGAGATTTCTTGATGAGGTTGCTGATTTGTCCTGCAGACTCCCAAGGCATCTGGCCAGCCCTTCAGAGAGCCAGGGTCCATGTTTTGTTTAAGGGCTGAATTCCTGCTTTCTTGCTTTGTTCCTTTGCTGAATGTGAAATGGAGTGGAGTGGAGTGGAGTGGAATGGAATGGAACGGAACGGAATGGAATGGAATGGAATAGAATAGAATAGAATGAACCATGTTGGAAAAGACCTTTGAGATCATCAAGTCCAACCTATCACCCAACACCATCTAATCAACTAAACCATGGCATCAAGTGCCCCATCCAGTCTCTTCCTAAACACTTCCAGGGATGGTGACTCCACCACCTCCCTGGGCAGCACATTCCAATGACCAATCACTCTTTCTGTGAAGAACTTCTTCCTCACATCCACCCTAGGTCCTCAGAGTTCTTTAAATCTGCAAAACTGGAGGCAAAATTAACCTGAGCAGCAATTCACCAGTCCATAAGTTCACAGACATCAGGCTACCATGCTGCATACTTCAGCTTCCATACTAGGGTGAAGGAGCTCAACTTTTGCTTTAATAGAGGCAGTCAAGTCACAGAGTGAGAGAATGGCAGGGGTTGGAAGAAACCTCTGGAGATCATCGACTCCAAGCCCCCTGCTAAAGCAGGTTTGCCTAGAGCACGTTGTTCAGGATCGTGTCCAGGTAGATTTTGAATCTCTCCAGAGATTCAACCTCCCTGGCAGCCTGCTCCAGGGCTCTGTCACCCTCAAACAAGTTTTTCCTCACATTCAGAGAGGACTTAACTGTGTTCCAGTTTGTGCCTATTGCTCCTTGTCCTGTCATTGGACACAACTGAAAACAGCCTGGCCACATCCTCTTGACTGTCAGCTTTTGGGCACTGATCAGCATTGATGGGATATTGATAAGCAAAGCTATGACAGTTCATATTTTCATCCTGATTGTCCAAAGTGGTGTAATGTGTTCATTATGAGACACCGTGGTGCCTTTACACATGAGGCAAGGCTGTCTCTTGCTCTCCAGCATCACCTTTGCAGAGCAAGTACAAAATTCCATCTACTCCTAATGACAGAACAGGAAAGCAGTGCTTCAGTCTAGAGAAAAGGAGATCTAGATTGGATGTTAGGAACAAGTTCTGCACCATGAGGGTAGTGGAACACTGGAACAGGTTGCCCAAGGAGGTGGCTGGGGCACTGGAGAGATTCCAGGTGAGGCTTGAGGAGGCTCTGAGCAACCTGATCTAGGTGAGGATGTCCCTGGTGACTGCAGGGGGTTGGCCTGGATGACCTTTGGAGGTCCCTTCCTACCCAGACCATTCTATGATTCTATGAATTTAAAATGATAGTATGAAATCTCCTGAGGAGCTGAAGTCATCAACTCTCCACACCACGAAGGTAGGAAGGGCTGCCCACTCATGCTTGAATCTGCCAGCAGCCTTTTACAGAGCCCTGCAGCAGAGGGCAGAGGAGATCCTGCACACCTTGTCACCTGCATACCACTAAATCAGGCAGTTCTCTCCAAAGAGAGAGAGGAAGGAAAGAGATGAATAATTCTTCTGGGGAATGGAAGGAAAGGCCAGAAAAGAGCAGCTGGACATCAAGAAGGTACTGGCAAGGTCACTGCTGAAACCATCAGTGCATCCCTGCTCATCCTCTGCAGCAAAGCAGCAGTGAACCTGGGCTGATGGGACACTTCAGGGGGGTGCAAGCAAATCCTGCATGAGCTAATGCATGGGAGAGTTTGCAAGAGAAAAGCCTCTGGACAAGGGCTCTGGTGTCATAACAGACTGCAAGCTCCTGACACCTCGGTGCCCAGCCTGGGTCAAGGCTTCTCGCTGCATCCATTGAAGTGTTGGCTATGCTGAGAGGTGAAGCTGCTGCAAACAGCACCAGAAAATTAACAACAACAACAACAACAAAAGGCAATATTGAGTTTTTAATGGCAGTTGTGGTGTGCTGCAGCTCTAATGAAGGGTTTAGTTTTGTAGTGTGATTAATTTGCTGGCACAGAGGAGGTTTTGTTAATCTTGGAGGACGCAGAACTGGAAGGGAGGAGGGAGTGGAAAACAGGCAGTTTAAGCCTAGAAATTTAATTGCAAGATAGTGCCTGAAATATAAATTGATCTCTAGAACTGCTTTGAGAGATAAGCACTGCCAGTGACGTCAGTTTCTGGCAGACAGGATCATCCTGCCATTATGAAAAAGATACTGCTGAGGGCTTTGCTTTGTAACTTATATGGACATGAATTAGTTTGACATAATTCTCTTGGCTGCTTCTCATCCTGTAACATGACAGCACGGCTCTGAAATCTTGCTGTGGCCACACTCTGTGCCTTGGTGGAGCAAGTGGAAATGCCCCAGCTCTCCCTGAAATACACAGTTGTCAGGATCAGATTTAGGAGGATTTTTCTCCATTTGCCTTCCATCAAGGATTCACAGACTCACAGAAGCATTCAGATTGGAAGAGACCCTCAGGATCACCAAGTCCAACCCAGAACCCTACTCTACAAGGGTCACCCCTAAACCATATCCCTAAGCACCACATCCAAACCACCTTTAAACACATCCAGGCTTGGGGACTCAACCACCTCCCTGGGCAGCTCATTCCACTCTCTGACCACTCTTGCTGGGAAAATTTCCATCCTACTCTCCAGTCTAACCCTACCCAGGCACAGGTTGAAGCCACTCCCTCTTGTTCTATCCCTAATTATCTGTGAGAAGAGATCATCAGCAGCCTCTCCACAATGTCCTTTCAGGTAGTTGTAGACAGCAATGAGGACCCTGCTCAGCCACCTCTTTTTCAAACTAACCATCCCCAGCTCCCTCTGTGGCTCCTCGTAAGCTTTATTCTCATGCTCCTGCAGTCTTTCTATCTCTGTAGTCTAGTCTGGGTCCTCACAGGGCATGGGCAAGGTTATGTGTTGCTAGAAGAAGGCAAGGCCTTTAATGGGATGTATTGGAATTCTCTCACTATAACCCAAATAATAAATGGCAGCACTCATCTAATGTCTTTATTGCTCTTCAGTGTTGGACTTTCCAAGCACCTGGGGCTTTTTTTTCCGCTTGGGCTTTTCTGCTCTCTCAGACTTTCACTAATTACTAGGAGAGACACAAAGGGCATTTTCACCTCACAGAACAAGACAAAGTTTCTAAGTACCACTAAAAGTCCAAGAAAGGAATCCCACAGTGATAATGGATGCAGTGATTGGAGGAGCCATTTAGCCACTGGGGATGACCTTTTCTCTGTTTGAAGCCTTTCAGTGACTTCTTGTTTAAAAGTCATGATTTCTGAATCAGATTTAAGGTGGACAGCTCCAAACTCACATCTGTGCTCTTGTGACAGCACCATCTGTCCCCTGCCGTGTGCAGGGTCTCTGGGGGTTCTCTCCTATTATGTAGAGAACCCTCAGGCTGCTTTATTCAGAGAGTGCCACACCAAACCAGGCAGGGGTACCAGCTCTGTCACAGCAGCTGTATAGCCATGCTCATGGGACACTAGAATAGAATAGAATAGAATAGAATAGAATAGAATAAACCAGGTTGGAAAAGACCTTTGAGATCATCAATCCAACCTATCATAGAATCAATAAGGTCAAGAATCAATAAGGATCATCAAGTCCAACCTACCACCCAACACCTCATGACTAACTAAACCATGGCTTCAAGTGCCACATCTAATCCCCTCTTGAACACCTCCAGTGATGGTGACTCCACCACTTCCCTGGGCAGCACATTCCAATGGCCAATCTCTCTTTCTGGGAAGAACTTTCTCCTCACCTCCAGCCTAAACTTCCCCTAAGTTCTTTGGGACATGGTTTAGTGGCCATGGGAGCCTTAGGTTGGTGATTGGACTTGATGATCTTAGAAGTCTTTTCTACTGAAATAATGCTATGGTCCTATGATTGAAATTAAAGCAGGGAAATGCAAGAGGGGTCCAAATGAACTACCCCAGGTTGTGCCCACAATGAGACCAAATTTTAGCTGAGTCCTGATCAGATTGAGTTGATTTCACTCTCTGACCTACTCAATTCCAGTCATAGCAGGAAGTACAAGATAGAGCCATCTGCAGAGGCTTGTGCCTAGCATCCATGTATGTGTATTGAGTCTCTTACAAATAAATAATGCAACTAAGGTAAGGATAATAATGTTCCACTCAGACATAAAAACTTAGGCAAAAAATAAAAGGCTTGAAAAATGCCTTGTAGGTAAACTCCTGTGGCTGTAATCTTCCTCTTGCAATCACAGACCCTTTTCCTGCACTGCATCTCCAGCAGGCTGTGTGAAGTGCTGGCAGGGGGGGAGGAGGAATAATTTATTAGACTATTCAGTAATCAGATAAGTGGTGTATTCACAGGGAGGAAGGCATTATAGCATTCAGCCCTCTGCTCAGATCAAAAAATAGCTCAGATGGTTAAAAAAAAGAAACCAGCAAAACCCCTTGATTGCAGGCACTTAGTGGTGCTGGGCTCCAGAGCCTTTCCAAGTGCTAAACGATATATAAGCTGTTTGATACTTAACAAAAGAGAACCAAAGTGGCTCAAACAGACCAAATACGCCCAAGTGGCCACCGACACGGAGCTGGATCAATGACTCAGGGGCAATTAGAGCTGGCATTCATTTCAATTGGCTGGAAACTGAACCAGGAATTCTCAGTCCTCCAGGGAAAAGCTTGCCGAGGTTTGTCAGCCTGCCGGTGAGTCAGGCACTTCCTCAACGCTCCCTTTTACAGGGATCTTCAGCTGATGTCCTTTTTAACTGGCACACAGGCTCAGGAATCATAGACTCATAGAATTGTTAGGGTTGGAAAGGACCTCAAGGATCAGCCAGTTCCAACCCTCTGCCATGGGCAGGGACACCTCACACTACAGCAGGTTGCCCAGAACCACATCCCGCTTGGCCTTGAAAACCTCCAGGGATGAGGCTGCCACCACCTCCCTGGGCAACCACCCTCATGGGGAAAGACACGAGGGTCTTCCCCTCATGGGGAAAGACTTCCTAACAGCCAATCTCAATCTACCCATTTCTAGTTTTGCTCCATTCCCCCCAGTCCAATCACTCCCTGACACCCTCAAAAGTCCCTCCCCAGCTTTCTTGTAGCCCCCTTCAGATACTGGAAGGCCACAATGAGGTCTCCTCTGAGCCTTCTCTTCTTCAGACTGAACAGCCCCAACTCCCTCAGTCTGTCCTCATAGCAGAGCAGCTCCAGCCCTCTGATCATCCTTGTGGCCCTTCTCTGCCACCTTCCAGCACCTCCAGATCCTTCCTGTAATAGAGGCTCCAGAACTGGACACAGTGCTCCAGGTGGGGTCTCACCAGGGTGGAGTAGAGGGGGAGAATGACCTCTCTTGAACTACTGGCTATGCTTCTCTTGATAGAAAGGGAAAGTGCAGAAATGTGGGCACTGCTGAAAGGTAGAGGACAGCTGGGGCACATACAGGGCAAACTCTGGTCAGCTCTTGCTGGGTATAGCAGGGGCAGCATGCCAAGAGGATGCAGGAAAATGCTGATGCTGATGCCTCCCTAAGTGCCTGTGAAGAGCACTGCATGAAAAACCTTGAAGCCAGAGGCACAATCCTTGCATTCCTTCACACTGGTTTTCACATCTAATAACAGGAATGTTTGAGATTAGTGTGCCCAGGTGGCCAAGAAGGCCAGTGGCATCCTGGCCTGCATCAGGAATAGTGTGGCCAGCAGGAGCAGGGAAGTCATTGTGCCCTGTGCTCAGCACTGGTTAGGTCACACCTTGAGTCCTGTGTCCAGTTCTGGGCTCCTCAGTTTAAGAAGGACACAGAGATACTGGAAGGTGTCCAGAGAAGGGCAACGAGGCTGGGGAGGGGTCTGGAGCACAGCCCTGGGAGGAGAGGCTGAGGGAGCTGGGATTGCTTAGCCTGGAGAAGAGGAGGCTCAGAGGAGACCTTGTTGCTCTCTACAACTGCCTGAAGGGAGGTTGTAGCCCAGTGGGGGTTGGTCTCTTCTCCCAGGCAAGCAGCACCAGAACAAGAGGACACAGTCTCCAGCTGTGCCAGGGGAGGTTGAGGCTGGATGTGAGGAAGAAATTCTTCCCAGAAAGAGAGACTGGCCATTGGAATGTGCTGCCCAGGGAGGTGGTGGAGTCACCATCACCAGAGGGGTTTAGGAAGAGACTGGATGCGGTGCTTGGTGCCATGGTTTAGTTGATTAGATGGTGTTGGGTGATAGGTTGCACTTGATTATCTCAAAGGTCTTTTCCAACCTTACTGATTCTATGATTCTAATTCTGTGATACTGTGATACTATAAAGACAGAGCTCAGGGTTGTGAAAAGGAGTTAGGCACTGGAAGAGTTGCTCTGCCCCTAATTCCCCAAGGCTTCTTTTGTCCCCCCTTGTACTCATCAATAGCTGTGACAAATTTCTTTCTCTTGTCTCCTCTTTTGTACTTTCATGTAAAAAGAGTTAAGCCATGGGGCACTCAGAGTGCAGATCCTGAGCTGAGCACTTAGTTTAGCTCAGGAGGGCTGGTCTCCCCAAATCATTGCAGTCCTTCACAGAAATAGCAAACCTGAATGCATGCCAGCCCCACAAGTCTTCTCTAGAGGGGCATGCCAGCTATGTCTTCTGTCCTAGTCACTTCAGGTAGCATTTCCCAACCACCTTCTCACGAAGAGCTTCATGGAAGTGATCAGAGTGGGTCCATCCCACCCACTGCACACCCCTAGGGCAGAATCAGGAGCAAACAGTTGATATCTGTGCACTCCTTTGCTAATCAAGGAACACGTCTTGGTCCTCTGCTACAGTGACACTGCAAATGGTAATTAAGAAGCTTCCCTTGTCTTGCTGTTTGGTCTTCCTCTGCCCTGCTAGAATTCACTGCAAAAAAAAAGGGAACAAAGTGATCCACCCTGGAAAACAACTTTGCATTTCTTTATTCTTAAGTCGTTTGCCTTACAAGAAAAATGCTGGGTAGTCACAGCAACTTGCTTGAAGCCTACTGGTTAACATTGCCCTTTGATGTTAAAGAGTTTACCAGCAAAGCTGCATTTTGTACCTGAATAATGCATTATGCTGTGATTTTTGTACCTGGGGCTTCTCTCCACGCAGGCAGGCAGAGGGGAGCGGGGGAGTCCTTTCCCCCCAGGCATCTTCTGTAGCCTCCTGGAAATCTCTGGCTTTTGCATGCAGTAGATTGAGCTTTGGAGAAGCAAGCAGAGTTTCCAGCATGGTTCAGTGTCAACATTCATCTTCTCATTCTTAGGAGTTAACTGTTTCTGCCCTTGAGTTGCTGCCTCCAGGACCACAATGCTCTGAACACAGGGCTGGAAGGGAAGCAGCAGTGTCTTGTCTGCTGGTACAGCAGGCAGCTCTTCTTGCTGGGCAAACTCCCTGTGGGTAGCAGCTAAGATGATTTTCCCCAGCTTTTGTTTTTCTAGGCCATTTTAGCCAAGATCTTTCAGATCCCCACCACAAATCTCTCCACTTGTTGCATTTCAAGCTGGTTTGAATTCTCTTCAACATTCCAAATTGCCCAGGGCTGTGGATGGTAGCCTAGATGAGGCAGCAGCATTGCTTGTGCAGTGCCATTGATATTTCCTACCTCTCCAGAAGCACCTTTTCTGGTGCATACTAATTGCATTTGGCTTCTGCTTTGCCAGCTCTGTCATTAGCATGCCATTCTGCCTTTTGCTCCAGCCAGGGGACACCAGCTCCCAGTGCTTCAGGTGACTTCCAGAAAGCTTGGGACAGCTTGCTAAGCTGGGGCAAAATCCACCTGGTCAAATCAGATTGAATGATGATGCCTGAGGATGGTCAAGGGAGAACTTACAGGGACGTTCCAGGGCATACAGAACAGATGAGGGGGGAGTCTGTCGGGGGGGCAGTGATGGGACAAGGGGTAACTGTTTTTAAATGGAGATGGAGCAAAGGTAGATTTAGATTAGATATTAGGAGGAAACTCTTTACTGTGAGGGTGGTGAGGCACTAGAACAGACTGCCAAGAGACATTGTGGATGTTCTTTCCTTGGAAGGGTTTAAGTCCAAGCTAGACAGGGCTTTGAGCAACCTTGTCTAGTGGAAGGTGTCCCTGCCCATGGCAGAGGAGTTGGACTAGAGGATCTTTAAGCCCCCTTCCAACCCACTCTGTGATTCTATGAGTATTTGGTGCATTTTGCTGACAGTCATGGGTCATTAACATGAACTAAGGTCATAATTGAGAGCTCAGCCACAGAGCTGAGCTGTGGGAGCCAGTCAGGACTTCCTAACTGCAGGCACTGTTAGAGCTGATTCCAAAATCTGACAGCACAGACAATGTTGCTCACAGAAAGGTTAAGCTGTTGAGTGCCTGCTTGCAGCAGTCTTAGTGTGAAGATCCCTCCTGCAATGAAAGGAGCTATTCTTTAGCACCCACAGAGGATTTGGGAGCACAACCTGTGCTTTCCTGGGAGCAAAGCCCTGTAAGGTATCATCAGCTTGCCCCACACTGGGAGCTTACTCAGCTCTCTATCACTTGCCACAACTGTTCCATTGTTTTGATCCCTAGCTACCAAACCCCAGGTTTTTGTAAGATGTGAAGCACAAGCACAGCATTTCTGGGCTCCTTTTCAGGGGAAATTGATGTCTCTAATATCTTCTCCAACTCCTGTCTGCTGGCTTCTGCACCTAGGGGTGCTGGTGGATGAGAAGCACAACATGAGCCACTAGTGAGCACTTGCAGCCCAGAAAGCCAACCAGAGCCTGGGCTGCATCAAGAGAAGCAGAGCCAGCAGGGCCAGGGAGGTGATTCTCCCCCTCTGCTCCACCCTGGTGAGACCCCACCTGGAGCACTGTGTCCAGTTCTGGAGCCTCCATTACAGGAAGGATCTGGAGGGGCTGGAACATGTCCAGAGAAGGGCCACGAGGAGGAGCAGAGGGCTGGAGCTCCTCTCCTATGAGGAGAGACTGAGAAAGTTGGTCTGAAGAGAAAGTTCAGTCTGAATAGAAGGCTCCAAGGAGACCTAATTGTGGCCTTCCAGTATCTGAAGGGGGCTACAGGAAAGCTGGGGAGGGACTTTTGAGGGTGTCAGGGAGTGATAGGACTGGGGGGAATGGAACAAAACTAGAAAAGGTAGATTGAGGTTGGCTGTTAGGAAGAAGTTGTTCCCCATGAGGGTGGTGAGACACTGGCACAGGTTGCCCAGGGAGGTGGTGGAAGCCTCATCCTTGGAGTTTTTTAAGGCTAGGCTGGCTTTGGCTGTGAGCAGCCTGCTGTAGTGTGAGGTGTCCCTGCCCATGGCAGGGGGGTTGGAACTGGCTGATCCTTGAGGTCCCTTCCAATCCTAACAATTCTATGATTTCACTTTTACCAGTCCTGAGAGGAGCTCACACTAGAATAAATGCCCTAAAATGGTGCTCACCAGTTTTGCTTGTAGCCAAAGATGTTCTCCAAGCAGCTAAATAGATAGATGTTTGCTGAAGTCTGTCTATTTCAGCTCTTCTGGTGAATAAATTGTTGCAGTTATTGGCCTGCAATGGAAAATTTGAGTCTGAATTTTAGCAGCTGGAATATTCATCGGAGGCAAATGCTGTAGGTGTTTGCAGACTGAATGCAAATGCAGACATCAACAGAGCAGATTTGTGTCTAGTAGAAATGTCTGGCACAAAACAAGAGAGATGTGGAATGACAACGCTTCCCCACTTCACAGGAGATGAAAAGTGGGGGGTTAATGACAAGATTGAAACCACCAACACTTCAGGCTTTGATCAGAGTCTCTTTCTGAATTTTATATCAGAGGGTGCACATGGGACACGATCAGCCTGCTGCTGGTCACCCACACAACACCCTCAGCCTTGCTGGAGTTCTGCTCTCTTTCTTCCTGGGTGGGGGGGGAAATTTAATGCTGATGAAACAACTGAATGCCTCCAAGTTGTTGTAGTCATTCAGGCTAAGTTCACAAACGACCTGCCAGGGAAAATGGAAATTGAAAGCAAGGAGTAAGAAAGAACAGCTGCTAGAGTTAGACAACTCTGAGGTTTATCTCTGAGCCCCAATAGGTTTGGCTCTGTCATACAATCATGGAATGGAATGGAATGGAATGGAATGGAATGGAATGGAATGGAATAGAATAGAATAGAATAGAATAGAATAGAATAGAATAGAATAGAGTAGAGTAGAGTAGAGTAGAGTAGAGTAGAGTAGAGTAGAGTAGAGTAGAATTAACCGGGTTGGAGCAGACCTTTAAGATCATCGAGTCCAACCTATCACCCAACACCATCTAATCAACTAAACCATGGCACCAAGTGCCTCAGCCAGTCTCTTCCTAACCACCTCCAGTGATGGTAACTCCACCACCTCCCTGGGCAGCATATGCCAATGGCCAATCTCTCTTGGTGCGAAGAAATTATTCCTAACCTCCAGCCTAAACCTCCCCTGGTGCAGCTTGAAACTGTGTCTTCTTGTTCTGGTGCTGGTTGCCTGGGAGAAGAGACCAGCCCCCACCTGGCTACAACCTCCTTTCAGGTAGCTGTAGAGAGAAATAAGGTCTCCCCTGAGCCTCCTCTTCTCCAGGCTCAGCAACCCCAGCTCCCTCAGCCTCCCCCCAGCCAGGTGGGGGTTGCTCTTTTTTCCCAGGCAAGAAGCACCAGAACAAGAGGACACAGTCTCAAGCCATGCCAGGGGAAATTTAGGCTGGAGGTGAGGAGAAAGTTCTTCCCAGCAAGAGAGATTGGCCATTAGAATGTGCTGCCCAGGGAGGTGGTGGAGTCACCATCACTGGAGGTGTTCACAAAAGGATTGGAAGTGGCACTTGAAGCCATGGTTTAGCTAGTCAGGAGGTGTTGGGTGATAGGTTGGACTTGATCTCTGAGGTCTTTTCCAACCTTATTGATTCTATGTTTCTACTGAGTTTCATTACTCCTTGTTGATTCCAGAGCTCTCTGTAGCTCAATGTCTCAAGTATCAAGATCTGAGTCTTCCCAGCTGTCCTGGCTAAAGCACAACAAGCATGGAGCATCTTTGCTATTGCACCCACTGACTTGCTTTTGCCCTACCTAAAAGCCATGAGCAGCAGCATCTTTCCAATCCCTGTGGCAAGCAGATCTCCCTCTGCACTGCCTACAAATGTCTGGAACTGCCAACATCCAACCTGCCGGCGTGCTGAGATGATTCCTTCTTGCCTGCACTGCCATCCCTTCCTCTCAGTGCTGCTGCTTAGCATGCTTGAGGACAGGAACTCTCTTTGCACTCTGCACTGGCACAGTTCCTGGGGAAAAGGACCATCTGGCATGGCACTCCTTGGTATGTCAGTGGTGTAGATGGGAAGTAGCATTGGATTCATGCTCTGCATGCTCTTCTGGCTGGAAGGATGTGTAATGTAAGGGAAACTTGGCTTGGCTGGCTGGCTGCACAGAGGCAAGACAAGACACTCCTGCCCTGCCATGCTCCTCTTTGGTGTCTTGCAGGCTAGCACAAGAGCTGGCTTGGTTCCTCACCTTATTTCTGAAGATAGGGAAGTCACAGAAGGGACTCTGCCAAGGAGGTGATGATAAGGACTCCTGGCAGGGACTAGAATGCAAGGAGGGGAGCACTGTGGTGCCTGGGAGCCTCAAGGCACAAGGATGGGGAACTGCCAGGTAAGCACATAGGAAGTTTCTGATCAGAGGGCTGAAACACCTCTCCCATGAGGAAAAGCTGAGACAGCTGGGATTGTTCAGCCTGGAGGAGAGCAGGCTCCAGGGAGACCTTATTGCAGCCTTTCAGTTCTTAAAGGGAGCCTCTAAGAAAGATGGGAACAGCCTTTTTAGCTGGGCCTGTTGTGACAGGACAAGAGAGGATGGCTTTAAACTAAAAGAGGGGAGACTTAGACTAGATAGAAGGCAGATATATTTTCACAGTGGGTGTGGTGAAACACTGGCACAGGTTGCCCAGAGAGCTGGTAGAAGTCCCATCTTTGGAAACATTCGAGGTCAGGTTGAATGGAGCTCTGAGCAGCCTGATCTAGTTGGGGATGTCCCTGCTTACTCCAGGGCACTTGGGCAAGGTGACCTTTGTGGGTCCTTTCCAACCCAAGGGATTCTGTGATTGTATTCTGTGATTCTTGGTGAAGATTAAGCATTTTCTCTCTGTGCTATAACCACCTGCAGCGTTAGGACCCTGTGGCACTGTCATTTGGGGTGGCTATTTCGGGTCGCCTTGGTCTTAGGCAATGCCCCACACTGAGAGAGGCAGGCTGGTGTTCATCTCTCCCCAAAACCTGAATGCTGAGAGGTGCAGCTTGAGGCTGTAAGGCTGAGAGCCCTGTGAAACCACTGACCACTCACACAGGTGGCCAATTACTCTTTCTGAGAAGAATTTCTTCCTACATCCAGCCTAAACCTCCCCTGGCACAGTTTGAGACTGTGTCCTCTTGTTCTGGTGCTGGTTGCCTGGGTGAAGAGACCAACCCCCACCTGGCTACAGCCTCCCTTCAGGGAGTTGTAGACAGCAAGAAGGTCTCCCCCGAGCCTTCTCTTCTGCAAGCTAAACAATCCCAGCTCCCTCAGCTTCTCCTCACAGGGCTGTGCTCCAAACCCTTCCCCAGCTTTGTTGCCTTTATCTGGACACATTCCAGCAACTCAACATCTTTCCTAAACTAGATCATCTAGTCAAATCCCCCCTGCCAGAGCAGGATCATCTACAGAACACATAAACTGCATCAGCTTTTACTATCCCCTGACCCAGGGAAATCATTCTGCCCTAGACTCAGCACTGGTTAGGCCACACCTTGAGTCCTGTGTCCAGTTCTGGGCCTCTCAGTTTAGGGAAGATTTCGAGTTGCTGGATGTGAGGAAGAAATTCTTCACAGAGAGACTGGCCATTGGATTGTGCTACCCATGGAGGTGGTAGAGTCACCATCACTGGAAGTGTTTAAGAGGAGCCTGGACAAGGCACTTGGTGCCATGCTTTAGTTGATCAGATGGTGTTGGGTGATAGGTTGGACTTGATAATCCCAAAGGTCTTTTCCAACCTGGTTAATTGTGTATTCTGTATTGTTTCCCCTGTTTGGTAGGACACACACTACCCTTCTGCCTAGAATTTGGCCAGAAATTAGGTCCATGAATTACCTCTCTCAAGTGTCACCAGTACTTGGGACCTGAGCCAAAGACCAATCCGGGTGCAAAGGAATGGAGTTAATTCAAACACCAAAGATCTGCAGTAATACCAAAGGGGCTGAGGGAGTACAGCAAATGAATGGAAAAGTAAATTACTTTATGCAGAGATACTGATGTGGAGTTTTTGATTTGCCTTAGTGTGAAAATCCCTCTTTGGATAAAACCAGCACTGCTTTGTGTTTAACCAACTTTAAGCCTACAAATGAAGAGACAGCTTGGGAGAGGTGGGAATTAATTAGGTAATCTGAAAGAAACAGCAGCAGTAATTATCTGAAGAATTGGATGGCTTTGAACTGGGGCAGGAAATGAAAATGCATGAAGGGCAAAACTTCTCCTAAAAATGGAGACAGGTGGGGTGAGATGCCACAAAATTCCTGATGCCTCTGTGACATTTGGAAAAATAAGAGGGGTGTGCTTCTAATGAATAGGGAGCTCCTCTCTGAGAAACTAGGCTAGACAGGGAACCCCCAAGCATCCTTGTTTTATTCAGTTCCAAATGTGATACTAGTGGAAGGAAAAAAGTGCTGTCGGTGGATGGAGACAATGTCGGTACTGATGATCTGGATGAGGGGGTTGAGTCCATCATCAGTAAATTTGTAGATGACACCAAGCTGGGAGCAGGAGTTGATCTGCTAGAGGGTAGGAGAGCTCTGCAGAGGGACCTTGACAGGCTGGACAGAGTCCAATGTGATGGCATGTAACAAGTACAAGAGCCAGGTGCTGCACTTTGGCCACAACAACCCCATGCAGAGCTACAGGCTGGGGGCAGAGTGGCTGGAGAGCAGTCAGGCAGAAAGGGACCTGGGGGTACTGGCTGACAGCAGCGGAACATGAGCCAGCAGTGTGCCCAGGTGGCCAAGAAAGCCAATGGCATCCTGGCCTGCATCAGGAATAGTGTGGCCAGCAGGAGCAGGGAAGTCATTCTGCCCTGTACTCAGCACTGGTTAGGGCACACCTTGAGTCCTGTGTCCAGTTCTGGGCTCCTCAGTTTAAGAAGGACATTGAGACACTTGAATGTGTCCAGAGAAGGGCAACAAAGCTGGGGAGAGGTCTGGAGCACAGCCCTGTGAGGAGAGGCTGAGGGAGCTGGGGTTACTTAGCCTGGAGAAGAGGAGGCTCAGGGGAGACCTTGTTGCTCTCTACAGCTCCCTGAAGGGAGGTTGTAGCCTGGTGGGGGTTGGTCTCTTCTCTCTTAGCAACCAGCGCCAGAACAAAAGGACACAGTCTCAAGCTGTGCCAGGGGAAGTTTAGGCTGGAGGTGAGGAGAAAGTTCTTCCCAGAGAGATTGGCCATTGGAATGTGCTGCCCAGGGAGGTGGTGGAGTCACCATCACTGGAGGTGTGAACACCTTTCTTGAAAGAAAGGGATTGGATGTAGCACTTGGAGCCATGGTTTAGTTGTCAGGAGGTGTTGGGTGACAGGTTGAACTTGATGATCTCTGAGGTCTTTTCCAGCCTTATTGATTCTATGATTCTATGATTCTAAGAGCACATTTTGGGGTGGGTTGGTTTTAACTACTGAATTAAAAGTATGAAGTTTTCTGGGTGGGAGGGAAAGGGAATGTGCTTTGCTAGTGTCCTTGGGACTTAGTTGATGGCTGAGCAGAGACACAACAACCTCAGGAAATGTTTCTCTCTGGAGCATGCTTGATCTTCAGCTGATGCTGGAAAGCAATAAATCGAAGCTATTCCAGCACATGACAAGCATTTAGATTTCTGCTTCCTTTCCTGCATGTAGCACAGGATGAAGTGCTCTTACATTTCTCCCAGCAGAAGCTAAGAAAGTAAAAGGAAGCATAAAGTCAAGCTGTCAGAGCCTGGAGTCTGGGGTGGCAGTGACAGCACCTGACTTTTCATCTTCTGTTCTCACAAAGATGAGTTATGTGACCCTGGGAAAGTGATTTAACTACTCCCTGAGCTGTGAAGATATAATAACCTCAGTGCATGAGACACAAGTGGGGGAAAGAGCCTCATTGTGTTGGCACCTTGAAGTGCCAGAAGCACCAAATAAAGTCTTTAGAGGCTCTGGGCATTGGGTTTACAGTACCATAATGGTTTTGATTTTTCAGCAGCTCAGTCTGTGCAGAGAGATGTAAAAATCACTGCCTGATCACTCTCTGTGCCACTGTCCAGAAAGGCTATTTGCTGTAGAGAGGGATGCTGCCCATGCACTGCACTTGTTCCTCTCTAAGTCTCTTATGTCTTGAATGCTATGATAGGACAAGGGGCAATGGGGGCATGCTGGAGCAGAGGAGGTGCCACAGGAACAGAAGGAGAAACTTCTTCCTTGTGAGGGTGCCAGAGCCCTGGAGCAGGCTGCCCAGAGAGGTTGCGGAGTCTCCCTCTCTAGAGACTCAAAACCCACCTGGATGTGTTCCTGTGTGACCTGCCCTGGGTGATCCTGCTCAGGCAGGGGGGTTGGGCTGGATGATCTTTGAGGCCCTTTCTAACTCCTAATATTCTGTGGTTCTGTGAAATTAGTAACAGATTAGGACAGAGCCTGGTATGACCTGCAAGGTGCTGGACTGGGGCAAATTCCCCCCAACTTATGCTGGTGCTGACTGATGCTGTGCTCTGCTCAGCAGTCACAGCACCTGGTGACTGGGTTTTAGCCAAAGGCAAGCACTGGGTGGGTTGATGTTTTTCTGGTTCTAGCAGCAGTTTGACAGCTTCCACTGGGATTTGCACAACTCTTCCATGGGTTGGTCTCTACAACGTTTATTTCATGGCAGCAGGGCTGGACTGGATGATCTCTGGAGGTCCCTTCCAACCCCTCCCACTCTGTGATTCTGTGTGCCTTTAGGCTATCTGCACTCAACCTGCACTGCACACAGGAGACCAAGCCTTTGAGGGCAGGACATCCCACCACCAACAAACTGCTGCACTGGACCTAATGGAAAACAACTTGCAAGAGGTTTGTGTGGTTGAACACCTGGTTAGACAGTGCTCCAGAAGATCTTAATTTCATGTCCTGCCCTGTGCCCAGCCACCTGGGCTTTAGGTAGCCCAAAAACCTTTCTCTGAAGGTCTCTGTCTCTCAGTAACTGAGTTTTCCAGGCATTGGTTCCCTTAACCTTTAGCCTCAGGGGGAACTTTTTCTCCACTGCTCAAAAACATTACAGCCCAAATGCCATGTTCAATGAAACATGAAGCAATCAGAGAACCCAAACCCATCCTTCTTGTGGTGCTTTGATATTTACTGCTTCTGGATGGAAGGTTTCTCAATGTCTTGCCAGTGCTCTGCCCCCAGCTGACCCCCCTCATCCTCACCTCTCACAGCAGTGCTGGTGATGATTTTTTCCCCCAGGTATTTACATAACTAAGGCACAGTTGAGGACTTGGTGCCTTCAATTTCTGTCCATCTCCTCTGGGGATAATTGCACAGCTCCTGTTCAGTGATCTGTTGAGGTTCACAGGCTCACAGGATGTTAGGGGTTGGAAGGGACCTCCAGAAATCTTTGAGTCCAACCCCCCTGCCAGAACAGGACCACAGAATCCAGCACAGGTCACACAGGAACGCATCCAGATGGGTCTTGAAAGACTCCAGAGAAGGAGACTCCACAACCTCTCTGGGCAGCCTGTGGCCAGTGCTCTGTGACCCTCACAGTGAAGAAGTTCTTCCTCATGTTGAGGTGGAACCTCCTGTGCTGTAGTTTCTATCCATTGCCCCTTGTCCTATCCCAGGGTGCAAGTGAGCAGAGCCTGTCCCCTCCCTCTTGACCCCCAGCCCTCAGATATTGATAAACATTTATTAAATCTACTCTCAGTCTTCTCTTCTCCAGACAAACAGCCCCAAGGCTCTCAGCCTCTCCTCACAGGGCAGTGCTCCAGTCCCTTCATCATCCTGGTAGCACTCTGTTGGACTTTCTCCAGCAGATCCCTGTCTTCTTGAACTGGGGATCCCAGGACTGGATGCACTATTCCAGATGTGGCCTCACCAGGGCAAGTTACTCTTTGTGGGAACAGAAGCAGCTGTCCAGACACTGGCATTAGTCTTTTTGTTGTCATTTGTTGATGTCCTCCAAACACTAAGATGCACTGGCTGGAGTTGGAGGAGAAAAATGATTTGTAAAAGGACTATCAAGCAGCACAGGAAGGTCTGAGATGTCCAGCCCATGTGTCCCCTTGGGCAAGGCAGCCTTGGAGAAGCAAGAGAAAGCAGCCCTAACCCTGAGCTTAGCAGATGCACAGCCTAAACCTGTGTCCTAAATATTGCACCAGTAAGGGAAACAGCATTTCCTTCTTGAATTTCTTTAGCCTGCACATCCCCTTTCAATTTCCACATTTCCTCAGCACCACTGGTAAATGGCACCTGATGAAGTGATAGGTGGAAGGAGTGACATGTCTTGACCATGGGCCTAGCCCAATGATATCTTTCTGTCCCCTCCTGGTTCAGCAGTGCCCTGGGATCCTCCTCCAGCCACGGTGGGGCAGAGAGGGGACAGCAGCCAGTCTTGTGGCCATTGCCTGGCTCCTGCTCTGGGTGCAGCAAGGCAGGTGTAGGACTCTGAGCAAGGTGATGGAACCCTCTGAGATTGATGGCTATTCACTCATTTCATAGAATCATAGATTTGTTTTGCTTGGGAGAGACCTTTAAGAGAGGATAGGATAGGATAGGATAGGATAGGATAGGATAGGATAGGATAGGATAGAATAGAATAGAATAGAATAGAATAGAATAGAATAGAATAGAATAGAATAGAATAGAATAGAATAGAATTAACCAGGTTGGAAAAGAACTTTGAGATCATTGAGTCCAACCTATCACCCAACACCATCTCATCAACTAAACCATGGCACCAAGTGCCTCATCCAGACTCTTCCTAAATACCTCCAGTGATGGTGACGCTACCACCTCCCTGGGCAGCACATCCCAATGGCCAATCTCTCTTGCTGGGGAGAACTTCTTCCTAACATCCAGCCTAAACCTCCCCTGGCACAGTTGGAGACTGTGTCCTCTTGTTCTGGTGCTGCTTGCCTGGGAGAAGAGACCAACCCCCACCTGGCTACAACCTCCCTTCAGGGAGTTGGAGACAGCAAGAAGGTCTCCCCTGAGCCTCCTCTTCTCCAGGCTAAGCAACCCCAGCTCCCTCAGCCTCTCCTCACAGGGCTGTGCTCCAGACCTCTCCCCAGCCTTGTTGCCCTTCTCTGGACACATTCAAGTGTCTCAATGTACTTCTTAATCTGAGGAGCCCAGAACTGGACACAGGACTCAAGGTGTGGCCTAACCAGTGCTGAGCACAGGGCAGAATGATTTCCCTGCTCCTGCTGGCCACACTATTCCTGATGCAGGCCAGGATGCCATTGGCCTTCTTGGCCACCTGGACACACTGCAGGCTGGACTTGATGATCTCAAAGGTCTTTTCCAACCTGGTTAATTCTGTATTCTGTAGTTACTACTTTCTTACTAGATGTGGTTCCTCAAGGAAAGGGCAGGTGGTTGATCCAGGTACTACAGGTATTTTTCATCAGGTGTGAACTAAGCACCATATGCAGACTTATTCTTATGGTCAATGCTTCATCCCTGGAAACATTTCAGGAGAGGCTGGACAGAGCTCTGAGCAGAGTGATCTAGCTGAAGATGTCCCTGCTGAGTGTATAGGGATCAGACTAGATGACCTTTAAATGTCCCTTCCAACCCAAACCATTCTATGATTTTGATGCCAGCTTGGTGCCAGCCTTATGCAAAACCAAGAGGTTATTGCTGGGCTTGTTTGTGTCTAGTGTAGCCTAAAGGAGACTGTTGGCAAGTAGCCCAACAAGAAGGATTTGTCACTCCTGGCCCTAGAGATCTCTCAGCTGCCCCTCTGGTTTTATGCAAGCTGTGGGAGAGCTGAGCACCCTGCGTTCCTGCAGCGCAGGTGGCCCCAGCAACCAGCTGGGCAGGAATCCCGGGAATGCCAAAGCATCCAGGCTGTCTGGGAGACAGCTGCCAAGGCTGCCAGGCTCCTCTGCCCTCGCCTTTCCTAGCTGCTGTGCTCACAAACTCCAGCACGAGCTTTCCCTTCAGTTCAGAGAGACTGTTTGGAAGAACGCCACTGGTATCCAGGGGTGCATTAGAAGGGCTGTGGTCAGTAGGTCCAGAGAGGTTCTCCTCCCTCTCCCTTGCCCTGGTGAGGCCACATCTGGAATATTATGTCCAGTTCCGGGCCCCTCAATTCAAGAAATACCTCAGGGAATTGCTTGAAAGAGTCCAGCACAGAGTCATGATGATGATTAAGGGAGTGGAACATCTTCCTTATGAGGAGAGCCTGAGGGAACTGGGGCTCTGTAGCTTGGAGAAGAGGAGAGTAAGGGGTGACCTCATTCATGTTTATAAAGATGTGCAAGGTGAGTGCCAAGAGAGCCAGGCTCTGCTGGGTGATGCCCAATGACAGGACAAGGGGCAGTGGTGGAAGCTGAGGCATAGGAAGTTCCATGGAAACAGAAGGAAGAATTTTTTCCCTGTGAGGGTGACAGAACACTGGAACAGGCTGCCCGGGGGGGCTGTGGAGTCTCTTTCTCTAGAGACATTAAAAACCTACCTGGATGTGTTCCTGTGTGATCTGCTCTAGGTGATCCTGCTCTGGCAGGGGGGTTGGACTGGATGATCTCTTGATGTCCCTCCAGCCCATAACACTCTGTGGTTCTGTGATTCTGTGGAAAGTGGCTGGTTTAGAAAAGCCCTTTTTTTGTGACAGGGCAGCCTTTTAAGGTCTCCTTCAGCCTCCAAGAGCAGGCTTGCTCTGGCAGCTTTGCAACTGCTTGCTGCTCCAAGGAAAGGAAACAAGACAGAAAGGACAAGGAGGTACCCAAATATCAGGGGATGGGGTAGCTATGGGTTGTTATGGCTGTTAAAAGATGAATGAAAATCAGCAGGAAATTCAGCCTGGATCAAACTCAACTCTTACACTTGGATGCAAACAAAAGGGTTTCACTGAAACTGGAGAAAAGTGTAGCTCTGTGTCCATCCTGCTGTTTCCAGGAGGAGGCTGATGTGTTTTCAGGCACTCATCAAGGCAAAGGAAGTAAAATCCTTGATTGGCAGAAGTGCTGCCTTGCAAAGAGCCCAGGGCTCTGGGCATGTATTCAGGGGTGTTGGAAACCAACATTTAACTCCTGTTGGTGCCTAAGGGAAAGAAGACCTCAGAGTTTGGTAAACTCACAGGATCCACTTTTCAGAAACCTTCCCTTTGGGTATGTTTTCTCCTCTCTAATCTGTCACATATGCTGTGGGCCACTCTGAAAGTTAAACATCTGTTATTTTTGTGGTACCTTCTGGTTTGGAAAACAAAATGAAGGTGACACCTTTGAAAATGACAACAGGAAGGTGGGGAGGGTGAGAGGTTGGACTTCATGATCTCAAAGGTCTTTTCCAACCTGGTTAATTCTCCTCTCCTCTCCTCTCCGAACCTCTCTGAACCTCTCCTCTCTGAACCTCTCCTCTCCAAACCTCTCCTCTCCTCTCCTCTTTCTTCTTTCCTCTCTATCCAAGTTAACAACTCCATCATCAGTATAAATCCTTGTGGGAAATATCTGAGTGACAAATTGAGCCTGTAGATGCTTGTAGAGATTCTCCATTAAGACAAAGATAAACCACGTGGCTCGTTTGGGCTGTTTAATCACTGTTTTGATGAATTTCTGTTTGTCAGCAGGCTGGTCCTGCAATAAGCTTTTGTAAAGGACACTTAACAATTCCATGTGCCAGCCTGCAGCAGCTTCTCTCAGCCTTTGCTTGTGCCATCCACTCATGTTGTTCTGCCAGCCATGCTCACGATCCAGCCCCCTAATCAAGAGCCTGAAAAGAGCAGCCTGGGTGCATTTCCACAGCATCTGTCACCCCAGAGATCCTCCAAATCCTGGACATCAGTTCCCCCCCATGCCAAGTCAGGGAAAGGGAAAGGTCAGCCATTCAGAACAGGTGACATTTATAAAAGCAGACAGGTTGGCAGAGGACTTGCTATTTAAGACAGAAACAATTAGGGTAGCTTTGCCCCCCAAGCTCAAGCAAGCGTGGCTCTGCTGGAGGAGCTAGCAAATGGATGTAGGGAGAGCAAGCCTGGGCACAACAGAAGCTGTCCACATTCCCAGTATCAAAGGCTGCTTTGCAGCCCATGCCATGTGTTGCAGCAGTAACACTTTGGAGAGGTTAGCATGGAACCTCACTGAACCACATCCTCTCTTAGCTACAGCTGGTGAAGGAAGGATCTAGAATTGAGAGAGTCCAATGCAGGACTACCAGAATGATTGAGGGACTGGAGCACTGCCCTATGGGGAGAGGCTGAGAGCCCTGGGGCTGTTCAGTCTGCAGAAAAGAAGACTGAGAGGGGATTTAATAGATGTTTATAAATATCTGAGGGCTGGGGGTCAAGAGGGAGGGGACAGGCTCTGCTCACTTGCACCCTGGGATAGGACAAGGGGCAATGGATAGAAACTCCAGCACAGGAGGTTCTACCTCAACATGAGGAGGAACTTCTTCACTGTGAGGGTCACAGAGCACTGGAGCAGGCTGTCCAGGGAGGTTGTGGAGTCGTCTTCTCTGGAGACTTTCAAGACCCATCTGGATGCATTCCTGTGTGACCTCTGCTGGATTCTATGGTCCTGCTCTGGCAGGGGGGTTGGACTCAATGTTCTTCAGAGGTCACTTCCAACCTCTAACATCCTGGGATCCTGGGATCCTGTGAACAGAGCACAGTGCTGGGAAGCACTTGGGGCTCCAGAGCCCTGCCCAGAGCAGCGTTCAGCATGTGACTGGAAAAGTGTAGGTGTGTGTGAGACAGGGTAAAAAAGCTTGTGGGGGCCAGTGGAAGAAGATGCTGCTTTTCTTCCAGTTATTATTTTTGATCCATCTGCTGTTTAAAGCAGCCTTGCCAAGTCCTAAGGAAAAGATCTGCTCTTCAGCAGTATTTCTCTGAGTCCCAGTTGATGTATATTCACAGATCATTAGGGAAGTATCTGGAGTGGAAAGAGCCCTTTCAGGACCAGGAAAAGCCTCATTTACTTTCCACAGCTTACGCTGCTGTGTGAAAAGCAACCCGAAGTTCACAGGGTCAAACATCCACTCTACCTAAAATCTCCTTATAACCAAAAGGTCTCTTGCTTAGATGGAATCAAACACAACTGAACAAGCGATGGAACAGCAGCTCCTGCAGGAAAAAAATATAACCTGTGGGTGGTTAAGCTGCTCTGAAGGAGTGAAGGAGAGAAAAGGAAATTTATAAAGATGTGACTTTGGAGAGAACTAAAAGAGACCTGTGTTCCTGCAGCCAAAAAAACACCCCAACCCTGCATAACAGATTAACCTGAGAGCTTATTGTCACAATTTAAGGGGCAGTATATTCTGTAATATATAGGTTGGACTTGATGATCTTGAAGGTCTTTTCCAACCTGGTTCTCTTCTCTCTTCTCTCTTCTCTCCCCTCTCCCTTCCCTTCCCTTCCCTTCCCTTCCCTTCCCTTCCCTTCCCTTCCCTTCCCTTCCCTTCCCTTCCCTTCCCTTCCCTTCCCTTCCCTTCCCTTCCCTTCCCTTCCCTTCCCTTCCCTTCCCTTCCCTTCCCTTCCCTCCCCTTCCCTTCCCTTCCCTTCCCTTCCCTCCCCTTCCCTCCCCTTCCCTCCCCTTCCCTCCCCTTCCCTCCCCTTCCCTCCCCTTCCCTCCCCTTCCCTCCCCTTCCCTCCCCTTCCCTCCCCTTCCCTCCCCTTCCCTCCCCTTCCCTCCCCTTCCCTCCCCTTCCCTCCCCTTCCCTCCCCTTCCCTCCCCTTCCCTCCCCTTCCCTCCCCTTCCCTCCCCTTCCCTCCCCTTCCCTCCCCTTCCCTCCCCTTCCCTCCCCTTCCCTCCCCTTCCCTCCCCTTCCCTCCCCTTCCCTCCCCTTCCCTCCCCTTCCCTCCCCTTCCCTCCCCTTCCCTTCCCTTCCCTTCCCTTCCCTTCCCTTCCCTTCCCTTCCCTTCCCTTCCCTTCCCTTCCCTTCCCTTCCCTTCCCTTCCCTTCCCTTCCCTTCCCTTCCCTTCCCTTCCCTTCCCTTCCCTTCCCTTCCCTTCCCTTCCCTTCCCTTCCCTTCCCTTCCCTTCCCTTCCCTCCCCTCCCCTCCCCTCCCCTCCCCTCCCCTCCCCTCCCCTCCCCTCCCCTCCCCTCCCCTCCCCATATTCATTTATGTAAATGCCTCTGAGTAACAAGAAGTTTATCAGAACAGTGCAAAGAAAGAGTAAAGTGTAGGTAGGAAAAAAAACCCAACAAACATGAAATTGAAGGCATTTCAGGTAGGGATTATTGCTAGAAAGGGTTTCTGTTCTTAGTGCTTCTGTTAAATGGATAAAGGGCAGCGGCTCCAGGCAGACATGGGGTAATTTGATTTCCTTTTCCAGGTTCATCATGGTACTGGCTGGGGGTGTGCAATGCTGCTGCTCCTTCTGGATAGGAAATGTCTCTGAGCAGAAATCATGCTGAGTGTTTCAGCCTGTGAACAGAGGATTGAATGGGCTGCAGTCACTACTTTAGAATAATAGAGTCATGGAACTGGTTAGGCTGGAAGAGACTTTAAGGTCATTGAGTCCAGCTGTTAACCCAGCACTGCCAGGTCACCACTAAACCATGGCCCTCAGCACCACAACTACACAGCTTTTCAATCCCTCCAAGGATGGTGACTCCACCACATCCCTGGGCAGCCTGTTCCAGGGCTTGACAACCTTTCCAGTGAAGAATTTGGTTCCTAATATCCAACCTAAGCTTCCCCTGGTGCAACTTGAGGATATTTCTTCTTGTCCCTATCACTTAGCTTTGCTCCTGTTTGCTTTGTTCCCAGCTGATGTTTGAAGCTTTCAGAGCTGAAAGGAATCCCTATCCTGTTGCAACAGAATTTGGAATAGTTTTCAGTTATTTTTTGGCTGGTGATAGTTACATTCCTCTGAATATTTTGTTGGAGCATTTTGGGGAGCTGGAGTGGCTGCACCTGGAATACTCTGTCCAGTTCTGGGCCTCTCAGTTAAAAAAGAACAGAGAACTGCTTGAAAGAGGCACAACGCTGCTTCAGGCAGTGGAACATCTCCCTGCTGAGGACAGGCTGAGGGAACTGGGGCTTTTCAGCTTGGAGCAAAGGAAACTGAGGGGTGCCCTCATTCCTGTTGATAAAGATGTGCAGGGCAGTGTCAGGAGGACAGAGCCAGGCTCTGATCAGGATGTCCAAGGACAGGACAAGGGGCAATGGGGGCAAGCTGGAGCAGAGGAGGTGCCACAGGAACAAAAGGGAAAACTTTGTCACTGTGAGGGTGTCAGAGCCCTGGAGCAGGCTGCCCAGAGAGGCTGTGGAGTTTCCTTCTCTGGAGACTTTCCAAACCCAGCTCCATGCGTCCCTGTGTGACCTGCCCTGGCTGATCCATCTCTGGCAGAGTGGTTGGACTGGGTGATCTCTGGAGGTCCCTTCCAGCCCCTAACATTCTGTGATTCTATGATTTTACAGATACTTCCAGGAAACTGAGAAGGATGATTTGAAAGGGGAAAGTGCCCAGCCAAACACTAACACACCCCCACTGTGTTTCCAGTTCTTAGTCTGCCATGCTGCAAATCGACCTGCAGGAATTGGGGATGTGTTCCTTTTTCTCCTGCAAATCCGTCAGGAAGCTGAGGAAGTGATTAAGGCAGAAGCTGATCGGGTTGGGTTTTTTTTTTTCGCTGTGTTGGAGCAGTGGATTAGATAATGATCCCAAACCATGAAATCCTTGCATTGTGAGAGTCACCCAGCAGTGTGCCTTGCTGTCCTCATTAAATACACACAGCAGATCGTGCAGTGAGGCTGCCGGCACTCCAAGTGCCTACAGGAGCTGCATGTGGGGGCAAGAAACTCTTCAGCTCCTTTTCTGTGTACCCTTTGCAGCACATCTATTTTTAAAACCTCACAGAGGACGTTGCCCCTGCCCTCCTCAGAGCTCATACACGTCAGCACTGCCTGTCACTTTTATTTCCCTCTGACTTGAGCAACTTGTAGAGGGAATTCAAGAAGCAAGCAGACAGCAGACATGACATGAGCACTGTCAGGGGCTGATGGCAAGCAGCTTTGAGCCACGCTTGGAAATGGGATCGGTTTTATTTCCTCTTCCCCCACCTTGCCTTTTTCTTTTTTTCTTGTTTTTAAGGCTTTGAAATTCTGCTCAGCATTGTATTAGGGAAATTTCCCAAAGCAAGATGGGCTGTAGAAAGGTGAGAGAGGAGAGGCAGAAGCACACTGAAGCTGCTGAGAAGATGAGATTGGGTCCAGCCCAGGGAAGTGTAGATGGTCTGGCCTGCAAAGGGTGGCTTTGGGCCAGCACCCACTCTGCAGCCTGAGAACATGGTGAGGAAAAACAGAGCTGATTACAGAACCATGGAATGCTTTGGGTTGGAAGGGATCTTTAAAGGTCTTCTAGTCCAACCCCACTGCAGTAAGCAGGGACATCTTAGAATAATAGAATCATAAAGTCATAGAATTGTCAGGGTTGGAAGGGACCTCAAGGATCATCTAATTCCAAGCCCCCTGCCAAGGGCAGGGACCCCTCACACTACAGCAGGTTGCTCACAGCCACATCCAGCCTGGCTTTAGAAACCTCCAGGGATGAGGCTTCCACCACCTCCCTGGACAACCTGTTGCAGTGTCTCACCACTCTCATGGGGAAGAACTTCTTCCTTCTTCAGCTAGATCTGATTTCTCTGAGCCTCGTCCAACCCGACCTTGAAGGTTCCCAGGGATGAGGAATCTACCAACTGTCTGGGCAACCTGAACCAGTGTTTCAACACCCTCTTTGTTATGCCTCTTTGACACCATTGAGATGCCACTGAAAGCCATGGCTTGGCAGGAGGAGCACCCAAGTGAGCTGCCAGTGGTCTAGAGTCGAGGTGCCCGGCACAAACAGGAGTTTATCTGGGGCGAGCTACAAGGGATCACAAGTTGGTGAGAGGACATGTGTGGGTCCTGCAAGCCATCAGAAATCAAAGAAGGTATTAGACTGGTGAGATTAAACATCTCTAATAGGATGAAGAGAGGTGAGCCAATGGAAGCCAAGCAGGAAGTGCTGGGTACATTTTATTGCATGCCAGGGCTGGCTGGTTTTCAGGACCAGTCTGAGCTGTGCTCACAATTCCTGCTCTCCTGGCTTAGCAGCTCGTGGCTCCTTGATCCCACAGGCACCCTAAGCATGTCCTTCCCTGGGCACATCCAGCTCTGGGGGCATTCCCCTTCTCCTCTCGCCGCTGGCTCTTGATCAGACCTGCATGGAGCTGGGCAGGGGGTGGGTTTTGCTCATAATCTCTGCGCAGATGGTGCCCAGTAGCTCCATCTAAACGCTGTGGGGAGTACACAAGCACAACCAGCAGCTCTGACATTGCTGGTGCTTGCTGAGGACTCAAAGCCTAGTCCTGGATGGCTCAGTGGATAAAGAAGGGTTTGGCACCCACTGCAATCCTTGTCTCCTGGCAAAGCCACGTGCATTCCATGCAGAAGACTCCTTCTCCTTCTGGGACACTGCTCCATTTTGGAGGAAACAGAGCCCACTCCCCTTGCTTTCTTGCCCACCCATTTCATCTTAGCTTGCAGAGATGGACAATGTGAGATCAAATCCTTTGAAGGGAACAGGAAGCTAAATGTCTCCTGGGCACTTCTAGGACTTGTTACTGCCTTCATCAAACCAAGCAGTGAGAAAGGACACCCAGGTCTGCAATGTTGTCAAAGAAACTCATACACTGATTTTTGACTCAACCCAGCCAGCCCGGTTACACTTCACCATACAGCTGGGAGATGAGACTCTGGCCCAGCTGAGGCCAGGAGGGTGTGATGTCTGCCCTTCAACTTTATTCAATTCTTTTCAATGCAGCAATAGAATTAAATTTAAGAAAGCAAGGCCTGGGCTATAAAATCCCCCAGCTCCCTGGTGCAGCTGCAGTCTGTGCTTACTTCCTTTGCTCTCCTGGAGGAAGGCTTCACAGCTCAGCCTTGCTGCTCAGGACCTATGCTTCACATACTGTAGCTAAAGGAAGCAATACCAGGGTTTGCAGGCTGTAGTGCTTCTGGGCATCTTCCCCTGGTCTCTGGGTGGGAGCAGTTTGAGCTGGCTGGAGAGGGAAAATGAGTTTGTGTGGCTGCAGGGCTCTGGGGCTGGCCTGTCCTGTGCATCAGTGGCACATGACAGGAGTCTGACCTGGTGACAGGCACCCTTTGTACCTTATCTCATCTGTTCATGCCTGTTCAGAGGACAGAGACAGAAATGAGAGTGAGGGTGTGGAATATGGCCATTAGGACATGCTCTCTCACTCCCTCATTCTGCTGCCTGTGACTTCATTCCAGTGTGGGTTTGCCCTTATCTATGTTTTTCCTGCCACACAAGTCCTGGCTACCATTCCAAACTGTGCTTAGCTTTAAACACTTACTCAGCCATCCTTGACAACTGAGCTTAGCTTCTTTCTTGTGTCTTAACAGTCTTTCCTCCTTTGATAGCAAGGTGATGTGCTTTCTCACACTGTCAGCTATGTGCTCCTCATCCCTTCCTTCTCTCTGAGCTTCTCAGCAAACATTCCACATTGCCATCAAGCCTAAGGGTGTAGCTGGGGTATTTTTTTACATTTACTTTTAGTAATGCCTTTTTTTCTTCTTCTTCTTTTTGTTTTGCCCTGGAATGAGTGCAGAGGAGGGCAATGAAGCTGGGGAAGGGCCTGAAGAATAAATCTTATGAGGAGCAACTGAGGGAGCTGGGGATGGTTAGTTTGGAAAAGAGGGGAGACCTCATTGCAGTCTACAACTTCCTGAAAGGACATTGTAGAGAGGCTGCTGCTGGTCTCTTCTCCCAGGTAATTAGGGACAGAACAAGAGGGAATGGCCTCAAGCTGTGATTGGGTAGGGTTAGACTGGACATTAGGAAAAAAAAAATTCCCAGCAAGAGTGGTCAGGGATTGGAATGTGCTGCCCAGGGAGGTGGTTGAGTGACCACCCCTGGGTGTGTTTGAAGGTGGTTTGGATGTGGTGCTTGGGGCTGTGGTTTAGGGGTGACCCTTGCAGACCCCCCCCACCCTTGGGGGGGGGTGTGGAACCCACAACAAACCATTAATGCTACAGGCCCCAAATAACTGGCTTTGCTGAGGTTCCACTAGTGAAAACAAAGCAACCTGCAGTGCAGCAATGAATCTGGGCTCTCCAGGCATGCACTTGGGAAGCCTCCCCTGTGGCTCTGCTCTCCCCTGCACAAATGCAGTGGATCACTGCTGCAGGAATACAAAATTTCAGTATCCTGGTGTCATGTAGTGACTCTCTCTGGGGTTGCAGCAGCCACCTACATTCCACCCTGAAGAAGATCATCTGATTTCCTTGCTGTGGATGGAGGAAGACAGCAGGAGCCTCACAGTGGCAGTGAGGATAAAAACTTGTCAATGAATCATGCTGAAAATCAATATTTCTTCTGCAGGTGAGAAGAAAGGCTCCCAAGGAAGATGGATGTTCAGGATATGTTGATCTGAACGTGATCCTTAACCCCCCACCCCGTGGGAATAAGGTTGCCTGATCCAGCAGGCCTCAGTGCTGGCACGCTTACCTGTGTGTTGACACGGAAGGTGAAAGGACACCTCTCAGACACAAAGCAAAGATGAACCAGGGACAGAGTGAGCAGCTCCTGGAAGGAGAACATGGGGAATGTGGTAAGTCATTTGACTAAGGCTATTTTACAGAAAAATGGAGAGCCTGGAGATGTCAGAGCTGTGAGCAGGCTGTGATTCACTCTCACATTAAACTGACTGAAGTGCAAATTGCAGGCTAAAGAAAATAACTTTTGGAAAGATATATCAAAAGGTGGGGTTTGGCCAGCCCAGTTCCTTGAGCTGCCTCACACTGTGGCTGCCCAAGGAGGGAGAAACGTGACAGAGGAGGATGAACACAGCAACAACATCATTTGAAGGCAGCCTTCATCCAGGCTGGCTTCTCTAGAGCAACCGAAACTCCCGAGCTTGGAGACTTTGACATGTTCTTGCTGTTGTGTTTAAAATGGCAACTGTCCTCCACCTTTCCCCATCCCTTTTTGCTTAGAGGGGAGCAAAATTCCCACAGTCATTTGCCCTTATCCTTTGAATGAGTTTCAGTATTAATGATGGATTTGTGATTTGGTATCACAAGACTCCACACTCAACAGAGAGGAGTTATTTTAAGAAGAAATGGCATAAACATTGCCAGATCGTTGAAGACCTTCCTTGCTCTTGTCCATGAGCTACAGGGGACTGTCGTTCCTCAGCACTGCAGAGTACGAACCCCAGAGGGGTTGTTCCTTCTTTGCCATACTGCAAACACAAAGGGCAGATTTTCCCAGGGCAGGTCTTGAAGTCTCCTATAGGAAAGATTCTGTTTCAGACCAGTAGAGGGAGGAAGCAAGCCAAAGACATAAATTAGTGGTTTTCATGAAGGTTTATGGTGGAAAAAAGTCTACTTCACCTCCAGAGAGCTCAAGAACAGTTGTTTGGTTAGCTGCTGGGATCTTTGCTGATGCCCTTTATTATTCCATGTAGTTAAAAACTAATGAGTGTGTTATGTCATATGTCATTATATACTAGAATAGAATAGAATAGAATAGAATAGAATAGAATAGAATAGAATAGAATAGAATAGAATAGAATAGAATGAACCATGTTGGAAAAGACCTTCGAGATTATCAAGTCCAACCTATCACCCAACACCATCTAATCAACTAAACCATGGCACCAAGTGCCTCATCCAGGCTCTTCTTAAACACCTCCAGTGATGGTGACTCCACCACCTCCCCAGGCAGCCCATTCCAATGGGCAATCTCTCTAGGAATGTTATGTGTTATGTTCCATTTTCCTATCCTGACAGCTGAAAAAAAGGGGACAGTTTTATTTGATAAGTGGAGTTTTAGTAATCAGTAGCTGAAAAAAACCCTTGGATATTCAGGAAGGTAAAAATAAGCACATATGAAATTCTTGCTGCATCTCCAGCAGGTTAATCTTCTGAATGAGTGTGGAAGGGATAATGTCAGAGGAGATCATTCAAAACTCCTCAAAATAATAAAACACAGTGCTCAGCAGAATCACAGGCATAGCTCCACACAAAAGGTGTTGGAAAATTATTTGCCTGTGTTTCCTGAAGAAACTATTTCTGCTCTGAAATCACTGATCTGGAGGTGCTGGAAGGTGTCCAGAGAAGGGCCATGTGGATGAGCAGAGGGCTGGAGCTCCTCTCCTGTTGGGACAGACTGAGAGAGCTGGGGCTGTTCAGCCTGGAGAAGAGAAGGTTCTGAGGAGACCTCATTGTGGCCTTTCAGTATCTGAAGAGGGCTACAAGAAAGCTGGGGAGGGACTTTTTAGGGTGTCAGGTAGTGATGGGACTAGGGAGAATGGAACAGAAATAGAAATGGGTAGATTCAGATTGGATGTTAGGAAGAAGTTGTTCCCCATAAGGGTGGTGAGACACTGGCACGGGTTGCCCAGGGAGGTGGTGGCAGCCTCATCCCTGGAGGAAATAAGACCATGCTGGGTGTGTCTCTGGCCAACCTGATCTAGGTGAGGTGTTCCTGCCCTTGGCAGGGGGCTTGGAACTAGATGACCCTTGAGGTCCCTTCCAACCCTAACAATTCTATGATTCTATTTATAACACATTTGGCAACACTATAGGCAGGGAGGGGGAGAATAATTTGCACATTTAGACCCTGCAAGAAAAGGAATGGACATTTAGGAGAAGAACTACCAAAGTCATCACACCCAGAGAGCAGCAAGGTTGTCTGAGACTCACCTTTGTTGGTGCCACTGTTTCAGGTGTTGTCTTCTTGTTACAGATTCAGTTATTGTTCTTATCCCCACAGAGCCTTCTCATGTTCTTGCAGAAAAGGATGTGACTGCCATTTTCAAACTACAATTGATTCACTCCTCCCCATGGTATCTGTAGGATAGAGCACTGAATGGTCTGGAAGAAACAAAGTCACATAATACTTGTGGTGTATGCTGGGCCGCCACTAATAGTTGCTGTGGAAACCTGTCTCTTGCACCACAGCAGTGGTTGTTTCCTCAAGGATTCCATTCCATAGCACTGTCAAAGAAAAAAAAAACAACCACAAATAAATTCATCATCCAAAAGCAATTTAATTAGAGGAGAGTGAAATTCTCACTTTTCTGCACCAGGAGGGGGGCTGCATTTCAGATGCCACGCTGAGGCACTCCAGCTTTGCTCCTCAGGCACGAGGATGTAGTGTTTACAGACCCAGCGTGGCAGCTGTAGGCTGATGCCTGGGAAATCTCCCACAGATTGAGTGGAAAGTGATAGAATGTAAATAAATTGCTATTGGATGTAAAGGGGAAATAATGATAAAGTCTAAATAATCCCATTGGTCCCATTGGTGCACTTGCAGCCCAGAAAGGCAATCACATCCTGGGCTGCATCAAGAGAAGCATAACCAGCAGGTCGAGGGTGGTGATTCTCCTCCTCTACTCCACTCCACTCTGGTGAGACCCCACCTGGAGTTCTGTGTCCAGTTCAGGAGCCCCTGTTACAGGAAGGATCTGGAGGTGCTGGAAGGTGTCCAGAGAAGGGCCACGAGGATGAGCAGAGGGCTGGAGCTGCTCTTCTATGAGGACAGACTGAGGGAGTTGGGATTGTTCAGTCTGGAGAAGAGAAGGCTCTGAGGAGACCTAATTGTGACCTTCTAGTATCTGAAGGGGGCTACAAGAAAGCTGGGAAGGGACTTTTGAGGGTGTCAGGTAGTAATGGGACTAGGGGCAATGGAAAAAAACTAGAAATGGGTAGATTCAGATTGGATGTTAGGAAGAAGTTCTTCCCCAGGAGGGTGGTGAGACACTGGCACAGGTTGCCCAAGGAGGTGGTGGAAGCCTCATCCCTGGAGGTTTTGAAGGCCAGCCTGGATGTGGCTCTGGGCAACCTGATCTAGTGTGGGGTGTCCCTGCCCATGGCAGGGAGGTTGGAACTAGATGATCCTTGTGGTCCCTTCCAACCCTGACAATTCTATGATTCTATAAAAACTAACATAAAGTTAGTTGTATAACTTTTTCTCTTATCTGCTTCTTTGCTCTAGCAGATACTAGCTGGTCTGATGACCTTGCCTGTGTTTCTCTTTTGTAGCTAAGTACTAACACGCTACTCTCTGCTTTTCTCTTTCCTCTTGTCCCTTGTAAAAGGGGCAAAGAGACAGAAGGAGAGAGGAGAAGCTATTGGTAAGCCCCTGGTTTTGTCGAGGGGGTGGTTCTTGTGCTGTTTATAAATTGCAAGTACATGTAAATATTGCCTATTTTGTACATATTCATTGCATTTCATATTTCTAGATTGTAGTTCTGCTTCGTAAATACAGCTTCATTTGCTTCCATCTGAGCTGGCCTGGGAATTTTATGTTGGGGGTTAATTTCAACCCACCACACCCAGGAGCACTGAAAGCAAAGCCCCCAGAGTCTCCCGTAAGAGCTGTGTGTCGTCTGAAGTTACAGAAATCAACCCATGGAGCAGCGGTGGCTGTCACAGCTTAATTGCACGTGGATGGAGCTCTAATCTAAATGGGTTTGCATTGAGGGGAGGATCCAGACAAGCGGGGTGTGACAGCTTGTGTGCAGCACACTTGCCACCAGCACAGGGGAAGCGCACCCGCCCCGGGAGGCCATCGACGGGCAGCAGCTTGACCAAGTGCTTTTAAAGTAAGCAAACATTGGCCCACAACTTCGTGTTTGTTTTACAGTCAAAGTCCAGCACTTGCCCTCCTGGGCAACCAGGCTGGCAGCCCTGCTGAGCCCATCAGTGATGTTGGTAGCACCTCTGTGACAGCATATTAAAGAAAGGGTAAAAACTTTGTGCTGCAGCTGTGGGAGAGGAGTGAGAAAAGGGGAAGAGAAAACAGCCCTGCAGCACCAAGGTCAAAGAAAGAAAAGGGAGGAGGTACTCCAGGTGCCAGAACAGAGATTTCTCTGCACCCCATGCAGAAGACCACGATGAAGCAGTTTGTCCCTCTGCAGCTTGCAGAGCAGGTGGATGTGCCCTGAAGGAAGCTGCAGCTAATGGAAAGGCCATGGTGGAGCAGACTCCTGGCAGGAGCTGCAGCCCTTGGAGATGAACTCACACAGCAGCAGGTTTTCTGCAGAACTGGTGCCCTATGGGAGACCTATTCCCGAAGGATCCATGGAAAGGATCCATGATGTAATGAGGAGCTGCAGCTTATGAGAAGGATCCACAGTGGAGCAGTCAGTGGGAGGGATCAGTGCTGGAGCTGCTGCTGAGCAGAGTATGAGCATATGGCAGGGGGTGAAGCAGTTCAGTTTGCTTTCATGACTACAAGCAAGAATATGAGGCCTTAAATCTGATGCTTTAAAATCATCATCAGAGAACTTCCACTTGTGATGTCTGTGTGACTTCAGTCTCTTGAAACAGCACAGATTGATGGCAAGGAAAGGAATGAAGGGAGGGTAGGGTGAGCCTTCTTGTGTGAAAGCACTGATACCACTCCAGAAGTCATGATGGAGACTTTTAAATCTTCGTTTCACTGTTTGGGGTGGAAAAGACCTTTAAGATCATCAAATCCAACCATTAACCTAGCACAGCCAAGGCCTCCACTAAACTGTGTCCCTGAGCACCTGTGGGACTCACGGGCATGGGCCCTGTCATAGAGCTGCTTGTTGGCACAGCTGATGAATAACTGTGGGACTTGAACATCTCTGCTATGAAGAGAGTCTGAGAGCCCTGGGGCTGTTTAGTCTGGAGAGGAGAAGGCTGAGAGGGGATCTGATCAATGTCAATCGATATCTGAGGGGTGGGTGTCAGGATGAAGGTGCCAAGCTCTTTTCAGTCGTGCTCAGTGACAAGACAAGAAACAGTGGCTACAAGCTGCAACACAGGAGGTTCCACCTCAACATGAGAGGAGACACATCGTGGTGGGGATGACAGAGCACTGGAACAGGCTGCCCAGAGAGGCTGTGGAGTCTCCTTCTCTGGAGACTTCCAAAACCTGTCTGGATGTGTTCCTGCTCTAGGTGACCTTGGTCTGGCAATGCGGGGTGGACTGGATGCTCTCTGGAGGTCCCTTCCAGCCCCTAACATTCTGTGATCCCTTGTAAGAGTGACCACAAGGAAACAACTGAAGGCTTCCAAAGTGGCTGTCAAAGGGTCATTTCATCAGAAAGCCTGCTGGGTTAAGTGCTGGCTGTGGAGCTTTCTAATTCTGGTACCACAGAGTGAGCAGATGACTAACATTCTGTGTGCTAGACCTTCTTTCAGTACAGATCATCTCTAACTGTTAATTGCTAATGATTCACTAATATCTTACATGCACTATTTACTCAGCTTTCTTCATTACCCCACGGCCCACAGCAGAGATGCCACTGAGGAGAGCAATAATAATTGGCACCCATAGGAAAATGAACAGTTTGAGCTGTGCAATTAGAGACCAGGCTCTCCCCTGAAATTCTTAATTAATAGATGTGGGCATTTTCAGTTTTAACATCACCATGGCTGTGTTTTATACACATTTGCCCTGAACTTGCATAAGGAAATGAAGTTTGGTCTATAAATATTTGTCTTGAGTGGCACACCCTGAGCCTGAGAGTTTCGGAGCTGAGCAGAGGAAGAGGACACATGGCATCTGGTCCCAGCTATACTGGAGGTCTGGTGCCTCCCAGCTTCCAAACTGGAAAGGTGGTTCTCATAGGAATTATAAACAATGAGAAATTCCTGAAGCCTTGTTTGCAGTAAGGTGTTCATTTGGGCTGAGCAGAAGGAGGTGAGGAATTAGCCTTGTGGGGTTGATCCCAGGTTTGCAGTTTTGAACTGCACATGGAGAGAGGGGATTCTGCCACTCTGCTCTGCAGGCAATCAGCACCAGAACAAGAGGACACAGTCTCAAACTGCGCCAGGGGAGGTTTAGGCTCGAGGTGAGGAGAAAGTTCTTCACAGAAAGAGTAATTGGCCATTGGAATGTGCTGCCCAGGGAGGTGGTGGAGTCACCATCACTGGAGGTGTTCAAGAGGGGATTGGATGTGGCACTTGAAGCCATGGCATAGTTAGTCATGAGGTCTTGGGTGACAGGTTGGACTTGATGATCTTTGAGGTCTTTTCCAACCTTATTGATTCTATGATTCTATGGTGAGACCTCAGCTGGAGTACTGTGTCCAGCTCCGGGGCCCTCAACACAGGAAGGACATGGACCTGATGGAGCAGGTCCAGAGGAGGGCCACAAAAATGATCAGGGGGTTGGAGCACCTTTGCTATGAGGACAGGCTGAGGGAGCTGGGGGTGTTCAGTCTGGAGAAGAGAAAGCTCTGGAGAGACCTAACAATGGCCTTCCAGTACCTGAAGGGGGATACAAGAAGGCTGCAGAGACAGGACAAGATGCAGTGGTTTGGAAACAGAGAAGAGCAGATGTAGATTGGATGTTAGGAACAAATTCTGTACCATGAGGGTGGTGGAACACTGGAACAGGTTGCCCAGGGAGGTGGTTGAGGCCCCATCCCTGGAGATATTCAAGGTCAGGCTTGATAGGGCTCTGAGCAACCTGATCTAGTGGAGGATGTCTCTGCTGGCTGCAGCGGGGGTTGGACTGGGTGACCTCTAGAGGTCCCTTCCAACCCAAACCATTGTACGGTTCTATGGTTCTATGAAGTGCTGCAGCCCTCAGCAGGGACAAGCCAAGGTGAAATAAGTGACGTGGTCCTGTCAGACACGATGCCTTTAGAACAAGATGGAAGAGTAAACCAGCTGATGTGAGGTCCCAAGGCAGGCAGACAAAAAGAAATTTTGTGTGGATTTGGGACAATCCCTGGAGATCTGATTTGCCTAAAACCACAAAGGCATTTTGGAAGCTTGTGACCGCTCTAATCCTTCTCCGGTGTGTCCCACGCTCTTTTTTGGGGGTAAGTTAAATAAGAATTGTACTTTTGTGTGTGAGAAAGCACCAAGGAACAAACTGATTATAGAAAATCCATGGAGGAGAATTAGAGCATTCTTGGGGTAAGCTCTTTGAGACAAGCAGAGTGGATTTTCTAGGGGCTTGTACAGAGCACAAGGGTGCTGAGCATAATCGAGGCATGTGAGAGGTTGTGCAAGAATATGTCAAATAATAGCATGCCTAGATGTGCTAGCTTCTGGCACACTACTTTACAATAGTTTTTCTGGAAAGGGGTGCTGGCAGACAGTCTTCTTTTAATTGGCATAGCTGTGGCTGCACTGCATTTGTCTCCAAGCTTTGGGTTTGGCAACAGCGAAACCACCCTGATGAAAGAGGCAGAATGGAAATAATTTTCACTCGTGATGTTTTGTTTTAGTGGCCATCCCTGCTAGGTATAGAATCACAGGATTGTCAGGGTTGGAAGGCACCCCAAGGATCATCTAGTTCCAACCTCCCTGCCATGGGCAGGGTCTCTTTTCACTTGATCAGATTGCCCAGAGTCACATCCAGCCTGGCCTTCAAAACCTCCAGGGATGAGGCTTCCACCACCTCCCTGGGCAACCTGTGCCAGTGTCTCACCACCCTCATGGGGAAGAACTTCTTCCTAATGTCTAATCTAAATCTCTCCTCCTCTAGCTTGGATCCATCCCCCCTAGTCCTATCACTACCTGACACCCTCAAAAGTCCTTCGCCAGCTTTCTTGCAAGTGTGCTTCAGGTACTGGAAGGCCACAATCAGGTCTCCTTAATGCACTGTGGAGAGAAATTTCTCAGAGTATCTGTTACTGCTACCTTGATTCTGCTTCCCTGGCTCAGAATTGCTCATGGACTAGACTGTGTCCTTGCAAAGAGCTTGCTTCACCATCACCAGGTGCTGCACAACATCCATGATTTTTATCTTCATTCATGTGGTACTGATTCTGAACATATAAATAGCACAAAAGTAGGGACTTAAATATAAGATGGGTGCATACAAGTTCTGTGGATGAAATTGTACCTATTTCCATTCAATAGTCTAACAGGAGTCCTCTCTTCTCCAGGCTGGACACCCCCAGCTCCCTCAGCCTATCCTCATAGCAGAGGTGTTCCAGCCCTTGGCTCATCTTTGTGGCCTCCTCTGGGCTCACTCCAACAGCTTTGTGTCCTTCTGCTGCTGGGGACACCAGAATTGTAACACAGTATTCGAGGTGGAGTCTCACAAGAGCAGAGTAAAGAGGCAGAAACCCCTCTCTTGCCCTGCAGGCCACTCTCCTCTTGATGCAGCCTAGGATATGATTTGCCTTCCCCATGCAACTGGGGATGGTTTATAGAGACATATAATAAGAGTGGGGAAAAGCTCTTAACACCATCAACTTCATTTATCATCTTAAGCCCAAGGCAGTTGGGTTGATGACAGCTTCTAAAATTCAATTTTTAATACCTTCAAATAATGAAATGCTCAAATTATTGGAATGAGAGAAGCATTTCATGGCTCCTTCTGTGAAAAACTGATGACTGTAGTCTGGCTCCAGGTCTCAGAGGCGTGCGGTAAAAGTTATGTGTAAAAGCAAAATGAGCAACTTCCGACAGTGCCAAGAGAACTGAAGCAGGAAAACCCAAAAAAGAGCAACTCTAGAAGCAACTGCAGGTGAGGCAGTTTGAGATGGGTTTGCCTGAAACCCAGAATTTCACAGCCACCCCATTGATCCTGGTACAAAGAAACCAAATGAGGCCGAAAGAAAATACCACTGCACACAGGAGAATGGGAGCTAAACCAACACTGGCTCCTGTTTGTTCAGGGCTTGAAGCTGTGAAGTCAAAGCTGACTTAACAGGAGCTTTTCCCTCTTCTGCTGCAGATTTTTTTTCTTGTTCCTCCCCTGGGCACTCTGCAGCTTTTTCCCCTTTTTCAAATGTGTAAATAGGAGAGCAGCACTGAAGCACCGGAGAGCTGCTGCCACACCCTCAGTACCACTTCATAGAGGGCATAAATGGAAGCTCAAAAGAAAAGCTTCAGTGGACCACATCCCTCCTGCCACTGAATCTCCTCAGATTGATGGGCAAGAGGGAGCTACTGCAGGAAAGTGGAGACAAAGATTGATCTAAACAAAGCCCTGGGGATCAGGGGCACTTGCCTTGTGTGTTTCAGCTATTGTCACCAGGTGAAGCTCATTCTTCAGGAAGACTGAAGAGCTCACCACACCTTTTAAAGAATTTTCTTTCTACTTGCAGAAAGGCAGGAGCTCATTCTTCTCCTCACCCTTATGCACTGGAGGCAGGCAAAAGAAAAGAGCACTGAAAGGACTGTCCTGTGGCACAGTAAGTTACACACTTGGGGATGTGCGGTTGGAAAGCTGCAACTTGGAGAAGGACCTGGGGATGTTGGCTGATAGTCGACTGCACATGAGTCAGCAGTGCCCAGGTGGCCAAGAAAGCCAATGGCATCCTGGCTTGGATTAGAAACAGAGTGGGCAGCAGGGACAGGCAGCTGATCATAGGTGATCTTAGGATGGATGTTAGGAAGAAGTTCTTCCCAGGAAGAGAGATTGGCCATGGGAATGTGCTGCCCAGGGAGGTGGTGGAGTCACCATCACTGGCAGTGTTTAAGAAGAGCCTGGCTGAGGCACTTGGTGCCATGGTTTAGTTGATTAGATGGTGTTGGGTGATAGGTTGAACTCGATGATCTCAAACTTTCCAACCTGGTTAATCCTGTAACTAATCCTGTCTTGTCTCCACTTTCCTTTTTCTCTTCTCACACTTGACATTTGTCAGAGCTCCTCCATATATTGTGAGGCTTGCAGAGCAGGGAAATCTCTGAAGAAAAGTCATGGCAGAGTGCCATTATCACAGTGTAAGCTGTACATACCAAATACCATAATCAATTGTCCATTCTTCTCAGCTCTTTCACTTCTTTTCTTTTTTCCATTTGCCTGTGGGCTATGAATTACTAAACTGAATTATCACAGCACTTCAGGTTTTGCATACACACTTCATAAAGACATTTGAATTTAGGAAGTCTTTGAGACCCTGAGGTACAAGGTTACAATGGCCTCCGACCTATCACCACCTAATTATTGCTCAGTGCATTTTGTGCAAGTACTGGCTGAAAGCAAGAGAGGCTGAATTACTCATTACTGTCTCTATTTTCTGCCCTGAGATAGCAATAGGCTGGCATAAATTCACAGCTCATCCCTAAGGCTAACACAGTAGCCTGTGGCTTTCCAGCAGGAGGTGTTCACATCTGCATATCCAACTCCCTTACTAAAAACCCTACCTTCATCCAGAAGCTTGGGACACTCAAGATGCAACAAGCTCTCCTGGACTGGTCTGTAACTACTAACAGAGAATCCCTCATGACTGAGTGTGTTGGCTAACACCTTTTTGCACATCCCTGTAGAGACTCTGATGTTACAAACCAGTGCAATTTTTATTTCTCCCAGTTTATTTGTGACAGCTATGAAAGATGGTCAAGACTCTTGAGCACAGGAACTGTGCTCCAATAATCTTCCCTATGACCCTATTTTGTGGATCATAAAATGGTCTGGGTTGCAAGGGACCTTTACAGGTCTAGTCCCCCCCTGCAGTGAGTAGAGACATCTTCAACTAGATCAGGCTGCTCAGAGCCCCATCCAACCTGACCTGGAATGTTTGCATGCAGGGGGCTTCTACCACCTTTCTGGGCAATCTGGGCCAGGGTTCTGCCACCCTCAGTATGAAAAATGTCTTCTTTCTCTCTAGTCTGAATCTCCCCTCTTTTAGATTAGCACCATCAGCCCTTGTCCTTTCACAACATTCCTTGCTAAAGACTGTCCCCAACTTTCTTATAGGCCCCTCTGAAGTACTCAAAGGCTGCAATAAGGTTTCCTTGGAGCTTTCTCTTCTCCAGGCTGAACAATTCCAACTCTCTCAGCCTGTCCTTACAGCAGAGGTGTTCCAGCCCTCTGATCATTTTTGTGGCCTCCTGTGGACCCACTTCTGCAGGTTCATGTCCTTCCTTGTGCTGAGGACTCCACAACTGGACACAGTAATCTAGGTGGGTTCTCACCAGAGCAGAACAGAGGGAAATTCTTTGCAGTGTGGGACATCCTGCTCAGGTTGCCCAATGCTGGGCTAAGGCAGGGTCCCAGTGCCCAGTCTGCCCAGTGGCCACCTGCACCCAGTGGCACCACTGCATTAAGTGCTGAGCTTTGTGAGCAAAACCTGCCTGCTTATTTCAGTCCACATTTGGATGACTTTTTTCTTTATAAAATAGGCTATGTTGTGACAAAAGAAACTTGCCACCCAGAAAATACCTATTTTCTTGTCCTGCACCCTGTTATTACAGGATCTGCTAGCTATTTTTCGTAAGATTTTTCCATGCTGCAGCATATTTAGCACCAAGTGGCAGAGTGGTTTCTGTATTGCAGATGCATACTGGGGGTCTGACTTCTGTTTTGGTTCTCTCCATATTGGGGTTACACTCAGCAAAAAAATCTCATGGCCTGCAGTTTGAAGTAACTGTGAGGAGGCTCAGAGGAGACCTTCTTGCTGTCTACAACTACCTGAAGGGAAGTTGTAGCCAGGTGGGGGTTGGTCTCTTCTCCCAGGCAACCAGCACCAGTACAAGAGGACACAGTCTCAAGCTGCACCAGGGGAGCCTTAGGCTGGATGTTAGGAAGAAGTTCTTCATAGAAAGAGAGATTGGCCATTGGAATGTGCTGCCCAGGGAGGTGGTGGAGTCACCATCACTCGGAGGTGTTTAGGAAGAGACTGGATGGGGTGCTTGGTGCCATGGTTTAGTTGATTAGATAGTGTTGGATGATAGGTTGGACTTGATGATCTCAAAGGTCTTTTCCAACCTGGTTAATTCTCTTATTCTATTCTGTTCTAAGGAGGACTGGCAATTTCAGAGCCATAGGAAGTGATCATGCAGAGCACTCCCCTTTTCTTGATGACTACTCCACTGCTGCTGGTATTGTTTCTCTCCACAGTCACCAGGCACAGGGCTGGAAGATGTTTGGGCACAGGGCAAAAAAAATTCCTAGGGTCTGATCTCTGGGTGCTGAGTTCCTCTCCCCTAGACTTCTGTATATTCACAATGTTAGTTAGGCATCTAGAAAGTACTTAGATATCAGTTTTAATTATCCACTGGCTATATTATATGAGATTCCAGGGAGAGCCTGGCATGTCTCAGCTTCACCCATCTATGCCTTATGATTTTGCCTAGAGGGGTGAAAAAGTCAGTGGTGTTTTTTCCTGTGAATGGCATCCATTGGAAAATACTTGCAATGGATGCAAAAAGGAGTTGATGTCTTTCCAAGCAAGGCACCAGAACCTGCAGATGAAGACAAAATGGGCATCCAACAAAGTGGGGAGGGGATGCAGACAAACAGAGGAGCGCAGCATACTCTCCATAAGGTCATCACAATGTTTCTCCATGCACACATTGCTCTTCTCTTTCCCCTTTCTTAGCTGCACAGTCAGTCCTTAAGGACTGGTGTAAATGTGCCATGAGCTAATACCATCCCTGTGGAGTATTGTTGCAGAGTGAAAACCCACTGATTACTGTAGTGGTGTGGAACAAAAGAGCCTCCCGCCCAGTACAGAAAGTGAAAGGTGAGAGGGAAAGATATCAGCTCTCCGTGTGCCTAACACCACATGGGTGAAACATTGCTCTTGAAGTCAGTGTTAGCCTTTTAGCTGGAGTGTGATGAGCAGGACACAGCTTTACCTGGTTGAGCTCATGGTGGTTTAATCATAAGCATTGTAGCTAATTGATATTGATGGCTAATTAAAACCCATCTTATTCTTTCGGGGTTTCAGCTAGAAGATCGGAGCTGGATTTCTACCCAGCTGCTTTTGCAGCTATTACAAGTGCTTGGGGTGTGTGTGTGTTATCAATTACCCTTCTAATCCAGGCAGTGACTGACCTCCTGATGAAGTCTGTCCCTGATTTGTTGCCATGTCATGTGGCCCTTGAAAAATGTCCCAGCAGAAAATGAGTACTGCTTTTTTTCTGGGTTTTATTTAAAGAAGTAACAAGTGGCTACAAAGAAGATGAAGATGGAGACTCCTTGTAACAAGGAGTCACAAGGAAGATGAAGGGTAAGGCTACAAGTTACTGCTGTAAAGATTCCAATGAGACACAAGGGGAAGCTTTTTCACAACCACCACCAATCATTGGAATAATCTCCCCAGGGGAATAGTGGAGTCCCCAACACTGGACAGTGTTAAGGTTCAGCTGAACAGTTTGCTAAGCCATCATGTCTAGGTCATGCTTTTGCCAAGAAAGGTTGCACTAGATGATCCTTGAGGTCACAGAATCACAGAAATGTCAGGGTTGGAAGGCACCCCAAGGATCATCTAGTTCCAACTCCTCTGCGATGGGCAGGGACTCTATGGGCAACTCAGGTTGCCCATAGTCACATCCAGGCTGGCCTTCAAAACCTCCAGGGATGAGGCTTCCACCACCTCCCTGGGCAACCTGTGCCAGTCTCTCACCACCCTCATGGGGAAGAACTTCTTCCTAATTTCTAATCTAAATCTCTCCTCCTCTAGCTTGGATCCATCCCCCCTAGTCCTATCACTACCTGACACCCTCAAAAGTCCTTCACCAGCTTTCTTGCAAGTGTGCTTCAGGTACTGGAAGGCCACAATCAGGTCTCCTTAATGCACTGTGGAGAGAAATTTCTCAGAGTATCTGTTACTGCTACCTTGATTCTGCTTCCCTGGCTCAGAATTGCTCATGGACTAGACTGTGTCCCTGTAAAGAGCTTGCTTCACCATCACCAGGTGCTGCACAACATCCATGATTTTTATCTTCATCCATGTGGTACTGATTCTGAACATATAAATAGCACAAAAGTAGGGACTTAAATATAAGATGGGTGCATACAAGCTCTGTGGATGAAATTGTACCTGTTTTCATTCAATAGTCTAACAGGAGTCTTCTCTTCTAAACAGTCCCTCCCCAGCTTTCTTGTAGGCCCCCTTCAGACACTGGAAGACCACAACAAGGTCTCCTTGGATCCTTCTCTTCTCCAAACTGAACAACCCCTACTCTCAGCCTGTCCTCACAGGAGAGGTGCTCCAGCCCTCTGCTTATCCTCATGGCCCTTCTCTGGCCCTTCTCTCCAGGGAAGTGGTGGAGTCCCCAGCATTGGACACTTCCAAGGTTCAACTGAACAGTTTGCTAGGCCATCATGTCTAGGTCATGCTTTAGCCAAGAAAGGTTGCAGTAGATGATCCTTGAGGCCCCTTCCAACCTGAAATTCAACAATTCTAGGATTCTTCTGTTTGGGAAACACCCAGACATGCATTTCCTTATAAGTCTGTTTGAGAAATCCAAATTATTTGATGCAGAATACTCCCCAAAGCTGGGTTTGTGTTGTTGGGTGGTTATTTTTTTGCATGCTTTTGAAATGAATCTGATGTCTGCCTCGCAGAGCAGCACCCATGGTACTGACACAGCCAAGTGGAGGTTAGCAGAGAAGTAAAGGTTTGATAAACCAGTTTAGTTGTAACACGGTGAGATTAATGTAAACAAAAATATTCTCCTGGGAAAGACTTCCCTTGAAAACCTGCCAAGATTTATTGAATACATCTGTCTTGCCAAAGTACTTCAGCTGAGATCAAACAAAGCTGCACCTTGGAGTGAACAGCTGCAGCTATTTTAAAATGAAGTTAAACAAGCATGAAAAACAGGAGGGGGGAGGGGGAGTGAAAAATAACACCACAGGAAAAGTAACTAGCCTGATACAGTACAATGTGCAGTGATACAGGACATGAAAAAGCATGGTCACATTACAGTGGTGACTCATGGATGATTTGAGTGGCTGACCAGGCCATGCCTTCGTTATGATCACCCCTGATGTGCTGCATCCATATAGAATCAGACTTGGTTATGTTGGAAGAAACCTTTAGGATGATTGAGTCCAGGGTACTGCCAGGGTACCACTGAACCACAGTCCTCAGTGCCACATCCATGTGGCTTTTAAATGCCTCCAGGGATGGTGACTCCACCACTTCCCTGGGCAGCCTGTGCCAGGGCTTGACATTTTCAGGAAGAAACCCTGAATCCCCCTGGCACAACTTGAGGCTGTTTCCTCTTCCTAGAATCACAGAATTGCTTAGGCTGTATTGTATCTTTAAACATCACCTAGTTCCACCCTCCAGCAATGACCCAGGACTTCCCCAACTACATCAAGCTGCTCAGAGCCCCATCCAACCTGGAATGTTTCTATGGATGAGGCTTCTACCATCTCTCTGGGCAACCTGGGCCAGTGTTTCACTGCCCTTATTGTAAAACTTTCTTCCTTCTATCTCATAATCATCATAATCTTCTTTTTTTAAGTTTAAAGCCATCCCCCCTTGTCCTGTCACAAGGCCTGCTGAAAAGACTGTCCCCAGCTTTCCCAGAGGCCCCCTGTAAGTACTGGAAAGCTGCAGTAAGGTCTCCCGAATGCGGATGTCTCTCCAGTAGGTCTCTTATCCATGGCTGTTTACGTCAACCACTCACATTCCACCCTCGAGGACACCCCTGACACCCGGTCTGCACCCCCAGACAGGCAACTCCTGGCGCCTCCCGTTTGTTTCTCAGCTGTACTTGGCCGACAGCCGCCGTGGCGGCGGCCAGGCCGATGCTCCCCGGTGAGCACCGTGCATGTGAGTGCAGCGAGCCGTCCCGAGGCACACGCTGGAGCTGAGTGACCCTGCCGCTGCCCGTCCGGGGGCAGGGGGTGCAGCGCAGAGCCCTCAGCCCCGCGCACCGGCTCCGCGACCGGCACCGCGACGCGGGAGCACGGGAACGCGAACACGCGCGCGCCCCCTCCCGGGCGCGCCCCCGCCTCTTTGCCGGCGGTCCGCCCTTCTCCCCGCCCCTCCTCACGGATTGGGCGGCGGCCCCCGGGCAGGTGCCGGTGCGCGGCGGGGACGCGGTACGAGCTGTCGCCTCTGCCTCCTCCCCGCCCTGCCGGACGCGCCACCGGGCGCTGCTGCGGTGCCGGCAGCAGCAGCAGCAGGAGACGCGGCAGCAGCGGCTGCGGGCTCTTCACTCGCGCCGGCGCGGGGCACCTGTGCCCAGCGGCTTCGCTCAAGTGGCGACTGCCTGGGGACCGGCGTGGAGCGGCGACAGCAGCACCTCTGCATGAGCGACGGGGAGCAGCCGCTGCCGCCGGTGCCCCTGCCCGTGCCCCGAAGTTACTGCCCGCCTGCCATTTTGGTGCAGCCCTCGCCTTTGGCCGGCGGTGAGTACAGCCGGCGACGCTGCGGGTTGAGACGAGTCGTGGGCTGCGGTAGGGCCGCGGCAGCGTCCCGTCGGGAACGGCGGCCGGGGCTCGGTTAAGTGCAGGTCCCCTCCTCAGCCCCACTTGTAAGGGATGTCGGTCCGTTCCCGCGGTCGCTGGTGGCCGGGGGTGGGGGGGGAGTCGCCTCCTACCGCGGCGTGTAGGTGCGAGGTGAGGCCGGAGCTCTCCTCCGCGGCGACCTCCGGTAGTAGGGGGACACAGGACAACGGCGACACGCGACGGCTTCTTTTAATTGCCGGCTAGGCGTCTGGAGAGCTCCCAGGCTTCCTGCTGACGGCGTGGTTCCTGGAGCGCTGTCGCTGCAATGCATTAGCATTATTGCTGTCACTGCAATGCATTGTTATTGTTATTATTGCCGTTATGATTGTTATTGCTGTTATTAGACTGCTTCGATCAACTTCCCTCCCAGCTCCGAGAGGCTTTGGGCATGGCGTTGTGCCTGTCCCCTTTCCACAGGAGCATCCCGCCGCTCAGTGTGTTGTAATTTGTGCCTCAGACAGAAGCAGCGTGCATTTGCCTAGTATCAAGGTCAGTTTATTGTAACCGCTGAGGAAAATTACCATATGGCTCCGGCTGGCTTTTCCTAGGGAATCTAATTAAGCAGGAGCGTGTGTTGTGCTGGGGTTCGTGCAGTGTTTTAGGTGAACGTAGCTAAATTAGATTGCAGAAAGCCTTGGAGCGTATGCGCGTCCCTCCTCGAGCATGTTTGCAGGGGTATTGACTGTATCAGTCAATCTGTTTTGGCACATGGTAGGGTTTGCCTTCGACCCTACCATTTTACTGCTCCCTGCATTCCTGAAAATGTGGGCAGCTGCCTTGCCTTGGAGCCTGGAGTTTGTTAGAATAGGCACGGCAAGGATTTTGGCTGTAAAGGCTTCTGCTCATTCCTCTGAGAACCCTTTTCTGAAAGGCTAGAGAGAGAAAGGGGGAGAAGTTAGTTTAGTTCTTGCATTGGCAGGCATTTTTTTCTGGCTCGGAGTGACCTGTCGTCAGCCTGGAAAGGTTTTTATGGTTGATAATTAACGGTGATAGCGGTTCCCTTTGAACTGCATTGAGACCGCTGACTGCCCCTGCAGCTGAGCGTCAAACCTTAATGTTTGCTGCTTGTTTCTAGCTACAGCAAGGGAGCAGAGCTGGGTGAAAAGCAGAAGGTGCCGTAGCTTGTATGTAATCTCTCAGGCTGCTGCCTCACCCATCGCTGCTCAGGTACTGGATTGTGTCAGAGCATTTGTGCCTCTGCATTATGCCCAAGCATCCAAAAATACACTTGGTGCTTCTGTGGCTTTGCTGTGGAATTTGTCAGGTAACTTGCATAGTGCATCTAGCAATTACAAACAGGAGAGTATCATTGTTAGCAGCTCGGAGACATGAGCTGGCAGTGAGACCTCCCAGAACTCACTTGCACCCCAGTAGCTGACACTGGGGGGAAAAGTACTTTCAAAAACCCAAAACAACAGTGGCCCCTGCACCAGGAATTGCATCTTGGACCTGCTGCTGATTCAGCTGATGCAATATTGTCCTTTCAGACAGGTGAATGCTTTTAAGCAGAGTGTCTTCATCTTCATTAGTGCTGTCTAGGAACGATACAAGATAAGAAAGCAAAGCCCAAAACTTTATTTTCCTGAGCTGGTTTCCTGCTTCCACCCTAACCTGCTGAATACAGCTTGAGCATGCTACCCTTGATTGCTAACCCAGGCTTTTTGGATTGTGTAGGCTGTACCCAACTGTATAAAAACAGCAGGAATTCACCCTTCTCACTGAAATAGTTGTGGCAAACAGAGTGCTTGAAGAACTTAAACAAAGGAAAACAAAGTCCCCAGCCTATGCCTGGGTGATGCTGAAGCAAAGCAGTATCTGCTGACTGCGCTGGTAAACAGTGCATCTGTGTGACACTTGACTGCTCTGTCTGGCTGCCAGTATTAGCACACCCCACTGCTAGCAGACTGGAAACTGCTGTTTGGCAATGTAAGCCACCTTACTTACCTAGGTCCTGGGAAGCTGGACAAGAGAGGGACTTTTCATAAGGGTGTCTAGCAGTAGGACAAAGGGGTGGTGGTTTGAAGCTGAGGGTTAGACTGGAGCTTAGGAAGAAGTAGTTCTTCAGTAGGAGGGTGGTGAGACTCTGGAATAGGCTGCCCAGGGAGGTTCTGGATGCCTCCCCCCTGGGGGTGTTGAAGGTCAGGTTGGATGAGGCCTTGAACAGCTGAGTCTAGTTGAGAGGTGTCTCTGTCCATCATGGGGAGGTTGGAGGAGATGATCTCTGAGGTCCCTTCCAACCTAAGCCATTCCATGATCTGGAGCCCTCAACACAGCAAGGACATGGACCTGATAGAGCAGGTCCAGAGGAAGCCCACGAAAATGACCAGGGGGCTGGAGCAGCTCTGCTACAAGGAACAGGCTGAGGGAGCTGGAGTTGTTCAGTCTGGAGAAGAGAGGGCTCCAGGAAGACCTAATAGCAGCCTTCCAGTACCTGAAGGGGGTTACAAGAAGGGACTGTTTGCAAAGGCCTGTAAGGATGGGACAAGGAGCAGTGGTTTGGAATTAGAGAAGGGCAGATTTAGATTGGATGTTAATAACAAGCTCTTTGCCATGAGGGTGGTGGAACACTGGAACATGTTGCCCAGGGAGGTGGTTGAAGCCCCATCCCTGGAGATACTCAAGGTCAGGCTTGGCAGGGCTCTGAGCAACCTGATCTAGTGGAAGATGTCCCTGCTCACTAATAAAGCTTTGCATGCAGAGGCTCATTCAGCCTTTGCATGCATTGCTTTATTAATTTTCCTTTTAGATCCAGAGTCTTAGAGATATTAAAGGCTTACCCATGAACCACTGACAGCCTTAAAACAAACCACCCCCAGGGTTCTTACATGCAGAGATTTATAGCAGTTTACTTTCAAAGGAAGCTTATTGGACTTTAGGAAAGAGGAAGGTAAAGGCTATGTTTCAGTGTGGGGCAAAGCACCCCATGCTGCTGCTTGAAGTACCAGAGAAACTTGACCTTTATCTACAGTAAGGAAAAGTAAAGGTAAAGGAAACAAGACCTCTTGCTACTTTCTGTTGCCTGTATGCTTCATTTACCTATTCATCAATTGATGATCAATTTATGATCAACTGATAATCCTAAAGGAAAGACTAATACCTATGTTTTTGGGTATTACTATGCATTAGTTGCTTTAAGATAAAAAAAGCATTGCCATAGGAAATTAATTTTGCATTCTTCAAGGCAAAGTTCTCATAGAATCCTGGAATGGTCTGGGTTGAATGGGACCTCCGAAGGTCATCTAGTCCAAACCCCTCTGCAGTAAAATCAAATACCACCTACTCAAGTGGAGAAGCTGACTGCTGTGGAGGTTAATCTTGAAGATGAGACAATTCCAGTGGCATTGTCTCAGGCTAACTCACAGTAAGCACTGCAGTAGTCTTCTTGAGTTCTGCTGGTGCTGACTGGCAGGCAAGAAAGGAACCTGAACCTATCCTGCTGAAGACCTAAGCTCAAGTTCTACCATGCAGCAGTTCCAGAAATATTTCCCTTCTAGACTCTTCCTTGCAATGTGTGCTGCTTGTTGATGGAGAAGAATCAATGGAGAAGTAACATAATTCAGCCATAGTTTCTGGATCAAGTCTGTTTAAAGGGTGCTGAGATAATTTGCTGTAGAAAATGAAATGCAGTCTCTACTTGTAGTAGCACTGTAAAGTGTAGAGCCCCTTTCAAAGGTGATTACAAGCTGTGGCATTCCCATGAAATGTTTAGAGATTTTTTATTAATGAAACAGTTCCTTCTCCTGAAACCCTCACCTGCCTCCATGTAGAGTAATCATAGAATCAACAAGGTTGGAAAAGACCTCAGATCATCAAGTCCAACCTATCACCTAATACCTAACACCTCATGGCAACTGAACCATGGCTCCAAGTGCCACATCCAATCCTTTTTTGAACACCTCCAGGGATGGTGACTCCACCACCTCCCTGGGCAGCACATCCCAATGGCCAATCTCTCGTTCTATGAAGAACTTCCTCCTAACATCCAGCCTAAACCTTCCCTGGCACAGCTTGAGACTGTGTCCTCTTGTTCTGATGCTGGTTGCCTGGGAGAATAGACCAACCCCCACCTGGCTACAACCTCCCTTCAGGTAGTTGTAGACAGCAATAAGGTCTCCCCTAAGCCTCCTCTTCTCCAGGCTTAGCAACCCCAGCTCTCTCAGCCTTTCCTCACAGGGCTGTGGCTCCAGACCTCTCCCCAGCCTCGTTGCCCTTCTCTGGACACGTTCAAGGGTCTCAATGTCCTTCTTAAATTGAGAGGCCCAGAACTGGGCACAGGACTCAAGGTGTGGCCTAACCAGTGCTGAGTCCAGGGCAGAATGACTTCCCTGCTGGCCACACTATTCCTGATGCAGGCCAGGATGCCATTTGCCTTCTTGGCCTCCTGGGCACACTGCTGGCTCATGTTCAGCCTGTTATCAGTCAGTAGCCCTAGGTCCCTTTCTGGCTGTCTGCTCTGCAGCCACTCTGTCTCCAGTCTGTGGCTCTGCTGCTGTAAACCAGCTGTCTGTTCTTGGAGGAAGATGGAACATAATCTGGTGTTTTCTTTCTGGAAAGGAAAGAAAGCAAAACTTGTTCACAACTCCAGGAGTGAATTTGCTGTTCTGCTCTTGCAATTAAGGAGTTTTATCTCTTCTGAAGCTAACATGAGAAGGGCTGCTTTGCTTATTGGTCATTGCTTCTGATAGAGAAGGTCATTCTAATGTGGTTTTCTTCTGTCCCTTTTGGGCTTGGATGAACAGATTGTAGTGTCACAGGGCAATCCAAACAGAAAAGTGCTGGTTTGTGCCATTAGCGTTAATTGCTGCAGCATGGATGTTCAGCACATGATTTAAGTGCTCTTGACAGAGATGCAGCTCACACTGTCCTGAAATACTTCAAAGTGCAGAGTGTTCCTGGTTTTCTAACCATTGCTAATTGTGTAAGGCATTGATTGCACTTTTCCCTCTATGAGAGAACTGATCCCTCTGCCCTTTTGTGGTCATCCCCAGGAATACTTGGTGGACATTCCTGGAAGTTATCCCAATGCTTGCATCTAGCTGTTGTAAGTGCTTTGACATTTGACAGCCCCTGAGGTGGACTTGCGTTAAACAATAGTTGATTGACACTAGGTTTTTAAGTTGAAAGAGCTTTTGGGAGGATTCTGAAAGGTATGATCTGATGATGCTGGATTTGACAGTCTCAGCTGGGCTTGATCTAAAACCTAGCGCCAAAAATTGGCTGTGTGTTAATCACCATAAGCATGGAAGTCAGGGGTTGAGTCATAAATGGGGGGGAAAGGGAAAATGCCAACCAACAATTCACCTCTAGAGCAAGATCAGCCTGATGATTCTACTCAACTCACCACCCCCTAAGATTGTGCTTTTAGCTGAGGGGGAATTGGGGGGGTGGGGGGTGGAGAGGGCAGAAATTGATCCTGAGGGCTGTTGTAATGCATACTGGAAAGCTAAAAACTGGGAGAAGCTAATGTAGAGGACTTGAAACAGAAGTTTTCTTGGTTAAGTTGATGTTCTTCACATAGGCTCATCGAAGGAGCGTGCTGTTTCAGTGTCCTTGTAACATTACCTCAGTCTTCAAGACTGGGCCCTGGTAGAGGCAACTGCATTATTAAAAATTAGTAATAAAAAATTAATAAGGTACAGAGAAGGCCTGGCTGGTTCCTAAAGATGGTGGCTTAATTTGATCCAGTTGATCAAATAGAATAATAGAATCAACCAGGTTGGAAGAGACCTCCAAGATCATCCAGTCCAACCTATCACCCAGCCCTATCCAATCCACTAGACCATGGCACTGCCTCATCCAGTCTCTTGAAGATCTCCAGAGGTGGCGACCCCACCACCTCCCTGGGCAGCCCACCCTAATTGCAAATCACTCTCTCTGTGAAGAACTTCCTCCTAATGTCCAGCCTGAACCTCCCCTTGGCACAGCTTGAGACTCTGTCCCCTATTTCTGTTGGTGGTTGCCTGGGAGAACAGACCGACCCCCATCTGGCTACAACCTCCCTTGGGACCTCAAAAGGTGCCTGTGCTGGCTGGCTGATTTTCTAAACCTGCAAGAGGATGATTTCCTTTGTTTCCCTGATTTCAACTGAAGGAGCTGTGAGGCTGCTCCAGTTTGGATCCAAATAGAAGTAAAGCAGCAGTCGAAACCTGACAGTGAAGCTGGCCTTTGACCTCCAGAAAGCATCTGACTGTATCTTGTGCTTGGGTGTCAGGGTTCCTTGTTTGTACAAACTTGGGATCCAGAACTTCAGGCTTGTGTTTCTTGGCTGGGGCTCAGGTGGTCTCCATGTTGTGCCATGTCAATATTGAAAAAGAGGTAACCAAGCTTGGGTCCAGAGCAGAGCACAGTGCTGAGTAGGTCCCAGTGTCAACAAACCAATCCATTAACTCCCTGCTTGATAGACTAACCTGGCTCCTAGTTTGGCTTTCAGAGACTTTCTGCACAGCCCTGGCTTGGTTTCATTCTTCTTTTATATCACTTGTCTAAGCAGTTCAAAGACCACCTGCTTCCAAACCTCTTCTTCCCATGCATGGGGCATAGGCTGTGTGTTGACCAGATATGAAGAGAATAGAATAGAATTAACCAGGTTGGAAAAGACCTTCAAGATCATTGAATCCAACCTATCACCCAACACTATCTAATCAACTAAACCATGGCACTAAGTTCCCCATCCAGTCTCTTCTTTAACACTTCCAGTGATGGTGACTCCATAACCTCCCTGGGCAGCAAATTCCAGTGGCCAGTCTCTCTTGCTGGGAAGAACTTTCTCCTCACATCCAGCCTAAACCTCCCCTGGTACAGCTTGAGACTGTGTTCTGGTGCTGGTTGCCTGGGAGAAGAGACCAACCCCCACCTGACTACAACCTCCCTTCAGGTAGTTGTAGAGAGCAATGAGGTCTTCCCTGAGCCTCCTCTTCTCCAGGCTAAGCACCCCCGGCTCCCTCAGCCTCTCCTCACAGGGCTGTGCTCCAAATGGCTCAGCACTAAGTGGCAGTGAAATGGGACCTCCGGCTGTACAATTGTCATCCTTTTTTTTGTTGTGTCCTTGCTTGTTCCAGCCTAGATCCAGGTTAGAAGCACTCTATAGGTGTCAGAGGGACTGGGGAAGGCACAGTCTTGGGAGAATTGGTTTTTGTTTTGTTTTTGTTTATTTACTTGCTAATCTGCTAAACCCAGTAATTTGCAGTGGGGCTTTGTGTCTGTGGTTTGAATTAGCAGTGATTTGCTGTATGAAATTTGTTCTCACATCTGGCAGCTCTAGAGGATACTGCCTCATCGTGGCAGCTGCCATTGGGAGCATTCTCTTCACCTCTAAAAATAGATATTTTATTTTTTTGTCAGTCTCTGTCCTAGCCCTGCAGGAAGATTCTCTCAGTCAATGGCTAGTTCTTGGATTAAATTTAAGGAGAAGCTGCTGAGTGGTATTTAGCAAGAAGGATGCAGGATATCAATTGGTGCAACATATGTTGAGGGCTGGAAAAAAAAATCCATCTGATTGTGTAGTGTTTTAAGCATGTCTGTGCTGTGTTTGCATAGTGGTTGGATTTGACATTATGGATGTTTTGGTAGCAGTCAAGCAATCCACTCAACTGTTTCCTTTCGTAGCTTGCATGGGTTGATCACAATACAGCTTTCAAGTTACAACGCCATACATAATTTCTCAGAGCTCTTTTGGCTCTGGTGTTGAAAGGAAAAATCAAGTTTCTATGCAGATGTAAAATGTGTTGTGCTTTCAGAGCTGTTGGAGGCCTTACAAAAGCTTCAATTCTTCTCTCAGTGTTTTCTTCCCCAGATTGGTACAGGAGTAACTCAGATGAGAAGCCATAGCGCTACTTGATGCAATGCATCTTGACCTTGCAAGAGTTGTCTTGGTGGACCTCTGTTTTCTTGGTAGGCTTGTTGAATTTGGTCTGCAGGATGCTCCTGTCCACCTGTTACTAGAAATAGTGACTGCTGTGGTACTGGGGAGGAAATGTCACTGGTTGTGCAGCTTATGTGGTCATGGACCTTCTCTATTGTTCAATTTCTTCAGGCCATACAAGATGTTGGCATCTGAAGGAGGAATCTGCACAGAAACATCCTGAGTTGTGTTCTCTTCTATGCTCCTCCACAGGGAGGGAGATCATTAGAGCCTTCCCAGGCTTGACACAAAGTTGAATCTGAGTCTTTTTCTGGGTGCATTCATTGAGTGTCACACAGACAAAGTGAGGGCTCCCTCCTCTGCCTCATCACGTGAGACAGAAACTGCCATCAATTCTCTGAGAGAAGGATTTGCCATTTCTTTCATCTCCCTTCAAGCTGCAGAGCTCGTCTGAGGCATATTGATTGGGAAAAGCCAAGAATATGGCTTGTGAGGTCACATCTGGAGTACTGTGCCTAGGCCTGGGCTCCCCAGTTCAAGAGAGACGTGGAACTACTGGAAAGGAGTCCAGAAGATGCTGAGGGCACTGGAACATCTCACTTAAGAGGAAAAGCTGAGAGATCTGGGGCTGATTAGTCTGAGAAGCCTGAGAGGTGATCTGATCATTGCTATCAATATCTAAAGGCTAGGGGTCAAGGAGATAAGGCCAGAGTCTTTTCAGTGGTGTCCAGTGATAGGGCAAGGGACAACAGCACAAAGTGGAACTCGGGAAGCTCTGTCTGAACATGGGAAAAAACTGAGGATGACGGAGCAGCGGGGCAGGCTGCCCAGAGGGGTTGTGGAGTCTCCTTCTCTAGAGACACTCAGGAATTCTGTGTAACCTGCTCTGGGTGACCCTACTTTAGCAGGGTCTTTGGACTGGATGATCCCCAGAGCTCCCTTCTGACCTCTATAACTCAGTCGTTCAGTGTAGCACGGCACAGGTGGTGAATATATTTTTGCAGTGCTCGCTCTCAAGCTAATGCTGAAGAGAGGAGGAATACAGATGAGCTTTTTGTTCAGTATTTTGTCATGTTGGCTCAAGCTGAGTGTGAAGACTGATTTGCTTTGGGCTTGGATGGGAGGGTGGAAGCAGGAACTTGCCTCCTTTGAAATAGAATACATAGAATACATAGAATAAACCAGGTTGGAAGAGACCTTCAAGATCATCGCGTCCAACCCATCAACCAATCCAACACCGCCCAAGCAACTAACCCACGGCACCAAGCACCCTGTCAAGTCTTCTCCTAAAAACCTCCAGTGATGGCGACTCCACCACCTCCCCAGGCAGCCCATTCCAATGTGCAATCACTCTTTCTGTATAGAACTTTTTTCTAACATCCAGCCTGAACCTCCCCTGGCGCAGCCTGAGACTGTGTCCTCTTGTTCTGGTACTGCTTGCCTGGGAGAAGAGACCAACATCCGTCTGTCTACAACCTCCCTTCAGGTAGTTGTAGAGAGTAATAAGGTCACCCCTGAGTCTCCTCTTCTCCAGGCTAAGCAACCCCAGCTCCCTCAGCCTCTCCTCGTAGGGCTTATGTTCCAAACCCCTCACCAACTTTGTTGCTCTTCTCTGGACTCGTTCCAGCAAGTCAACCTCCTTCCTAAACTGAGGGGCCCAGAACTGGACACAGTACTCGAGGTGCGGCCTAACCAGTGCAGTGTACAGGGGCAGAATGACCTCCCTGCTCCTTTCTGTGGTTGTCTCTGTGCAGGCAGCCTGGGTATGTGACAGCAGTGAGCTCTGAGCCCCACTTTGCAGGTCAAGCATCCAAAGGGAGGCCCTTGAAGTCTCCTGCTTCTGGAGATGCAAATTTCTGATTGGGTTGGATGATTCTGGGATTGGTTGCATGTCCTGAATGCACATGCTGACTTCACCCCAGACCTGTGCTCATTCACCTTGGGGTTGGTTAAGTGTCCATTGCAGTAATGAGCTGCTTTTCATGCTCTAGATTGAAGGCAGGTGGAAGAGAGGCCAATCATGCAAGAGACAATTGCATGCCAGTGCACTGCCACTCCAGTTTTGTGTGTTTTCCCCAAGCTGTCTTTCTCCTTTCAGGAAGAGTAACAGTCAGTCTCTCACAGTCAGAATACTGACAGATCCATCCTCTCTAGATGTTCTTCCATAAGACAGTTGCTGCTAAATAAAGAAGAGAGAGCTAAACATGATTTGCCTAAATTCAGCATAAATGATGGAAGATGAGACTGAAGTAAAATGAAAGTTCACAGTGACTGGAAAGCAGTGAAATCTGTGCTACCAGTACATGCCAGATGCCCCATGATCTTCAGCAGCTCCAGGGCCAAATTCTGGCTAAGCTTTTCCTCTAGGAGTTCCTGGTTATCGGTGGAGAGAGGGGTTTTTTCTGGTCAGTGAATTTGGCTGTTGTATTATTTGCTGAATTTCCACTTGGATTTGTGTATCAGCTGTAGGCCTAATATATAGCTACAAAATTGCCATAATTTCTTATTAAGAATCTTTTTATTACGACATGTCAAACATAGATGAGAGAAATTAAGGCCTCCAGTGTAATCTTCAATATTTTCTGTAAAAATAATTGTTTGTGGTTTTTTTTTCTTCTATATAAATAAAATAGCTTCTGGGGTTTTTTTTAAGAAATGGTTTCATAGTCTTCCATCCTGCCTCAGAATAGAATAGAATTAACCAGGTTGGAAAAGACCTTTCAGATCATCAAGTCCAACCTATCACCCAACACCATCTGATCAACTAAACCATGGCACCAAGTGCCTCAGCCAGGCTCTTGCTAAACTCCTCCAGGGATGGGGACTCCACCACCTCCCTGGGCAGCACATTCCAATGGCCAATCTCTCTTTCTGGGAAGAGCTTCTTCCTAACCTCCAGCCTAAACCTCCCCTGCTGCAGCTTGAGACTGTGTCCTCTTGTTCTGATGCTGGTTGCCTGGGAGAAGAGAGCAATCCCCACCTGGCTACAACCTCCCTTCAGGGAGTTGTAGAGAGCAATGAGGTCTCCCCTGAGCCTCCTCTTCTCCAGGCTAAGCAACCCCAGCTCCCTCAGCCTCTCCTCACAGGGCTGTGCTCCAGACCCCTCCCCAGCTTTGTTGCACTTCTCTGGACACCTTCCAGCAACTCAACATCTTTCCTAAACTGAGGAGCCCAGTTCCATCCTTAGATTTTTAGATGCAGTTATTTGGAAGTAAAATACTTCAGTGGAGCTCTTCTGCAATTTCATGTTTGGAAATCAAAATAATGTAAAACATAGAATGAAGATGTCTGTGAAACTCCTCTTTATTTCCTAAGTAGATTAAAAATGAAAACCACACAGCAATGACCTTTGATCTTTTTAAGGTTTTACACTTTCCTCCATTTTTATTATGTCCTGGCACTGTTCTGTGTAAGAAACACACCCAGTTATGGCAATATCTTGGATGAATAAGGAACATCTCTCCCAGAAGGAACCAAATTAAACCCTGCTGCTTCCCCCCGCCACCAGTGAAACAAACCTTACTGTGCTCAGGAACTTGCAAGTCCAAGGCTGAAAGGAAGAGATTTTATGCTTTGGTTATGGGCCAGGAAATATGTGCAAGAAATCTCAGTTAAAATCAGTGTGGGTACAAAGAACAACATCCTCTCAGACCTTGTGGTCTTGCATCTCATTGAAAATGTGTCACACCAGATACAAGTCCTCATGCTGCAGTCAGTTGGGCTGTGCTCAATTTCTCATCTGAAGAGGTAGCTTTGTGTTTCCAATGAGTCTATTTTCCCACTTGTGTTTTGTGTGTGTGTAGCATTACTTAATTTCCAATGAAAAGGGAAGAAGAGTATCAGCAGTGTTGTTCACTGCAGCTTTTAGACTTTCTTGGACTTTAAAAAAAGACCAAGAAATTTGTGACCACTGTTAATTGTGCCTCATTCTAGACATAATGCTGTGCTAGCTGTACTAGAAATGACTTTGGGCAGTAATGTTCTTTAAATGCTGTCTTTTGGTGAAAGTCTGTTTAAAGTCTACTGGGGAGGCTAAACTTGACACAGCACTCCAGGTCACAGGATGTTAGGCATTGGAAGGGATCTCCCCCCCTGCCAGAGCAGGATCACATCCAGATGGGTCTTGAAAGTCTCCAGCGAAGACAACTCCACAGCCTCTCTGGGCAGCCTGTTCCAGTGCTCTGTGACTCTCACAGTGAAGAAGTTCCTCCTCCTATTAAGATGAATATTGAGACACTTGAACATGTCCAGAGAAGGGCAGCGAGGCTGGGGAGGACTCTGGAGCACAGCCCTGTGAGGAGAGGCTGAGGGCGCTGGGGTTGCTTAGCCTGGAGAAGAGGAGGCTCAGGGGAGACTTTATTGCTGTCTACAACTACCTGAAGGGAGGTTGTAGCCAGGTGAGGGTTGGTCTCTTCTCCCAGGCACCCAGCACCAGAACAAGAGGACACAGTCTCAAGCTGCAGCAGGGGAGGTTTAGGCTGGATGTTAGGAAGAAGTTCTTCACACAAAGAGAGGCTGGCCATTGGAATGTGCTGCCCAGGGAGATGGTGGAGTCACTGTCACTGGAGGTGTTCAAAAAAGGATTGGACATGGCACTTGAAGCCATGGTTTAGCTAGTCATGAGGTGTTGGGTGACAGGTTGGACTTGATCTCTGAGGTCTTCTCCAACCTTACTGATTCTATGATTTCGTAGCTACAGCATGGGGCTGAGATACGTGTTGTACAATATGCTCAGTGTGACTGCTTGCATAATTAACTTTATAATGTGGCTCTCTGTTGAGCAGGCAATCTGCTTGAAGTGGTAGTTGGTGCTTTTTAAAAACAGAAGAAAAGAAAACTTTGTGGGCTTTCTTCCCACCCTCCTGTAATGCTAATCTGCTGAGACTGCAAGCCCAGACAGCTTAGCCATCATATGAGTGACTAGGAAATGTACTCCTTGCCCTCATTTCTGATGTTGATGCTCTTGTCCACTTTAAAATTCAGAAGCATTGCTTGCAGTTCTTGAAAAGCATTTCTTTTGCTCCCTGTTCCATGAGGGGTGTGTGTGTTTGCTTTACTGTTTTTCTGTTGTGTTTGGGGTTTGTGTTTGTTTTGTTTGTGTGGGTTTTTGTTTGGGGGTTTTTGTGTGGTTGGTTTGTTTTTGGATGATTGGGGTTTTTTATGTATGTGGTTTTGGTGTTTGGATTTTTTTTTTTTAAAGCTTGAATTCAAGAAATGTTTTTCATGGAATCAAAGAATGGCTCAGGTTGGAAGGGACCTCAGAGATTATCTCCTCCAACCTCCTCACCATGGGCAGGGAGACCTCTCAACTAGACTCAGCTGCTGAAGGCCTCATCCAGCCTGACCTTCAACACCCCTAGGGAGGAGGCTGACACAGCCTCCCCGGGCAGCCTATTCCAGAGTCTCACCACCCTCGGACTGAAGAGCTTCTTCTTAATCTCCAGTCTAACCCTGCTCTCCCTCAGCTTCAAACCATTCCCCCTTGTCCTGTCTCTAGACACCCTCATGAAAAGTCCCTCTGCCCCCTTCCTGTAGGATCCCTTCAGGTACTGGAAGGCAGCTCTAAGGTTCCCAGAGAGTCTTCTCTTCTCCAGGCTGAACACCCCCAGCTCCCTCAGCCTATCCTCATAGCAGAGGTGCTCCAGCCCTTGGCTCATCTTTGTGGCCTCCTCTGGGCTCACTCCAACAGCTCTGTGCTCTTCTGCTATGGTAGTTTTAATTAGATTTTAAAGCAGTCTGTAAGAAGTATGAAGATGAGAGCATTAGTCAAAGGATACCCAATCATGTATGAAGCCAGCCTGGGCTTTCCTGCTACAGGCTGTTAATTTGTCAAGCAAAATTTTCTTCCAGGGAATGATTTTCCTTGTAATGTCTCTCCCTGGAAGCTCAAACTTTGTATTCAGTTTGAGATTTTATCAGCGAAGTGTTGCTCTTGAAGGCAAACATCTGAACAGCCTTATACAAGTTATTTCAGTTGAGGCCAGAAGGGATTTTAAAATCAACCAAGTAAATAAAATGAAATAATTTCTCAAGCTGAATTTAATTTGGTTGATTTTTTTCAATTATTATTTGGTTGATTTTTTTCAATTCTTATTTGGTTGAGTTTTAATTATTATTATTTGGGTGATTGTTGTTTATTTGGTTGAATTTTTATTTTGGTTTATTATTGGGTTGATTTTTTTTGTTGTTGTTTTCTTTTTTTTTGGTTGGTTTATTATTTGGTTGATTTTGGTTTTGGTTGGTTTATTATTTGGTTGATTTTGGTTTTGGTTGGTTTATTATTTGGTTGATTTTGGTTTTGGTTGGTTTATTATTTGGTTGATTTTGGTTTTGGTTGGTTTATTATTTGGTTGATTTTGGTTTTGGTTGGTTTATTATTTGGTTGATTTTGGTTTTGGTTGGTTTATTATTTGGTTGATTTTGGTTTTGGTTGGTTTATTATTTGGTTGATTTTGGTTTTGGTTGGTTTATTATTTGGTTGATTTTGGTTTTGGTTGGTTTATTATTTGGTTGATTTTTTTTTTTGGTGGGCTGGTTTGTGTTGTGGTTGGGTTGGTTATTGGGCTGGTTTGTGTTGTGGTTGGGTTGGTTATTGGGCTGGTTTGTGTTGTGGTTGGTTTCTTAAAATAATTTGGCTGACTTTGGTTGATTTTTTTTTTTTATTTGGTTGATTTTCCTTTTTTAAATTGATTTGGTTGATAGATGGATTTTCTTTTCATTTTGGCTTATTTCACTGATGCTTTTAAAAAATGAAACCTGTTCCATTTCCTCTAGAGGATTTGCCATTGTGTGTTTCCAGAATGCTTAAGGCATATCTACTGGGAAAAAAAAAAAAGACAACCCATCTGAAGACTGTCTATAAATATTTATCAACTGCTGTGATAGTCCCAGCTTGGAGATGCTTTAATAATGTAATGAAAAATTATTTCTTGGGGAAAACCACATGAGTCCCTTAGAGGCTAATGTAATATTGGAATGCAGCTAGAGAGTCTTTTATAGGTTAATAAACCACATGAAACCCCAAAGTGAAAGTCACTGATGATTTTTAAGCCTTATGTATACTTGACATTAATTCTCTGCCAACCCTAAAAAATAAATCAGCAGTAGGTGGGCTGCCCATTTACCCTTGGATTTGGGGGTAAATTTCCCCCCTTCTAATACAAGCTCAATACAAGACCTGGGGCTTTTTACTCTGCAGAAGAGAAGACTTGGAGGGGATTTAATAAATGTTTATAAATATCTGAGGGTCAGGAGGGAGGAGGGGACAGGCTCTGCTCAGTTGCTCCCTGTGATAGGACAAGGTGCAGTGGGTGTAAGCTGCAGCACAGGAGGTTCCACCTCAACACAAGGGGGAACTTCTTCACTGTGAGGGTCACAGAGCACTGGAACAGGCTGTCCAGGGAGGTTGTGGAGCCTCCTTCTCTGGAAACTTTCAAGGCCTGTCTGGATGTGTTCCTGTGTGACCTGAGATAGATTGTATGGCCCTGCTCTGGCAGGGGGGTTGGACTCAATGATCTCTTTGGGTCCTTTCCAACCCCTGACATCCTGTGATCAACAGCAGTGACTGAATCAAAGGGGTGATTTTCTTTACCAATGGACCACAGACTGTAGATTTGAGCAACAACAACAAAAGTATTAATTTTCACAAAGCTTCCACAAACATTGTGCTGAAGATCTGAAGGGAGAACTTACTGTGACAGCACTAATTGCATTGAGTTGTTAACTTGGTGCTCAAGAACAACCAGAGTGGCATCTTTGATCTCTGAGTATCTTCATCATTCGTTGTCTCAGGCAACTGGAGCCCTGCTATGGAGGTGTCTCTACTGGCTCCAGCAACTGCTTAAAATAGTTTAATTTCCTTTTAGTTGATATCCTGTGTTCCTCCCATGAAGTGTATGCATGTGAAAAAAGTTAGCTGGAAAAGAGCTGCTTACTTCCCTGCGGATGTGGCTTTCCTGTGGGGAAGCCCTTCTGTGCTTTTGGAAGGTCAGAGAAGCCTTTGCACTGAAGTGCTGTGCGTGGGAACAGATGAACAGATAATAGAGTCATAGACTGGGCTGGGTTGGAAGGGACCTTTAAAGGTCAACTAGTCTGCCCCCCTGCAGTGAGGGACATCTTCGGGCTCCTCAGAGCCTTATTCAAGCTGATCTGGAATGTTTCCAGGTTCTTCTAAGCACCTCTCTGTGCAACCTGTTCCAATGTTTCATTACACTCATTGTAACAAATTTCTTACCTAGTCTGAATCTCCCCCGCTTTAGCTTAAAACCGTCACCCCTTGTCCTATTGGAACAGTCCCTGCTGAAGTGATCATCCCCATTTTCTGAGTGGTCCCCACTAAGTACACAAGGCCACAATTAAGGTCTTCCTGGAGTCTTCTCGGGGTTGAACAATCCCAACTCTCTCAGCTTGCCCTCCCAGGAGAAATATTCCAGGTTTCTATCAGGTATCCCAAAGCCTGAAATGAAGAATGTGTCCCACTACATTGCATGTTCTGAGGATGAGGCCTTGAGCAGCTGAGTCTAGTTGAGGTGTCCCTGCCCATGGTGGGGGGGTTGGAGTAGATGATCCCTGAGGTCCCTTCCAACCTAAGCCATTCAATGAGTAGTTTAACATATTTCTTGTTGAGGGCACCACGGAGGTTTCCCCTCAGCACTATTTAATATCTCAAATAATTTATCATTTGCATTTCTTTTTACATTGGAGGTGATTGCTTCTGGTGCATGGAACTTGGAGAAATAATTCAGGAATTAATCATCCAAGTTATCCCAGGGGAGGGTTAGGTTGGACATCTGGGAAAATTTCTTTACTGAAATAGTTGTCAAGCCCTGGAATAGGCTGCTCAGGGAAGTGGCGGAGTCACCATCCCTGCAGGGGTTTGAAAGAGATGTAGATGTGGTGCTAAAGGACATGATTTAGTGATGACCTGGCTGTGCTGGGTTAGGTTCTTGACAGCCTTTTCCAACCTAAATGATTATCAGTTGGACTTGATGATCTTAAAGGTCACTTGCAGCTGAAACAATTCTATGTTCATATGATTTCCTTATCTTATTTCTACAAGAAAGCTGGGGAGGGACTTTGGAGGATGTCAGGGAGTGATAGGACTGGGGGGAATGGAACAAAACTAGAAATGGGTGGATTGGGATTGGATGTTAGGAAGAAGTTCTTCCCCAGGAGGGTGGTGAGACACTGGCACAGGTTGCCCAGGGAAGTGGTAGAAGTCTCGTGCCTGGATGTTTTGAAGGCCAGGCTGGATGTGGTTGTGAGCAAGCTGCTGTAGTGTGAGGTGTCCCTGCCCATGGCAGGGGGGTTGGAACTGGCTGATCCTTGAGGTCCCTTCCAACCCTAACAATTCTATGATTCTATGATCTGAAGTTTATGCCAGCATCTTTGTATTGAGCAAATGTCCCTTTGATTCCAACACACTGGGGAAAAAAATACCAGAACTTTCAATTTATTTTGCCTTTTTTTTTCCTCCTCTCTGTTTCTAATTGCAGACATTCCTCATAGCTACACATACCCAGGACAGAGTCCATAATGGGGAGAAAACTAGATCTTTCTGGCTTGACTGATGAAGAAGCAGAGCATGTGCTCCAGGTAGTTCAGCGAGATTTCAGCCTCCGGAAGAAAGAAGAAGAAAGGCTGAGGTAAGAAGAAGGAAAAGATGGTTAGAAATACTGCTCTCTGGATTCTCACAACTGGTTTGGGGGAGACACCAGAGAACAGAGCTTATTGTGGTGTTCTGTGCGCTAATCATTGCTCTCACAAAGGTAGCAAACAACCACACTTTACCACATCAATCCAATTATGAAGTACTAATGCATTTTGTTTTGGTGTTTAATCTATCCTGGCCTTAACCAAAACAATCATCTCTTATGGCTGACACCTTCAATTTTGCTTTGCTAGCAGAAACTGAAGAGTTAAGTGATTATACCACAAGAAATGAGGTTTAACTTCATAGAATCAATAAGGTTGGAAAACACCTCAGAGATAAGTCCAACCTGTCACCCAACATCTCACGAGTAAATGATGGCTTCAAGTGCCACATCCAATCCCTTTTTGAACACCTTCATGGACGGTGACTCTACCACCACCCTGGGCAGCACATTCCAGTGGCCAATTACTCATTGTGAAGAACATTCTCCTCACCTCCAGCCTAATCATTCCTGATAAATCTTTTTAAGGTTCTAAAGTTCAATGGAGGCTAACATATCAATGTCTTTTGTGGCATTGGAGTTGTTAGCTGTTAATTTATTTTTCCATCCTCTGCAAACAAAGTGATTTAACGTGTGAAGAAAAGACCATGCTGCTCATAAGCATTTTCTGCTGCAAAGCTGCTTTGAATCTCTCTGCACTGAGAATTTGTAGCAGTGGTTCTCTAACTGAAGTCCTTTATTTTTGCCTTCCCCCCTACCTTTAGGCTGCTGTTTCGAGACAGGCTGCTCTTGTGGAGGGAAAAGAAACAATAAATAATTACTTGGCTAAAAATAGTAAGATAACCATATGTAAATAGTAAGTGATTAGTGTGGCTGTATGTTATGCCTTACTCCTTCACATCAGTTCAATTTCCTATCCTTTTTTTTTCCCCCTGCTTTGGCTCTCAGCCTGCTATCAGATTAATAATATTTACTGTCCTTTGTACTTGTTCACCCCTAATCTCGCTGCTTTGATTATGTGTTGGTTCTGTTCTCTGGCAGCAGTGATATGTTTTTATTTACTCCAACATCAGTGTAATCATCCAGAGGTACCGAGGCTCAAGTCATAACAGAGCTTTTGTTTCCTGGGAATCAGCTCAAGTAGGGAAACCAGGCAGCTGTGGTGTGGCTGGGGCAGTGATGAGTTTGTGTGCTCAGGGCTGGGCTGTGGTGGCGCAGACTTGTGTGCATCACCTCTGCCTCAGCGGCTTGCAGGTTGTCTCTGGGCTGCTGGCTGGAGAGCAGCCAGGCAGAAAGGGACCTGGGGGTACTGGTTGACAGTAGGCTGAACATGAGCCAGCAGTGTGCCCAGGAGGCCAAGAAGGCCAGTGGCATCCTGGCCTGCATCAGGAATAGTGTGGCCAGCAGGAGCAGGGAAGTCATTCTGCCCTGTGCTCAGCACTGGTTAGGCCACACCTTGAGTCCTGTGTCCAGTTCTGGGCTCCTCAGTTTAAGAAGGACATTGAGACACTTGAATGTGTCCAGAGAAGGGCAACAAAGCTGGGGAGGGGTCTGGAGCACAGCCCTGGGAGGAGAGGCTGAGGGAGCTGGGGTTGCTTAGCCTGGAGAAGAGGAGGCTCAGGGGAGACCTTCTTGCTCTCTCTAACTACCTGAAGGAAGGCTTTGGTGGTCTCTTCCAACTCCTAACATCCTGTGAGCACATTAATTACTTCATGTAGTAGTAGAATAGAATAGACCAGGTTGGAAGAGACCTTCAAGACCATCGTGTCCAACCTATCATCCCACACCACCCAACCAACTAAACCACGCAACCAAGCACCCCATCAAGTCTCCTCCTGAACACCTCCAGTGATGGTGACTCCACCACCTCCTCGGGCAGCCCATTCCAATGAGCAATCACTCTCTCTGTGTAAAACTTCCTCCTAACCTCCAGCCTAAACCTCCCCTGGCACAGCCTGAGACTGTGTTCTCTTGTTCTGGTACTGGTTGCCTGGGAGAAGAGACCAACCTCTGCCTGTCTACAACCTCCCTTCAGGTAGTTGTAGACAGCATAAGGTCACCCCTGAGTCTCCTCTTCACCAGGCTAAGCAACCCCAGCTCCCTCAGCCTCTCCTCATAGGGCTTGTGTTCCAAGCCCCTCACCAACTTTGTAATGTGGGAGTCTATAGGAACAGCACAAGGGCAGTGCTGGCAGTTGACTGCCACCCATAGGCAGAAACATCACCGTGGTTTGCCTGATGCTGTGTCTCTCATAGCTAGGTTGGTGTCTGTTGGCTTTGCAGTCTTTAGGCAGTTGAATTTTCCATTGTGGTGCAGGCAAACTGCAGCGATTCATGATCAGATCTCCAGCAGTGCCTTGTTTGCAGAAGTGATATGTCTGTGCTCACTGGGGGGCCCTCTCAGCTCTGGGTGTTCTAATTTTCTCATGGTAAGGGGCTAGTAGAGCTTTGTGTAGAAGATGATGAAACGTTTTCAATTAAGAGAGTTGCTTTTGCTGCTTTTTTCCTTCCACTTCCTTTTGTGTCTCAGCCCACTGCAGCATAAGCAGACTTGTGAAGAGGCTTCTCAAGAAACAAATTCTTGTACCTGACAAAGCCCAGAAACCAGTTTGATGCTCTCTCTTGTCAGACACTACACTTGTCTCAAGTGTATTTACAGTCCATGTTATGGGTCTTGTAGCAGATAAAATATTAAACTCCTTCCAAACTCTGTTAATCGAAATATTGTCTGTGTGACTCGTATCGAATGGGCAAAGTGCCATGCTTTGGGTAGCTCTCTGTTGGTTCTCTGTATCAGTTCTTGTGCTTCCTTCCTGTATCAAATACCTTAAAACAAACACAGGCCAGACAAACAAGCCCTGTCTGTCTTCCCTCCTCACCTCCAAACAAAGTCATCTTAAAGCTGTTTTCCTAGTGAGGAGGGAATGGGAGATCAGTCTCCTCCTCACAAGCCTCAGAGTTCCAACAGCTGAACTTCTGATCAGTACCTTGCCTTCCACTCTGAACGGTGTGAAGAGAGATAGAAATAGAATAGAATCCTGTCCTATCCCCTGGACTCAGCACTGGTTAGGCCACACGTTGAGTCCTGTGTCCAGTTCTGGGCTCCTCAGTTTAGGAAAGATGTTGGCTTGCTGGAAGGTGTCCAGAGAAGGGCAACAAAGCTGGGGAGGGGTCTGGAGCACAGCCCTGTGAGGAGAGGCTGAGGGAGCTGGGGTTGCTCAGCCTGGAGAAGAGAAGACTCAGGGGAGACCTCATTGCTGTCTACAGCTCCCTGAAGGGAGGTTATAGCCAGGTGGGGGTTGGTCTCTTCTCCCAGGCAACCAGCACCAGAACAAGAGGACACAGTCTCAAGCTGTGCCAGGGGAGGTTTAGGCTGGAGGTGAGGAGAAAGTTCTTCCCAGCAAGAGAGATTGGCCATTGGAATGTGCTGCCCAGGGAGGTGGTGGAGTCACCATCACTGGAGATGTTTAGGAAGAGCCTGGCTGAGGCACTTGGTGCCATGGTTTAGTTGATTAGATGGTGTTGGGTGATAGGCTGGACTCCATGATCTCAAAGGTCTTTTCCAACTTGGTCTGGTCCATTCTATTCCTGTTCATTACTCTGATTATTTTGTAGCAGGTAGGCATCATTCTCTCATGTGTCTGCTCATGAACTCCTCAAAGCATCCAGGGCTAACAAAACCATTTCACATAAGGGAACTTCTCATCAGGGTGTCTAGCAATAAATAGGACAAGGGGGAATGGTTTGAAGCTGAGGGAGAGCAGGGTTAGACTGGATCTTGGGAAGAAGTTCTTTAGCAGGAGGGTGGTGAGTCTCTGGAGGTTGTGGCTGCCTCCTCCCTGGGGGTGTTGAAGGCCAGGCTGGATGAGGCCTTGAGCAGCTGAGTCTAGTTGAGCGGTGTCCTTGCCCATGGCATGGAGGTTGAAGTAGATGGTCTCCAAGGTCCCTTCCAGCCTAAGCCATTCTAGGATTCTATGTTGTCTGGCTGCTGCTTTGGCTTATAAAAAAAGATTGAAACCTGCAGGGCAGTATAGCTTCTTCCTGGACATAAGCATTCATTAACAAAATTAAGAGCAGGCCATCTTATAGGTTATTACCAATTTTGTTATAATGTTCCAGGATGTGAAGAAACCTGCTCCTAGTTCCCACAGGGTGTCAGGGTTGAGAGCTGTCACTAAGTTGTTCTGGGTACCAGGTGCTTCACACTGTTACTGCATAGCCCTCTCTCAGCGCAGTGCTTCAGATACCATGACCTGGGTGTAGGGCTCAGGGATAAGTTGCTTATAAAAAAAAATAGTGACCTGGATGAATGCTGCATGAAAGCTGATAGTTAATGGTTGGGTTTGCTGCTGAGTCAGTAAGGATGCACTTGAAAACACATTTGCAAACTGTTACTTGTCACTAATTTCATGAAATGTTGATTCAAGCCTGCTGCTTGCTGTCAGATAATGATGTTTAGGGTTAGATGAGGAGACAGATATCTCAGCAGTGATGCACTTCATCTGCAGTGCAACAGTCTTGTGGCCAGCAGGTGGAGAGGGTTGATTCTGCCCCTCTGCTCTGCCCTGGTGACACCCCAACTGCAGTGCTGTTGTCCAGCTCTAGAGTTCTAAGCACAGGAAGAACATGGACCTGCTAGAGCAGATCCAGAGAAGTACGATGGGATGATAGGTTAGACTTGGTGATCTCAAAGGTCTTTTCCAACCTATTCTATTCTATTAACACTAAACTGTGTCCCTAAGTGCCAGGTTCACACGCTGCTTAAACACCTCCAGGCTGCACCACTGCCCTGGGCACACCATTCCGGTATTTGAGCACCCTCTCTGAAGTATTTTCTAGCATTTCATCTTGAACCTCTTCTGGTGCAGCTTGAAACCATTTCCTCTAGTACTGTCTCTTGCCACTAAGGAGAAGAGGCTGCCCCCTCCTCGTTCCAACCTCCCTTCAGGTAGTTGTAGAGAGCAATGAAGTCTCCCCTCAGCCTTCTCTTCTCCATAAATTCTCTTATCCATAAAGGCAGCTTTATGAGAGGAAATGCTGGTGAACCAAGCATGAAGAAACAGGAGAGATGATCCTTCTAGCACCATAAAATCATTTAGGTTGGAAAATGCCTTTAAGGTGTTATCACAGAATCAACCAGGTTGGAAAGGATCTCTGAGATCATCAAGTCCTACCAATTACCCAACACCATCTAATAACTAAACCATGGCACTAAGTACCACATCAAGTCTTTTTTTTAAACACTTCCAGGGGCAATGACTCCACCACCTCCCTGGGCAGCCCATTCCAGTGGCCAGTCACTCTTGCTGTGAAGAGTTTCTTCCTAACATCCAGCCTCCCACCAGCCCATATTTCTCAAGACCTCATCCATCCTGGCCTTCAACACCTCCAGGGAGGGGGCATGCACAACCTTCATGGAAGATGCAAAAAGAAACAGTCTAATTTTTGGGAGTATTATAGAAATGTATAGAGAAAGACAAATCTCCAGCTGATAATAACAAGGCATAGGAGATATAAGTGAGGCAGAGCCCACATACACCGTGCCAAACTTGCATGACCTGTGGGGAAGTGGTTAAAGGAGGCAGTAGGATGTTCCAGAGCCATCATAAAACTTCTCATAGAGTTCTTTGTGGTAATTTGGTCTTTGTCATGGTTTATGACTAATCAGATGAACAGCCATAAGGGCTAAAAGGAGTGAGTGTGCCTAGTGATAATGAACAGCTCTAATGTAAAAATCAATATTTAATCTCTGATAGGTTGGGTAGGAAGGGTCTAAGCTGTTAAATGTGACTTGGAGTAATCTTCTCCACCTGACTAGCCCTGCAGTGCAGGGAGTGGATGTTCTCTTGAGTATCAGTTTAGTCACCCTGAAAATAGTTGCTGGAAAGATGAAATCTTAAGAGCTTTTTGTAGAGGAAGTGCTTCAACAACTTCTTCCTTTTGTTTCTGAACAAACAAGACACTGATCTTGTTAAATATGCTACTTGGTATTAATTTATCAGAAACCTTTTTGTTGAAGCTCAGTGTTAGCTCATGTGGAAAAAAACAATACAGTTGTTCATGGGCTGATAGAGGGAAGAGGCTGCTGGGGAAGCTGTGTTGCAGGTTTTAAGGACAAAGTATTTGAGCCTCTGTGTGAATGCTCTCTGTTTCTGGATCATGCCTTGGGCATGGGGGTGAACCACACAGATTTGTTTGAGTTCTGTCCCCTATTGCCCTGTGAACTGAGTAGTTTATGCTGGAAAGAGAAACACACCACATCTGTCCTCAGTCTAGCAACCTTTGTAACAAGAAGTTAATTGAGACATAGCTGCTTTCATAGAATGGTTTGGGTTGGAAGGGACCTCCAAAGGTCATCTAGTCCATCACCCTCTGAAGTTCAGCAGGGACATCCTCCACTAGATCAGTTTGCTCAAAGTCTTATTGAGCATCACCTTGAATATCCCCCAGGGATGTGGCCTCAACCACCAAAAGGGGCAACCTATTCCAGTTTTTCACCTCCCTCATGGTAAGGAACTTGTTCCTAACATCCAATCCAAATCTACTCTTCTCTAATTTCAAACCATTGCCCTTTGTCCTGCAGGCCTTTGTAAACAGTTCCTCTGTAGCCTTCTTGTAGGCCTCCTTTCAGGTACTGGAAAGCCACCATGAGGTCTCCCTAAAGCATTCTGTTCACTGTAAGTTCAGGTGCAAGGAAACCACAAAGGGCTGCTATAATGGGTGTGACCTAAGTCTGTGATCCTGCTCTGTGATAAATGGGAGCTAATTATAACTTCCCCTCATGAGCCACAGTAAAGAGTTCCACATTTACTTAGGAAAAGTAGCTAACAGATGGACAGTTACTACAGAGTCATAACTGTCTCTGTAATTGAACTTGGGCTAAGTTGTTAAATCTGCTGCTGTCTTTGTTTGCAGTTGGTGTGCCTGAAGTTAGAGAAAGTCTTTGAACTGCACAGCAGAGAAAGCTCTGTAACAGCCTGTTCCTTGGGTTTTGATTGGAGTGAATTGTAATTGGTTGACATAATTGCTTTTGCCTCTCTTTCTATATTACTTAGAAGGACATTGAGACACTTGAATGTGTCCAGAGAAGGGCAGTGAGGCTGGGGAGAGGTCTGGAGCCACAGCCCTATGAGGAGAGGCTGAGGGAGCTGGGGTTGCTAAGCCTGGAGAAGAGGAGGCTCAGGGCAGACCTTATTTGCTGTCTACAACTCCCTGAAGGGAGGTTGTAGCCAGGTGGGGGTTGGTCTCTTCTCCCAGGCAACCAGCACCAGAACAAGAGGACACAGTCTCAAGCTGCACCAGGGGAGGTTTAGGCTGGATGTTAGGAAGAAATGCTTCCCAGCAAGAGAGATTGTCCCTTGGAATGTGCTTCCCAGGGAGGTGGTGGAGCCATCATCACTGGAGGTGTTCAAAAAAGGATTGGATGTGGGATGAAGCCATGTTAGTCATGAGGTGTTGGGTGACAGGTTGGACTTGATGATCTCTGAGGTCTTTTCCAACCTCATTGATTCTATGATTCTGACCACCTTCATTACCCAGGGTTGGTGGGTTTAGACTGGAAGAGGAGAGATTTGGACTTGATAGCAAAAATTTTTTTACACTCTGACAGGGGCATTGGACTGGATGATCTTTTGAGGTCTCTTGCCTCCCACTAACATTCTGTGATTCCAGGAGCCTTCTCTAAGGTGGTGTCAAACATCTCATCTGCTGTGGTGGCTCTGTGTACTTTCAATTGTCAGCGAGAGAATTAGAGCAAGGGATGCTTGGTGCTGCTCTGAATCAATCTCTTAATGAGACAGGGGTAGGGTAGCATCCCTGCCTTCATTTACTGAGCACAGTGCAGGGAAAAGAGGATGATGAGAACATTCTTCCCCACAAAGAGATTTATTTTTACTTCCAATTAACAACAAGTGAGAAGGTAATTGAAAAAGGAGCATCACAGGATGTCATACACACAGAGTTAAGCAAGTGCCAGGAAATACATGAGTTCATCCAGAATGTGTCATCAATTATTTCTGCATTACAGTGTCAGCCTTTAATTACATTATCTCATGCCACAACTCTTGAGATCTCCCACTGATGCAATCTTGATGACCTTCAGGGTATTTTTGACTCCTTAATCAGATACTTCCAATATGAAGCTTTCCTCATTTTCCATGCTGTTGTCAGGAGCCTGACAGAACTCCACTACAGGGCAGAGCAAGACATGTATACAGCCACCGAAAAACCAGGTTGAATTACAGGAGAGTTGTTCCCAACTCACAGTACTTTAGAAAGGGAGTTTAAATCTGAACTAAAGGATTGCCAAAAGGACCTGAGAAAGAAACATGGGCCTCTCAAGCTGGCTAGCCACTCCATGCTGCCTTTATTTAACTGTCTGGATTATTGCCTGCTTGGAAGAGGTTGCCCAGGGAGGTGGTGGAAGCCTCATCCTTTGAGGTTTTTGCAGCCAGGCTGGATGTGGCTCTGGGCATCCTGATTTAGTGTGAGGTGTCCCTGGCCATGGCAGGGAGGTTGGAACTGGCTGATTGTTGAGGTCCCTTCCAACCCTAACAATCCTATGATTCTATGCAGGAGGAGGAGGGGCAGCAGCCATTTTTTTATTACAGAGTTAAATAATAAAATCCAAACCATTTAGCCTAACACAAAACCCCCCTACAGTATCTGAATTATTCTTCAGAAACATGAAGGACCTGAGCCTAATAAAGAGTATTTTCTCTGTGTTATCTGAAGAGAATTCTATTTACTATAGCCAGTCTAGCCTTTATGAATAATAGATGCCAGCTTCAGACAGACCAAAGGAACAGTTAGTCACTGCAAAATTACTTCTAGGAGGGGGAAAAGAAAAAAAGAGACACATACTTAATCAACAGATCTGCTTCCTGATACTCTCGGTTAGAAAGAGGTCTATTCACTCTCCTGTATTAGAAAAGATAACTACTTCTTGTCTAGCCAGCCTTGCTGCAAGCTCTTACTGTTAGAGCTACTCCTGCCACACCAAGAGCTGAGCTGAGGTTACTGCCCCAGCTAGTGCAACACACAGGGGAATGGGGTTTCTGCAGGACACTGTCCTCAAGTGGCCCTTCACCTGAGTTTTTCTAGCACATAAGCAAGAGACCAAGGATGCTGTGAAATGAGACAGAAGGATCTGATGAAATACACAGAATAAACCAGCCTGGAAGAGACCTTTGAGATCATTAAGTCCAACCTATCACCCAACACCATCTGATCAACTAAACCATGGCACCAAGTACCTCATCCAGGCTCTTCCTAAACACTTCCAGTGATGGTGACTCCACCACCTCCCTGGGCAGCACATTCCAATGGCCAATCTCTCTCTCTGGGAAGAATTTCTTCCTCATCTCCAGCCTAAACTTCCCCTGGCACAGCTTGAGACTGTGTCCTCTTGTTCTGGTGCTGGTTGCCTGGGAGAAGAGGCCAACCCCCACCTGGCTACAACCACTCTTAGGCTTTATTTGTGATATAGAAACAGATTTATCCACAATCAAGAATCAGAGAATCACAGAATGGTTTGGCTTGGAAGGGACCTTTAAAGGTCTTCTTGTCAACCCCCAATACAGTGAGCAGAGACATAGAACCATAGAATCAATAAGGTTGGAAAAGACCTCAAAGAACTTCAAGTCCAACCTGTCACCCAACACCTCATGACAAAACCATGGCTTCAAGTGCCACATCCAATCCTTTTTTTAACACCTCCAAGGACAGTGACTCCACTACCTCCCTGGGCAGCACATTCCAATGGCTGACAACTGTCTCTGTGAAAAACTTTCTCACCTTGAGCCTGAACTTCCCCTGGTGCAGTTTTGGACTGTGTCCTCTTGTTCTGGTGCTGGTTGCCTGGGAGAAGAGACCAACCCCCACCTGGCTACAACCTCCCTTCAGGTAGTTGTAGAGAGCAAGAAGGTCTCCCCTGAGCCTCCTCTTCTCCAGGCTAAACAACCCCAGCTCCCTCAGCCTCTCCTCATAGGGCTTGTGCTATCTTAGGTTGCTGAGAGCCCTTTCCATCCTGACCTGAATGTTTCCAGGGATCAGGCTTCTACCACCTCTCTGGGCAACGTGGGCTAGTGTAGACTTAATGTATCCTGTGCACATTGAGGTGGGGAAGGGAGCTGGTGGGTTGGAGCCTCGGCAGTATGTTTTGTGTAGTCACACTGAGTTAGGGATTCATTCCATGTGGAGCCATCTACTAGAGCTGCTGCGGGGCTGCTCAGAAGTGTTGATTGAATGCCCAAGGGCTGCAGGGAATATCCTTACATAGATTTGTTTCCAAATTTTTATTCTGCAAAAGGTTAATAATTGCTGACTCTAAATTTCCAGTGGGGAAAGCCCAATACTTAAACCTGCTCACCTGAGATGGATGCTTCCCTTCAGATGTACCTGAACATGAAAATTGATGCAGCAGAGTTGCTATATTAGGTGATGCATTAGAACCATAGAATTGTTGAGGTTGGAAGGGACCTCAAGGATCAGCCAATTCCAACCCTCCCTGCCATGGACAGGGACACCTCACACTGCAGCAGCTTGCTCACAGCCACATCCAGCCTGGCCTTCAAAACGTCCAGGCATGAGGCTTCCACCACCTCCCTGGGAAACCTGTGCCCCTGTCTCTCTACCCTCATGGGGAAGAACTTCTTCCTAACATCCAATCTGCATCTACCCATTTCTAGTTTTGTTCCATTCCCCCCAGACTATCACTCCCTGTCACCCTAAAAAGTCTCTTATTGTAGAGAGCAATAAAGTCTCCCCTAAGCCTCCTCTTCTCCAGGCAAATATTTTCATACTCCATTGTTATTACCTCATTAATTAACCTTGCTAGAGGCTTATTAACTGCTGTGATTTATATCTAATATCAAAGCATAGTAAGAAGGTGGAGGAGATTATTTTTGTTCTCCTTATTACTGCTAAAAGTAATTCTGAAACCTAAGTTTATCCCTTTAAATGAAAGCATTGATCCAGTAGTGACACCTTTTCAGCATGTTCCCAGTCTGTACCTTTTGAGCCTGGTTCTAAAGAGTGCTGCATTGACAGGAGCCACAGCTCAGCGTTTCATAAGGCTCTTGAAGTTTGAACAGCATGGGCAGTGTAGACTGCAGTTTATTTCTCAAGAGGGATGCATTGCAGTGGCACTTCCTTGCTCAGCTGCTCCTCACAGAATCAGAGCACGGTTGAGGTGTTGGAAGGGACCTCAAGAGGTCATCCTGGCCAAACACTCCTGCCCAAGCAGGGCCACGTAGAGCTGGTTGCCCAAGACCATGCCCAGACAGCTTTTGAATATTTCCAAGGAAGGAAACTGCAGCCTCCCTGAGCAACCTGTGCCAGTCACCTTGTGGTAAAAAGGTGTTGTCTGATGTTCAAGGAGAATCTCCTGCATTTCAGTCCGTGCCCACTGCCTCTGATCTTCTTACTGGTAATAGCCTGTCTCTGTCTGTGTGCCTTTCCTTCTAAGATCCCCTCAGGTCTTCTCTTCTGTACAGTCCCAGCTCTTTCTTCACAGGAGAGATGCTCTGGTCTTGTCATAGTTTTCATGGCCCTTTGCTGCACTCTTTACTATGTCCATCTCTCTTTTATACTGAGGCCCTGGAGCTGAACAGTTTCCTGTAGGTATTGTGAACACCCCAGTTGCTTCAAGGTCTAATGCCCACTTTTTGTACATGTGCAAATGACTGAGGAAGAAGTGAAGATGCCAGACCTCAATTTACCTATTGTTCCTTTTGCTGAGGACTTCAGGTTCACAGGAAAATGTACTGAGGCTGGAGAGGGGAAGAGGAGAGTGTGGATCAGGGCAAGTAGCCTTCAGTACCTTCCAGCACATCTCTAGTCTCCAAAGGTTTTCTGTATTTAAGCCTTCATACTGTAAAAGAAAATGGTCAGTCCATTTCTGAAAGTGCCTCTAGTTACTCGCTAATAGCTTTGAGAAGACAAGGTGGAGCAAAACTCTAATCAGCCTCAAGGACTTGGCCCTTTTAACCTAGAAATTTTGTGTTTGCACAATTTCTTGGGGACCAATTGTGCTGTAGGCAGAGGTATGAGCATGTGTCTTTCTTTTGAGCCATGTGCCTAAGGTGAGGGGTGGAAGGGTTCTTGCCCTGGTTCAGTTTACTCCAGTATGCAGTGCACTGTTATGAGGATTAAATCAAGACACATCTTTGTAGAAACATAGAATCATTTTGCTTGGAAAAGACTTTTAGGAGCATCCAAGTCCTACTGTTAATCCAACACTGCCAAACCAGATCCCTTAGCACCACATCTACACCTCTTTCAAATCCCTTCAAGTAGTAGTCAAGGTGACACTGCTACTTCCCTGGGCAGCCTGTTCCAGTGCTGAACAACCCTTTAGAGAAGCAATTTTCCTGGCTATCCAACTAAAACCTCACCTGGCACAACTGTTTTTGGTACAGCCCAGCCTGCTGGGAACTTTGCAGAATACAGAATTAACCAGGCTGGAAAAGATCTCAAAGGACATCAAGTCCAACCCCCCAGCCAACACAATCTGCTCAACTAAACCATGGCACTAAGTGCCTCATCCAGTCTCTTTTTAAACATCTCCAGTGATGGTGACTCCACCACCTCCCTGGGCAGCACATTCCAATGGCCAATCTCTCCTTCGGGGAAGAATTTCTTCCTCACCTCCAGCCTAACCCTCCCCTGGCACAGCTTGAGACTGTGTCCTCTTGTTCTTGTGCTGGGTGCCTGGGAGATGAGACCAACCCCCACCTGGCTATAACCTCCCTTCAGGTAGTTGCAGAGAGCAATAAGGTCTCCCCTGAACCTCCTCTTCTCCAGGCTAAGCAACCCCAGCTCCCTCAGCCTCTCCTCACAGGGCTGTGCTCCAGACCCCTCCCCAGCTTTGTTGGCCTTCTCTGGACATGTTCCAGCAAGTCAACATCTTTCCTAAACTGAGGGGCCCAGAAATGGTGTGGCCTAAGGAGCTGCTTGTTTGGCTTCCTGAGCTTCTCAATAGTGGGAGATCTTCATTCCTCTCTATTTGTGTTTTGTCTGTACATTTGGCAATTTTTATTGAAAAACAATCAAAATATTTTCTATGAAAGATTCCTACTACTGCACTGTGGGCAAAGTGTATGGAAAGCCATACTCACATCCTTCCCATAAAAGTAAATTCTTGTAAATCCATCTGCTCCTGATCACTTCCAGCATGACATCCTAATCCCCGGCATGAGACAACACAATCCTCTTCACAGCAACTAATTGTGAACAGCATCACATGGTGTGGAGCAGTAATGCAAGCTGGATTTAGGTCTAATTGATGGGTGTTAGCTATTACACTTTTATTTATAGGGAATAGAGTTTTAACAGGTGTTGTGAAGGTACCTTAGGCATATAGCATCACAGAATCATAGAATTGTCAGGGTTGGAAGGGGCCTCAAGGATCATCCAGTTCCAACCCCCCTGCCATGGGCAGGGACACCTCACACTACAGCAGGTTGCTCACAGCCACATCCAGCCTGGCCTTCAAAACCTCCAGGGATAAGGCTTCCACCACCTCCCTGGGAAACCTGTGCCCCTGTCTCTCTACCCTCATGGGGAAGAACTTCTTCCTAACATCCAATCTGAATCTACCAATTTCTAGTTTTTTTCCATTCCCCCCCTGTCCTATCACTCCCTGACACCCTCAAAAGTCCCTCTCCAGCTTTCTTGTAGCCCCCTTCAGATACTGGAAGGCCACAAGAAGGTCTCCTCAGAGCCTTCTCTTCCCTAGAATGAAGATCCCCAACTCTTTCAACCTGTCCTCAAAGGAGAGGAGCTCCAGCCCTCTGCTTATCCTTGTGACCCTACTCTAAGAGTGACACATCAGACTAGACTGGCTTGTTTTCATTTGTTGAACCTCAGCTTTTTAGTTCCCTCAGCTTGGTTCAACTGGATAGAATCAATTTTCTTTGAAGTAACAGCAGCAAAGCAATACCAAGCCTATAGGTTTTGAGTTTGGGGTTTTTTTACACCCAATAGCTCCTGTTCTGCAATGATTTACAAAGCCTGTTCTGATCTTTAAAGGAGATGACTTAGCAAACTTAGCTGTAGAGAACACAGCTGTAGAGGAACACAGAGGAACTGGAAGGATCTGCACTCTCTTTTAATGTGTGTAAACATCTTGCAGTTAAACTTTTTTATTTACTGTCTGTATAAGACTGCTGTGGTTCATATGAGAGGATTCTGCCCCTTTACTCTAATTTGGTGAGACCCCACCTCAAATCCTGCCTCCAGTTCTGGTGTCTCCATCATAAGAAAGACAAAGAGGTGGTGGAGTGATTCCAGAGGAGGCCACAAAGATGATCCCAGGGCTGGAGCACTTCTGCTATAAGTATAGGCTGAGGGAGCTGGGGTGTTCAGTCTCTAGAAGACTCTGGGGAGACTTTAGAGCTGCCTTCCAATACCTGAAGGGAGCCTACAGGAAGGCTGCAGAGGGACTTCTCATGAGGATGTCTAGAGACAGGACAAAGTAATAGTGTGAAGCCGAGGGAGAGCAGGGTTAGACAGGAGCTGAGGAAGAAGTTCTTCAGTAGGAGGGTGGTGAGACTCTGGAATAGGCTGCCCAGGGAGGCTATGGCTGCCTCCTCCCTGGGGGTGTTGAAGGCCAGGTTGGATGATGCCTTGAGCTGCTGAGTCTAATGGAGAGGTGTCCCTGCCCGTGGTGGGGAGGTTGGAGGAGATGATCTCTGAGGTTCCTTCCAACCTAAGCCATTCTGTGTTCTATTTATTTTCATTCTGCTATTCTTGGAACATTCAGGGTACACCCTGTAATCTTTCAGATAGCCTGGAAGTAGTAACTCTCTCCACTGAGAAATCTTCTTTGTCTCTAAACGCAGCAGTGATATTTTCAGAGCAATTAAAGCAGTCTTGTTTAATGAACTGTTGATTTGAGTACAGCACTCACTGGCTTGCCAAAGCATATTCATTAAGCATGAATGCTGTTCAAAACAAGACTTCAAATGAGTGGCTTCTCCTCTTTTAAAGTTAAAATCTGAGGTACTTATTTCCTCAAAGAAAAGAAAAACAAATCCCCCAGACCATTTCAATACTCAGTATGTGACTTCCTCCTGGTGTATTGCTGCATTTCTCAGCTTTCAATTAAGTTAAATTTTCTACTTGTTCTGCTTATAAACATAGATTTGTTCTACTTGTTTCTGGTATTGTGTTGGTCTTTAAGACTGTTAGTGTTTTGGTTCATTGTCAGCTTTCAATTATAGAATAGAATAGAATTAACCAGGTTGGAAGAGATCTTTGAGATCATCAAGTCCAACCTATCACCCAACACCATCTAAGCAACTCAACCATGGCACCCAGCACCCCATCCAGTCTCTTCCTAAACACCTCCAGTGATGGTGACTCCACCACCTCCCTGGGCAGCACATTCCAATGGCCAATCTCCCTTTCTATGAAGAACTTCTTCCTAATATCCAGTCTAAACTTCCCCTGGCACAGCTTGAGACTGTGTCCTCTTGTTCTGGTGCCGGTTGCCTGGGAGAAGAGACCGACCCTCACCTGGCTACAACCTCCCTTCAGGTAGTTGTAGAGAGCAATGAGGTCTCCCCTGAGCCTCCTCTTCTGCAGGCTAAGCAACCCCAGCTCCCTCAGCCTCTCCTCACAGGGCTGTGCTCCAAACCCCTTCCCAGCTTTGTTAAATTTGCTACTTGTTCTGCTTAGAAACACAGGTTTGTTCTACTTGTCTCTGGTATTGTGTGGGTCTTCTAGACTGTTAATGTTTTGGTTCCTTCCCCCCTCTTAATTTGTTTCAGCTTTTTGACCTGTAATTATATGTGGGTTTTCCTGGGTTATGCTGCTGTTATGCTTTACAAGAACAACTTCTGACTTCTGAAATGTCCTGCCTCAGCGTTTCCTTCCTCCAATTGTTGCTTGCCTCACTGAGAAATAAAGAGAATCTCAAGTAGGAAATTCCTTGGCCCTTTAACTCAGTTGCAGATCATCCTGAGGCTGGAAAATTACACTAGCAGGAATTCCTAGTTTGCTGAACCTGTGTGGTGTTACAAGCAGCTGCCCACAGTGTGGGTCAGTTTGGAAACATACATGGGATGTGAAGTCAAATCAGTAGTCTTGTAGTCTGAGAACAAAAAATCATAGCATCATAGGATGGTTTGGGTTGGAAGGGGCCTCCAAAGGTCATCCAGTCCAACCCCCTTGCAGTCAGCAGGGACATCCTCTACTGAATCAGGTTCCTCAGAGCCTTGTCCAGCCTGATGTTGAATATCTCCAGAGATGGGACCTCAACTACTTCTGCCGGTAACCTGTTTCAATGTTCAACCACCATCATGGTGCAGAACTCGATCCTCACATCCAATCTAAATCTGCTCCGCTCTCATTTCAAACCATTGCCCCTCGTCCTGTCACTGCAGGCCTTTGCAAACAGTCCCTCTGCAGCCTTCCTGTAGCCCACTTCAGGAACTGCAAGGCTGCTGTTAGGTCTCCCTGGAGCCTTCTCTTCTCCAGACTGTACAACCCCAGCTCTCTGAGCCTATCCTCATAGCAGAGGTATTCCAACCCCCTGATCATTTTCATGGGCCTCCTCTGGACCCTCTCCATCAGGTCCATGTCCTTCTTGTGTTGTGGGCTCTGGAGCTGGATACAGCACTCCAGATGAGGTCTCAGCAGAGCAGAGGGGCAGAATTTCCTCTCTTCATCTCTGGCCATGCTGCTTTGGGTGCAGCCTAGGCTGCCATTGGCCTTTTGGGCTGCATGCTCACGCTATTGGCTCCTGTCTGGCTTCTCAACCCCCAGCACCTCAAAGTCCTTTTCTGCAGGGCTGCTCTCAAATTCACCATCCCCCAGTCTGGACTGATAATGAGGATTGTTCCAGGCCACGTGTCTTACCCTGCACCTGGTCTTGTATGGACTTAACTCATTCTTTTCTTGTCATCCCCCACCCCATTTTCTGTCAGCCATTTTAATGTAACTTCATTTCTTGTAGAATGGACTTCCTCTCTTCTGGTCTGCTTATCCCTTGAATGCTGCCTGGAGTAGGGGCTGCTTGAGGGCTAGTGACTGCTGCAGGTAGTGATGGGGATGTCATCATTCATGGGGGGTGACCTAGCAGCCATAACAAATAACCTGCACTGCTTCTGGAGGGCTGAAAAGCAAGAACCAGAACAGGGGGTGAGGCAGAATCCAGAGGCAGCACTTTCTTCAAAATTCTTCCTGGAAACAGGGAACCATGTCTGCTGCTGTTCCCAGAGCTAAGATGACAGACATCCCTGTTCTGGTAGTATAGACTGGAGGGAGAGATATTGGTAAAACTGAGGAAGAGGAGAAAGAAGCAACGGGTGTCAGCTTGGCTGCAGATGTGACACTACAACCACTACCTGGCTATACTTTCTTTTCATCCCCATCTTCGTGTGCTCTCCTTGAGGCCACTTGGGAGGTCAGACCCTAGTGGTCACAAACTAAGGCTGGAGGTCTTGTTAAGTACCAGTCAGCTCCACCATCCTCAGCTGAGGCCCACTTGGGTTCTGAGTTCATAGATTCTATAGATTGATTTTACCTTTAATGGATTTTTTTTCCTTCCCCAAATAAAGTCCCAGATGTTGCTGTGTGGTACTTGAAGAAGAGAAGAAGTAATCAGTGCACTATATTTGAACATGGGAATTATAAATAGAGGCAACGTCTGCCTTTGAATTATTGATTAACTATAAATAATGGAGCAACTTTATCTCCTTTTTTTCTAAAGGAAAAGAAACAAAGCACACTAATGCTTGACTCCAGTTTTAGGCTGAAAAGACACTGTCAGTACTAGGACAGGACATTGTACTCTTTTATCATCCTTTGTTTCAGGATCAAGCTGATTTGGCTAGAGCTGGTTGGTGAGTTGTGGTGGTCTTCAGCTAAAATTCCATCACGTTTCAAAGGTGTTGCATACCTCAGGGAGCACTGGGTGTTCGTACAGACCAGCTGCTCCAACTGACTGGGACCAGCTGGCAAGTACTTGGGGGTGCTGGTGGTTGAGAATCTGGTGAATCTGTTAGGCTGGATGTTAGGAAGAAGTTCATCCCGAGAGAGAGATTTGCCATTGGAATGTGCTGCCCAGGGAGGTGGTGGAGTCACCATCACTGGAGACGTTTAAGAAGAGACTGGGTGAGGCACTTGGTGCCATGGTTTAGTTGATGAGATGGTGTTGGGTGATAGATTGGACTTGATGATCTCAAAGGTCTTTTCCAACCCATTCCATTCCAATCCAATCTGGTTCTGTGGATATGAGGACTGTAGCTTGGCAGAGACTTTTCCTTAGCAAGAGATGAGTTCAGCAGGTGACCTGGGCTCCAGTCTCAGCCCCTTGGGGTTGGACTTGATGATCTCAAAGGTCTGTCCAACCTGGTCTATTCTATTCTGTTCTGTTCTGTTGTATTCTATTCTATTCTGTTCTGTTCTAGTCTATGACAAGTAATTAAAGAGTCAGTACTAGAGCCATACAGTGGTTTAATGGAGTAGGATTAGCTTTTGTGGTAATTAGTAATAAAGGACATAATTGCTCTTTAGACTTTTGAACTAAAAAAGACAGGATGCATCTGTATTACCCTACAGTGAGAGCAGCAGAAAGGTGCAGAATAGAGATTAGAATACAGAACACAGAATTAACCAGGTTGGAAAAGACCTTTGAGGTCATGGAGTCCACCTATCACCCAACACCATCTCATCAACTAAACCATGGCACCAAGTGCCTCATCCAGTCTCTTCTTCAACACTTCCAGTGACTGCACCACCTCCCTGGGAAGCACATTCCAAGGGACAATCTCTCTTGCTGGGAAGAATTTCTTCCTAATATCCATCCTAACCCCCGCCCCCAGCACAGCTTGAAACTGTGTCCTCTTGTTCTGATGGTGGTTGCCTGGGAGAAGAGACCAACCCCCACCGGGCTACAACCTCCCTTCAATTAGTAGCAGACAGCAAGAAGGTCTCCCCTGAGCCTCCTCTTCTCGAGGCTAAGCAACCCCAGCTCCCTCAGCCTCTCCTCACAAGGCTGTGCTCCAGCCCCCTCCCCAGCTTTGTTGCCCTTTTCTGGACACCTTCAAGTGTCTCAATGTCCTTCTTAAATTGAGGGGCCCAGAACTGGACACAGGACCCAAGGTGTGGCCTAACCAGTGCTGAGTCCAGGGCAGAATGACTTCCCTGCTTCTGCTGGCCACACTATTCCTGATGCAGGCACAGATGCCATTGGCCTTCTTGGCCACCTGGGCACACCGCTGGCTCATGTTCAGCCTACTTTCAACCCAGGTCCCTTTCTGCCTGGCCTCTCTCCAGCCACTCTGACCTCAGCCTGTAGCACTGCAGGGGGTTGTTGTGGCCAATGTGTAGAACCCAGCGCTTAAATGTTCCAAAGCAATCCAGTGGGGTTTGGCTGCTGTGTGACCAGGTACTGGCAAAAATAAACATACTTTGTAGGAGCTGGAGAATAATTAATTGTCCAGATGCCCATTCAATTCTTGCCCTCTGGCAAGCTAGATCACTCCCATGCCATGTGCTACACAGGCACAGTTCCACAGAGCTTGAGGCCAGGTCCAATGACTCACTGCAAGAGGGCAACTGCTTTGTCATTGCCAGTTGTCTTTGAACTGGAACTTGTGCTCTCAAGGTGGAAGGCCACACAGCCTGTCAGCAGTGTGTTACATTATTTAGCTCTTCAAAAGAACAGGAATGATAATGGAAATGGCCAAGGCTGGTGAGAAAATACTGTGGAGGATGGCATGTGTAAAGTCATTGCCATGACAGCTGAGGCACTGCAAGCTACTCCCAGGCAACCTGTGACAGAACAAGAGGACACAGTCTCAAGCTGTTCCAGAGGAAGTTTAGGCTGGGTGTTAGGAAGAAATTCTTCCCAGCAAGAGAGATTGGCCATTGGAATATGCTGCCCAGGGAGGTGGTGGAGTCACCATCACTGGAGGCGTTTAGGAAGAGCCTGGCTGAGGCACTTGGTGCGATGGTTTAGTTGATTAGATGGTGTTGGGTGATAGGTTGGACTCAATGATCTCAAAGGTCTTTTCCAACCTGATTAACTCTGTATTCTGTATTTGCTTTGCCCTGAATTTCTCTGAAGCCAAGATACAATATGAGATCTGTGCATGCTTCTTGAATGTATAAATGGATATATTCAATCAGATAATTTATGGGGGGGGTGGGGGGAGGCTAATATTTATGTGCTTTACTTCAACTAGAGCTTCTCCAGTAATGTCAGCTGTAAAGATGTTCTGCCTCTGTGTATTCATAAGTAAAATGCCCTAATCATTGTAATTCATGACTTAACAAAAGTAGAATTTGAGAACAGACTAATTGTTTGGATGGGAGATGAGCTTTTCTCCTTTTTCTTTTGCCAACCCTTTCTTACAGCTATTACTTTGTGACCATACTCTGTTCTTGTAAATGCCTTGTACATACCTTTTAATCTGAGAATCACAGAATGTTAGAGGTTGGAAAGGACCTCCAGAGATCATCTACTCTAACCCCACTGCCAAAAGCAGTATCACCTTGGGTGGGCTACACAGAAACACATCCAGATGGGTTTGGAAAGTCTCCAGAGAGGGAAACTCTGCAACCTCTCTGGGCAGCCTGCTCCAGGGCTCTGTCACCCTCCCTGTAAAGAAGTTTCTCCTCACGTTGAGGTGAAATCTTCTATAATGAAGTTTGTATCCATTGTTCCTTGGCTTATCACCCAAAAGAGCTTCCCCCCCCCTCCACTTGAAACCCACCCCTCAGATATTGATAGACATTGATCAGATCCCTTCTCAGTCTTCTCTTCTCCAGACTAAGCAGCCCCAGGGCTCTCAGTCTCTCTTCACAGGGGAGATGCTCAAGTCCCCTAATCATCCTTGTGGCTCTCTGTTGGACACTCTCCAGCAGGTCTCTATCTCTCTTGAACTGAGGAGCCCAGAACCGGACACAATATTCCAGGTGTGGTCTCACCAGGGCAGAGTAGAAGAGTAGAAGAACCTCCCTAGACCTCTGGACACACTTTTCTTGATGCACCCCAGGATACCATTGGCTCTCTATAAATTGGCATCAAGAGCCACAGGAGAAATTCAGGCTCTGAATTGGCTTTTACTGCTACAGTTAACATCCTCCAAACACAGAGAAAACTTTCCAGTGTTATCTTTTCTGCACCTGTTGGTTGTGTTGTAAATATTCTTGGGTTTATTTTGCTTGGCAGGTTTCTGTGATGGTTTGGGTTCTGTTGTTGTGATTCTGTTTGTTTCTTAAACCAAACAAGAAGAAGAAGAGTTCAAACGTGGAGCTTTCTATTACTTTTAGGACCTATGTGCTTTTCTCCTTTTTATTGCTGATTCCAGGCTAACTCTGGTGTCACAGGGTCATTACCTGGTTCTCCTAGACAAGGATTCTTAAGTCTTCAGCTGAGAAGCTGATGAATTATTGTGGATTCTTTCAGCTGTTTCATTTACAGAATCCTAGAACTCTCAGGTTTGGAAGGGTCTCAAGGATCATCCAGTTCCAACCCCCCTGCCATGGGCAGGGACACCTCACACTACAGCAGGTTGCTCACAGCCACATCCAGCCTGGCCTTCAAAATCTCCAGGGTTGCCCTGGGCAACCTGTTCCAGTGTCTCAGCACCCTCATAGAGAAGAATTTCTTCCTAGCATCCAATCTGAATCTACCCATTTCTAGTTTTGTTCCATTCCCTCCAGTCCTATCACTCCCTGACACCCAAAAAGTCCCTCCCCAGCTTTCCTGTAGCCCCTTTCAGATACTGGAAGGCCACAAGAAGGTCTTCTGAGAGCCTTCTCCTCTCCAGTCTGAACAACTCCAACTCTCTCAACTTGTCCTCATAGCAGAGCAGCTCCATCCCTCTGCTCATCCTCGTGGCCCTTCTCTGGACACGTTCCAGCACCTCCAGATCCTTCCTGTACTAGGGGTTCCAGAGCTGAATAGAATAGACCAGACCAGGTTGGAAGAGACCTTCAAGATCATCGAGTCCAACCCACCTAATCAACTAAAACAAGCACCCTATCAAGTCTCCTCCTAAACACCTCCAGTGGTAGTGAGTCTACCACCTCGCTGGGCAGCACAATCCAATGGGCAATCACTCTCTCTGTGTAAAATTTCTTCCTAACTGGACACAGTGCTCCAGGTGGGCTCTCAACAGAGTGGAGTAGAGGGGAAGAATCACCTCCCTTCAACCTGCTGGCTATGCTACTCTGGCTATTCTTTGCTAGATTTGGGTCTATTAATTATGTTAATTCTCCAGCTTCATAATGTTTCTTACATCTTATTACTATAAAAAGCTCTCGAGGTATCCCTCAGCTCTGTTTAGTTACCAAAAAATTGTCTTTTTTTGGATTTATCACTTTGCTGTCTGCCTGATGGGTGTCTGACTCCTCATATGAGATAGGAATTTTCAGTGACAAGTTGCCTGGGATAAACATTGGTCCAAGGTGCTGTTTGCTTCTGTGTTCTTGGTGTGCCCTGTGCATAGTGAGAGGCCTGAAGGGTTGATCTTTTTGTTACCTGTGCTGTGGGTATATTTCTGAGCGAAGCAGAATAGAATAGAATAGAAGAGACCTTCAAGATCATCAAGTCCAACCTATCACCCAACACCATCTAATCAACTAAACCATGGCACCAAGTGCGTAATCTAGGCTCTTAAACACCTCCAGTGATGGTGACTCCACCACCTCCCTGGGCAGCACATTCCAATGACCAGTCTTTCTTTCTATGAAGAATTTCTTCCTAACATCCAGCCTAAACCTCCCCTGGCACAGCTTGAGACTGTGTCCTCTTGTTCTGGTGCTGTTTCATGGCTGCTTACAGTTTGGCAACTCAGTCAGGTGGTCCAAGAGCTTTAAATTTGCTTTCAGTACTGATTGCTGACTGGAGCACTTGTGGTGCCACTGTATACATCTTTCCATTTTGAGGGGTCCATTGACATCTCCTCTTGATCATAGTCAGCCAATCCTAATGCTAGACACCCTCATGAAAAGTCTCTCTGCAGCCTTCCTCTAGGATCCCTTCAGCTATTGGAAGGCAGCTCTAAGGTCCCCCCAGAATTTTCTCCAGGCTAACACCCCCAGCTCCCTCAGCCTATCCTCACAGCGGAGGTGCTCCAGCCCTTGGCTCATCTTTGTGGCCTCCTCTGGACTCGCTCCAACAGCTCTGTGTTCTTCTTCTGCTGGAAACACCACAACTGTAATACTAGCTTGGTCAGCCTTGCTTCATGATGTTGGTAGGCAAAAAGCACAGACTCCTTCCATCCTTTTCCCAGGGACTTGTGCTGACTGTTCAGTACGCACAGGGCGTGCAGGCTTTGGTTGTGTCCTTGCATCATTTATGAAACTTGCACTTGTTGCCAACTCTTTAAAATCTCCTGGAGCGGCCCTAGAGGGGCAGCTTTCTTCTGAAGCCAGATTTGTCTCCTGCTGTGATTTACAGCTCCACATTTACCTCTGTGAAAAAGGTGGGGGGAAGATGTGAATGATTTCTTTGTAGTCCCTTTAGGTTAGGTTTAGAAAACAAAGGTCTGTGTCTACTGATTTTTCAGGTGTTTGTGTCTCATTTGGATCCAGTATTGCTGGTCATCTCACTGCAAGGCAGTAAGTTTGCCTTTGAAAGAAGTGTTTTCTTCCTTTCTGACCACCTTCCTAACTGATGTGGTATAATTTTGGAGCATCACCTGGTTTTTTTGACTAAGAAAGCCCAGCAGCCATGAGCATGGATCATATTTTCTTCTCCTGTGTTTATTCAATAACATTTTAGCTAATGATAATTCAGGAGAAGGTCTCTCTGCCTGCAAGGACAATTCTGCTCATCTGTATGATTTAATTAATAGTTAATTATATCAGGATGCCTACATAATAACATTATGCAACCACCTTTGGGTGTAAATGACTCTTAGCAGCTGATACTTTTAACACTGATAGCCTCAGGAAGTTGGAGTCATTTTCTCTTTTTTTTTTTTTTCAGCAGCTCTGCTTTTTGCTGGGCTTAGAAAGCTCCTTGCCCCTTGCTGAAGAGGAGAGCTGTTTGACTCGACACTGCTGTGGATTTAAGGAAATACTTTGAAATCCTGTGATGAAAGACTGAGAGCCCTGGGGCTGTTTAGTCTGGAGAAGAGGAGGCTGAGAGGGGAATCTGATCAATGTCTGTAAATACCTGAGGGGTGGGTGTGAGGATGAAGGTGCCAGGCTTTTCTTGGTGGTGCCCAGTGACAAGACAAGGACCAAAAGGTACAAACTGGAACACAGGAGGTTCCACCTCAACAGGAGGAGACACTTCTTGATGGTGAGGGTGACAGAGCACTGGAACAGGCTGCCCAGAGAGGTTGTGGAGTCTCCTTCTCTGGAGACTCTGAAAACCCTTCTGGGTGTGTTCCTGTGTGGCATGCCCTGGGTGACCCTGCTCTGGCAGGGGGGTTGAACTGGATGATTTCTGGAGGTCCCTTGCCAATCCCTAACATTCTGTGATTCAGCAATGTCTGTAGCCCCAGTGTGGGAATTTAGGGGTGCTTCTTCTGAGTGTCAGGAGCTGGCTGCATGCTCTTTGTGCAGGGAATTTGCTTCTTTCTTTTGGCACCCATCTGCCCTATCTGCATTGCATTTTCTTGTTTTCTCTTAAGGCTTTGTGGTCTGTGGTAAACAGCAAGATTTTGACTTTAGTATTTATTTAATCTTTAATTGCATTAGCATCTAGGTCCTTCGATTTTTACTCTGTATAACCTTTTCAAGCATCCCTGAGACTCTGTGGTAGCCAGGTAAAACTGAGGGTACAGATTGTCCTTCTGAACCATCCATTAATATGGTATTGTGTTTTTCATGTTGCTATAATAATGATGTTCTCTTTTGGCCTTCACAAGTATTAATCATAAATTCTCTCAGTAACTGGTTGAAACAGGGCAAAGACCTTTGAGATCATTGAGTCCAACCTATCACCCAACATCTAATCAACTAAACCATGGTACCAAGTGCCTCATCCAGTCTCTTCTTAAACACCTCCAGTGATGGGGACTCCACCACCTCCTTGGGCAGCACATTCCAATGGCCAATCTCTCTTTCTGTGAAGAATTTCTTCCTAACCTCCAGGCTAAACCTCCCTGGCACAGCTTGAGACTGTGTCCTCTTGTTCTGGTGCTGGTTGCCTGGGAGAAGAGACCAATTCCCACCTGGCTACAACCTCCCTTCAGGGAGTTGGAGACAGCAAGAAGGTCTCCCCTGAGCCTCCTCTTCTCCAGGCTAAGCAACCCCAGCTCCCTCAGCCTCTCCTCACAGGGCTGTGCTCCAGACCCCTCCCCAGCTTTGTTGCCCTTCTCTGGACATGTTCCAGCAACTCACCACTTTAAAGGTGTATGTGTGGAGAGAGCAGTTACAGCTGGGACCAGTCACAGGAGGAGCCTGCTTTTGCTTGCCTGTGTTTCAGATCTATTTTTAAGCACCACTTTTCTTTCAAGGTCCTGACTAGCACTACTTGCTTGTGCACTTGTGCACATCCTGAAAGTTCAGGTTTCTAGTGTGCCTAAATTTGTCCCCTTCCTAATGAAAGCACCACAAATAAGCATCCTTTAGAGAGCTGGCACATTCTGGGTGTAAAAGCAAAATGAGATACAGCCAAGCTTAGAATGTAAAAATGTGCCCTGTAAAGCCTGATGCTTATATAGCAAGAAATCAAAGCTAACTTTCTTATGCCTTTGAATTTTTTTGGCTCATAGGATATTTCTCTCTCTCTCTTTTTTCCTTCATCTTTTAAAATGTTTTAATTTTGGTACCTTGGCAGAAGGGCAGCTGTCATTTTAGATTGAAAAACTACTGAATATTTAATGTTCTGATTTGTTCTCCATTCAGAATTTGTGAGCTATGAAACGTAAAAAGGAGCACAGTGGTGTAAAGATCATAGAATCAATAAGGTTGGAAAAGACCTCAGAGGTCTTCAAGTCCAACCTGTCACCCAACACCTCCTGACTAACTAAGGCATGGCTTCAAGTGCCACTTCCAATCCCTTTTTAAACACTTCCAGGGACAGTGACTAAGATTATGAAAGCTGAAAGAAGTCTACAGTTGCTCCTTTTAGCTCATGCCTGGTTTAGCTGCAGCTCGCTCGCTTTTTTAATTGAGAGTGGGTTTGCTCCCTCTAAGATGGGCAATCTTCTTCAGATTTTTCTCAGTCTATAAGCATCTCCCCTATGAAGAGAGACTTAGAGCCCTGGGGCTGTTTAGTCTGGAGAAGAGAAGGCTGAGAGGGGATCTGATCAATGCCTATTAATATCTGAGGGGTGGGTGTCAAGTGGAGGGGGCCAAGCTCTTTTGGGTGATGCAGCAGAGGGCACCCAGCCCAAACTACGACAACAGTGATACAAACAATGGATACAAACAATGGATACAAACTTGAAGAGAGAAGACTTCACCTCAACATGAGGAGAAACTTCTTTACAGGGAGGATGATGGAGCCCTGGAGCTGGTTGCCCAGAGAGGTTGTGGAGTTTCCTTCTCTGGAGACTTTCCAAACCCACCTGGATGCATTCCTGTGCAGACTGCCCTGGGTGATCCTACTTTGGACTGGATGATCTCTGGAGGTCCCTTCCAACCTCTCACATTCTGTGATTCAGCATTGTCTGGTTCAGGCCACATGGAACTGCACAGAGTCATCACATTAATGTCAGCAGGGAGAAGAGGTATCTAATTTTAATATTGCTAGAAAGTATTCTCAGGGATTTAACTTAATTCTGACTTCAGTAGTTGAAGTGCTAATAAAGGGGAAGTCATCAATCTGGATTTCTTGTGTAGTAGCTTTCCCTTAGAGATCACAGAACTACATCAGCTTGGTCTAGAGAAGAAACAATGAAATGCAAATCTTGAGAGTAGTCTGGAGGAGAAGGACTGGGGGGTGTCAGTTGATGATGAACTCAACATGAGCTGGCAATGGTCACTTGCAACCCAGAAGGCAGCAGGACAGGGAGGGGATTCTGCCTCTCAGCTCTGTTGAGACCCCACCTGCAGCACTGTGTCCACTTCTGGTGCCCCTCAGCATATGAGGGACTAAACAGCCCCAGCTCTCTGAGCCTTTCTTTGTAAGACAGATGCTCCAGTCCCCTCATCACCTCTGTAGCACTCAGCTGGACTCTCTCCAGTATTTCCCTGTCTCTTGCAGTGGGGAGCCCAGAACTGGGTACAGTGGTCCAGATGTGGCCTGACTAGGGCAGAGTAGAGTGGAAAGGGAACCTTCCCTAACTTCTTCTTAATGCCCCTTAGGGCTTTTTTGGCCACGAGGATACATTGCTGGCTCATGGTGAACTTGTCTTGGTCCTTCACTGCAGAGCTGCTTTCCAGCAGGTCAGCCTCTAACCTGTCCTTATCTGCACAGTCCACAGCTCCTGCTTTAAACCTAGAGCAGCACACTTCTGATCTGATGGCCTTTGGGTTGCACCCATGCACGGATTTATATGGATAGACAATATATAAATCATTATTCCAGGTTGGAGCTGCTGCAGGCAGTATGCTGGCTAGGAGCCACATTAAGACTGGTTTTGCTGGAGCAGTGACAAAGTGGCAGCCCAAGTGTACACATCTAGGAGACTGTTGTCATCACCGCGGTGGAAGAGTTAAGCACCATGATTTGTCAAGACAGAATACAGAATTGACCAGGTTGGAAAAGACCTCAGAGATTATCAAGTCCAACCTATCACCCAGCACCATCTCATCAACTAAACCATGGCACCAAGTGCCTCAGCCAGGCTCTTTTTAAACACTTCCAGTGATGGTGACTCCACCACCTCCCTGGGCAGCACATTCCAATGGCCAATCTCTCTTGCTGGGACGAACTTCTTTGTAACATCCAGCCTAAACCTCCCCTGGCACAGCTTGAGACTGTGTCCTCTTGTTCTGGTTCTGGTTGCCTGGGAGAAGAGACCAACCCCCACCTGGCTACAATCTCCCTTCAGGTAGTTGTAGACAGCAAGAAGGTCTCCCCTGAGCCTCCTCTTCTCCAGGCTAAGCAACCCCAGCTCCCTCAGCCTCTCCTCACAGGGCTGTGCTCCAGACCCCTCCCCAGCTTTGTTGCCCTTCTCTGGACACCTTCCAGCAACTCTTTCCTAAACTGAGGGGCCCAGAACTGGACACAGGACTCAAGGTGTGGCTTAACCAGTGCTGAGTACAGGACACAATGATTTCTCTGCTCCTGCTGCTAATCAGCCACTGGAGTAATTTTAAAGACAAATGCAATTAGTTTTCAGTGCTTTCTGAATTTCTGTAAGGTTGGGTATCAAGTTGGTGAAGCTGCTGATATTTTTCACTCATAGGCTTATAAAAATGTGGACTGCTGTGAGAAGGGGATGACATCACTGATGTCTTGTGTCTTCCTGCCTTTTCCTAAGGTGATAGCAAGGACTTAGGCAGGTCTTGGACTATTTGCAAAAACCAAGGGGATTTAATAAAAGTTTATAAAAATCTGGAGGGCTGAGTGTCAAGAGGGAGGGGACAGGCTCTGCTCACTTGCACCCTAGGATAGGAAGGACAAGGGGCAATGGATAGAAACTCCAGCACAGGAGGTTCCACCTCAACATGAGGAGGAACTTCTTCACTGTGAGGGTCACAGAGCACTGGAGCAGGCTGCCCAGAGAGGTTGTGGAGTCTCCTTCTCTGGAGACTTTCAAGCCCCATCTGGAGGTGTGTGACCTGTGCTGGATTCTCTGGTCCTGCTCTGGCAGGGGGGTTGGACTCAACATCCTGTGAGCCTGTGAGTCCGTAACAGATAGTGGGAAAAGTTTCAAACAAGCAAAACCCCCCCAAACCAAACTCTACCATCCAGTCCATTCATCTGGCTTATTTTTCAGCTATCATAATACAGACAGCAAAGTCTAGAAGAATAAGAATGCATCTTATTCTTAGGGGGTACCTCTAAACTGGAAGTGATGCAAAGGGAGATGTGTTCCAGGGCAGCAGTGCAGGTTTTGGTCATATTTCTTGTTTGCTTGTTTCTTCCTCATCCATCTCCATGTGTTATAGGGCTGTGCAGGCTTGGAGCAAGCATAGAAACACTGTGAGACAGCTTTGTGTGTCCCTTCTCTCCTTCCCAAGGTTTTTGAGCTGCTTCTAGGATTCCTGTTGCAGAACAGGGAGCTGCTCTTTATTCCTGGGTACATGGTGTACTTGGAACCCTCCAGCATCAGCATGCATTATTCAGGCTCTATATAATGGCAGGCCACCAGCACATAAGCAATTGTAAGATCAAAGAGACTTGGAAAACAGTGGAAAAGGAGCTGCTTCCTCATTAAATTTAGAGAAAAGGACCCCAGCAGAAGTGGAAATAAACCTTTTTTTTCTTGTTGGTTTTTTTTTTTCTTTCATTAAGGGGAAAAAATATTATTTGGGCCAGAAGATCCTCACTTCTTGCCTGATCCTGCTAGGCTTTAAAGTGCTTCCAGAGCTTGTTTCCCCTGCACCTATTTCATTCATACTGTGCCTTCCCTAGGGAAGATAATGTCTGTGAGTAGGGGACAGTGTGACCCAGAAACAAGGCAGAGACTCTGGTCTTGGGAGAGCTGGGAGAACACCATGAGCTCTGTGACCATGGGGCTGCATCAGTCTTGGCAAGTTGGTTCTCCTCTTTGTTTCTCAGTGCTTTACTTAAATAGGCAGAGCAGGCAGGACCAGAAACTGGCACCGTGCATTTGTCTCGTGCCCAGGGAAGCACATCCCAGCTGTAAAAGGCCTCAGTGCCAGACATAATGAGTGCTGTATGCTGTGCAAAACACACTGGGTGTTGAAAACTCTCCAGAAAAGCAGAATCAAGCTGCAGCCCACCCCAGCCTCCTCAGCCTCTCCTCACAGGGCTGTGCTCCAAACCCCTCCCCAGATTTGTTGCCCTTCTCTGGACGCCTTCCAGCAACTCAACATCTTTCCTCAACTGAGGGGCCCAGAACTGGACACAGGACTCAAGGTGTGGCCTAACCAGTGCTAGGTCCAGGGCAGAATGACTTCCCTGCTCCTGCTGGCCACACTGTTCCTGATGCAGGCCAGGATGCCATTGGCCTCCTTGGCCACCTGGGCACACTGCTGGCTTATTAATTTCCCTTGAGTCAGAAGTGAAGATAAATTAAGCAAGGAAAATAATAATGATGATAATAATAATGATGATGATGATGATAATAATAATATCTCTATAATATTTCAACACTCTTGGTTTACTTTGTAACTAGAACTCCATGAAATACTTGAAGTGCATTCCAGCCAATCTGGATCAGAATGAAAAAGCATGCAAAGCTGGTGTGTGAGTTTTTTGTTGGTTTGGTTTTTTCAATTTGAGCTAGCATGTCTTGTTCTTAATTAGTCCTTTCAGGTGCTCTAATTCCCCATGGAAATCTTAGCTTATCCTGCTGAGTATTTGTAAAATTAGTTAGGCCTTTGTGATTTGACCTTCTTTGTTGACATGCAGTTAGCTGAAGCTGTCATGAGTAATTATAGATGCAGATATGTATGAAGTGAAGAAAAACCATTCAGTCTTAGCCACTCTCTTGCTGGGGGGATTCCCTTTATGAGGAGGCACATGGGTTTGATTTGTGTCGTGTGGTTTGCTGCATGATAAAAATTCAGGCCATTAAAACAAGTTCTATTCAAGGTCTGAGGACAAGAGAGAATATGGAGGAGCATGGATTTCATAGAATCAATAAGGTTGGAAAACACCTCAAAGATCATCAAGTCCAACCTGTCACCCAACACCTCATAACTACTAAACCGTGGCATCAAGTGCCACATCTAGTCCGTTTTTGAACACCTCCAGGGACAGTGACTCCACCACCTCCCTGGGCAACACATTCCAATGGCTAAGAACTCTCTCTGTGAAGAACTTTCTCCTCACCTTGAGCCTAAACCTCCCCTGGCACAGCTTGAGACTGTGTCCTCTTGTACTGGTGCTGGTTGCCTGGGAGAAGAGACCAACCCCCACCTGGCTACAACCTCCCTTCAGGTAGTTGTAGGCAGCAAGAAGGTCTCCCCTGAGCCTCCTCTTCTCCAGGCTAAGCAACCCCAGCTCCCTCAGCCTCTCCTCATAGGTCGTGTGCTCAAGACCTCTCCCCAGCCTCGTTGCCCTTCTTTGGACATGCTCAAGTGTCTCAATATCCTTCTTGAATGGAGGGACTCAGAACTGGACACAGTACCCAAGGTTTCAAAGACTTCGGGAGATCCAAGGCTTTCTTCAGCCACCCAAATGTTAAAGCCTAATTCCACGTAGGTGTGATACAAAAAACTCCTCCAAAAAGCTTCATCTGTGCCTCCCTCCTCCCCAGGAAAAATATTTTGATGTGTTGAATGAATGCAGTTAACATAATGTGGGTGCCTCTTGCTTGCTGGTTTTAATTAGTTAAGATGCCACAGGCTTTCCTGAAACATCTGAGCAGTTTGAATGAGTAGGAATTCGAGACAAAGGATCTTGAGCTGTTAGTTGTGACTAAGGTTGAAGGTAAGCGTGAGGACTCTGTCACTGTGGTGATGTGGACACCACAACACAGACTTGAATTGTAGTGTTTCAGTGTCACCTGTTGTCACCTGGTATTCATTATTTCTGCAGCAAATTTCAATGCCTTGTGGCTCATCTTTCTCATTTTGTTACCCCTGAACTGCTCTCTACTTGGTGGAAAGCTTTCACGTGTACCTTCTCTTCAGGGGAGCATTCTGTGACCTCTTCTTTTGCATCTCTGTGTCTTGTGATTTCAGCTTGGCTGAAATTGCTTTAGAATAATCCTATTTATGTGATCTGCTCAGGGAAAGTTTTCATTCTGTGCTTGAGAGATAATCAAATGTGTAAGTCAGTGGGGTGCATAGCACACAATGAAAAGCCATGTCCTTAGGGTACAGAAAAACAGGACAGAGGCTAATTTCATGGTTGGTGTGGTAGAGCAGGAGAAGTAATGAAGTCTAGTTATAGAAAGATTTGTTGGATTGCAAAACACTTTAGGTAGCTCTTCACTTTGTAAGAGGTGTGACACTGTTTTGCAGCAGACCATCTCATGGCTGTGCCAGTCTTCCTTTGTGAAGGTTAGCCATGGTGTTAGAGACTCACAGAATCATTTTGGCTGGAAAAGAGCTCTAAGGCCACTGAGTCCAGCAGTCAAGCAGGTGGATGTGTATACGAAATATGTTTGAATCCAAGTGGTTAAGCTGTCCTAATTCCAGCCTCGTTAAAATGTTTGCCCTGTACTGTTAGCCTTTGGATGGACAATCAGTAGACTCAGCCTCTTGTGCATTTCCTTTTCCATTGTGGACTTCACCAAATGGGATGAGGGAGAAAGAATTGCATCTATGTGGTATCATAAAATCATAGAATCATAGTATCATAAGATCATAGAATGATCCAGGCTAGAAGGGACCCCCAAAGGTCATCCAGTCCAACCCCTACAGTCAGCAGGGACATCCCCAACTAGATCAGCCTGCCCAGGGCCTTGTCAAGCCTCACCTTGAATATCTCCAGGAATGGGGCCTCAACCACCTCCCTGGGCAACCTGTTCCAGTGTTCTACCCCCTCCTTCCAGTGTTATGCCCCCTCCTTGGAACTATTCCAGGCCAGGTTGAAGAGGGCTTTGAACAGTCCTGGTGGAAGGTGTCCCTGCCCATGCCTGAGGGGATGGAACTGGGTGATCTGAAGGGGGCCTACAAGTAAGCTGGGGAGGGACTTTTGAGGGTGTCAGGGAGTGATAGGACTGGAGGAATGGGAAAAAAAACTAGAAATGGGTAGATTCACACTGGATGTTAGGAAGAAGTTCTTCACCATGAGGGTGGTGAGACACTGGCACAGGTTGCCCAGGGAGGTGGTGGAAGCCTCATCCCTGGAGGTTTTGAAGGCCAGGCTGGATGTGGCTGTGAGCAACCTGCTGTAGTGTGAGGTGTCTCTGCCCATGGCAGGGGGGGTGGAACTGGATGATTCTTCAGGTTCCTTCTAACATTGACAGCTCTATGATTCTATGATCTTTAAAGCCCCTTCAAACCCAAACAATTCTATGATCTGTTGAAGACTCTCATGAGTTACAAACCACACTTTGGGGCAGTCTCACCACATCACAGTGTTGGAATATTGTGCTGGGGACTTGGAAGGAAAGAACAGTCTGTTCTCCTCCATTTATAGCTGACTTGTTTATAGGGAGAGTTACCCTCAGAAAAGTTCAGTGAGAGTCTGACCAATGGATCACAGCAGCCCAGCTTCCCTGTGGTTGTAGCAAGTGGCCAAGGAGATGTTGCCCCTTTGTTTGGGAGGGCTTGGCACGGCGTCGCTCCTCATGTCACGCAGAAGATCCAAGCTCAAGCTGGCTGCCTTCCCCTTCTGGATGTGCTTCCTCTTGCCTACTCCAAATTCAGAAGAAAATGCACAACAGGTTATGTGAAGCTTTGATTTGGCCTCCATGGTGCCGTGGTGGTGTTCAGTCAGATGCATTTTTCTCCCTGGGAGACAGACACTTGCTATTCTTGTAAGACATCAAGAAACCAGGACCTGCTGGCAGCAACTTCACTTTCTCTTGTCAGGAGCTGAGCAGGAGGGTCTGAGTCTCAGTGGGTTTCTTACGCTTTTTCAGGCTGGGAGGGGAGTTTTCAGCTGCCTAAAGGAGATCTGAAGAACTTCAGAGTGGGATATTACACCATCAGTTCTTCTTTTTGCTTTGACATTAATGTGTTGGGTTTGTGGTTTTTTAGACCCTGCTCTTCATTGCATAGGGACAGAATGGCAGGGGGTTCGTAGAGGTCTGTTGCACTTGCTGCAGCCTGGGAGTCGTTTTGGGAACTGCTTTCCGTGCTGCTGGGACAGCAGGTGGAGCTGTTTGTTGCACACGCAGAACCTGCTCCTTTGACAGCTTCCCAGTGTGCTTCGGAAACGCTTTGCATTTGCACCCATGGAGTGTCATGTCCTAGCAGCCCAAAGGTGCCAGTTCCTTAAGGAGTTCAGCAAGATGATGCGAGTAGACTGATTTTGTGAACACACTACAAGGTCTTGAATGCTCCTTCTTGTGTGTCCAGGCTTTGTCCTGGCATTTGTACAGTTCACAGAATGTTAGGGGCTGGAAGGGACCTCGAAAGATCTTCCAGTCCAGCCCCCCTGCCAGAGCAGGAGCACCTAGAGCAGATCACACAGGATCACATCTAGGTGGGTCCTGAATATCTTCAGAGAGGGAGACTCCACAAACCCCCTGGGCAGCCTGCTTCAGTGTTCTGTCACCCTCACAGGGAAAAATTTTTTCCTCCTGTTTCCATGGAACTTCCTATGCCTCAACTTCCAACATTGTCCCTTGTCCTGTCATTGGGCATCACCCAGCAGAGCCTGGCTCCATCCTCTTGGCACTCACCCTTTATGCCATCTTTATAAACATGAATGAGTTCACCCCTTAGTCTTCTCCAAGCTACAGAGCCCCAGTTCCCTCAGTCTCTCCTCATAAGGAAGAGGTTCCACTCCCTTAATCATTTGTGTGGCTCTGTGCTGGACTCTCTCAACCAGTTCCCTGAGGTCCTTCTTGAACTGAGGAGCCAAGAACTGAAGCCTATGTTTTCTATGCAGCCTCACCAGGGCAGAGTAGAAGGGGAGGAGAACCTCTGTCCACCTACTTACCACAGCCCTTCTAATGCACCCCAGAATGGCACTGGCCTGCTTGGCCACAAGAGCACATTGCTGATCAAACTGAGCAGTTCTGTCCTGCTGTGCTGCACTCCACTCTTCTGGAGTTCTGCCTTCTTCCTGCAAGAGTGCACAGTTTTGTGGGCTGTATTTCTAACATGATTCATTTTGTTGTCACAGAAGAATTTTATGTTGCTTATGTCACAGTGGCAGGGTTGCTAATTTGCCTTTTTTTTTTCCCCATGGCTTTACTACTACAAATAAATCTTGAGCCCCCTTTTTGGGGGAAGGTACAGAAACCAACATTCTTCTCAGTAACTGCATTCTGCAGAAGTGATGGAAGTTGCTATTGTCCACTCAGAACAGAGATCCCAGGAGCTGACTTGCCAAGTGTTCCTCAGTTTGAGATGAGATGGAGAAGGTTAGGCTCAGGAGGAACAGACCTGCTTGTATTTTCACCTTGTTCTTTCATTTTAACCTTATTCTTTGTCTGAATGAAAATCAAGTAGATCCAAGGAGAGAATCCTTACAGAAGGGTGGTTTGAGAGTTTGCTTTGAGAACTGGCACCAAAGACCCCCAGGTACCTTCCCATCTGAGCTGCTGTGTGGGCTGTAACCTGCTGGAGGTTTTCTAGAAGAGCTTTTATAATCATAGAATAGGTTGGGTTGGAAGGGACCTCCAAAGGTCATGTAGTCCAGTGCAGTGAACAGGGAAATACAGGAAGGACATGAACCTCATGGAGTGGATCCAGCGGAGGGCCACAAAAATGATCGGGGCCTGGAACACCTCTGCTACAAGGACAGGCTGAGGGAGCTGGGGATGAGAAGGCTGAAGAAGAGAAGGCTCTGGGGAGACCTAATAGCAGCCTGCCAGTACCTGAAGGGGGCTACAAGAAGGCTGCAGAGGGACTGTTTGCAATGGCCTGCAGTGACAGGACAAGGGACAATGGTTTGAAATGAGAGCAGAGCAGATTTAGATTGGATGTTGGGAGCAAGTTCTGCACCATGAGGGTGCTGGAACACTGGAGCAGGTTGCCCAGGGAGGTAGTTGAGGCCCCATCCCTGGAGATACTTGAGGTCAGGCTCAAGAATGATCTGAGCAACCTGATCTAGTGGACATCACCCTCAGAGAGGTGAAATCTCCTCCTGCATTACAGTAAATCCATGCAAAATATGTAACAGGTTGGCTTAATGGAAACTGATGTTATGACTGAATCTAGGTTGAGTACTTTGACAGTTCCATTCAACACTGACATTGCCTGCTTGCAAGCTCAAAAAGCAGAGGAAATGTTGCTGAATGAAAGCATGGAATAGTTAGCAGTAATGTATCTGCCTGCTGCTTTCTTGTGCTAATGAAAGCCAATAAGATGGTAATTGCAGTATCTTTTGCCAATCTGTGCTTAATGATAACCTTTGATATAAATGAACTGCTTTCATATAACAGCCTTCATCCCAGTGCTGGCAGGTGAGAAAATTCATAAAGGAAGCACATAATTGAATTTTCTGCAGCAGGTAATGTAGCAGAACATTATGGTGCACAACCAGGAGCACAAGCAACAGAATGCCTTCAAAAGCACAGGCAGAGTCTTACTTAGTCTTTATTTTCTTGATGCTGTACAGTACCTCAGTTAATAAGGTTTATTGGTGAAACAATCACCTTTACAGGAGAAACAGCAAAGAGGCTCAGAGTGGTGGGGGGTTGGAAGGGACCTCTGGAGATCACCTTGTCTGACAGTCCTGCTAAAGTAGGTTTATTGAGGAAATAATCAGATTTACAGGAAAAATAAACAATAAAGAGCAGCACATAATTTACAGAACCCCTGGGTTCTTCCTTAGCTTATTATGTGCTGAATAAAACTAATCTTAGAAACAGAGGGATCTGCTTTTCCAGGAATGCAGAACTCCAGGCTGCAGTCAGGAATCTGAAGCTTGGGGGGGGGGTGTGTGGGGTGTGTTGGGAGAAATAGCAGCAACAACTCAGCATCTGTGGTGGGTTGAAATTTCCCCCCCAGCATTAACTTAACTAAAACCACCACAGCATTAACTTACCTAAAAATACCACACACAGCATCTCATCTTAAACAGTCAGAAATTGTCCAATGATTTCTGAAGTGAATTACTCTAATAATGAAAAAACCAGCAGGGCCTTGTTCATTATTGCTGTTATTCATCTTCTCATCAGCTCTGGAAGACTTGAGGATGTTCCAGGGTCATATTCAATTCCAGTCATTTGAAAGCCCCTCTGTAGGTGCTGGTGCCCTTCTTTAAGTCAGTGACAGTAGATTATTTCTTTCTGAAATACTCTTGGCAGTTTAAATTTCTTATTTCAGTGGGATTATTTTCATGTGGGAAGAACTTCCTGCAACCAAATCTGAGCAAAACATGCAGATTGTATCCTGGGCTGCATCAAGTGTGTGGCCAGCAGGGCAAGACACAGGATTCTGCTCCTTGACTCCCAATACTGTGTCCAGTTCTGGTGTCCTCATCATGAGAAGGACACAGAGCTGTTGGAGTGAGTCCAGAGGAGGCCACAAAGATTATCCAAGGGCTGGAGCACCTCTGCTATGAGGATAGGCTGAGGGAGCTGGGGTTGTTCAGCCTGAAGAAGAGAAGACTCTGGGGCCACCTTAGAGCTGCCTTCCAATAGCTGAAGGGATCCTACAGGAAGGCTGCAGAGGGACTTTTCATGAGGGTGTCTAGAGGCAGGACAAGGGGGAATGGTTTGAAGCTGAGGGAGAGCAGGGTTAGACTGGAGTTGATGAAGGAGTTCTTTAGCAGGGGGGTGGTGAGACTCTGGAATAGGCTGCCCAGGGATGTTGTGGCTGCCTTCTTCCTAGGGCTGTTGAAGGCCAGGTTGGAAGAGGCTTTGAGCAGCTGAGTCTAATGGAGAGGTGTCCCTGCCCATGGCAGGGGGGGCTCAGTAGAGGTCTCTTCCAACCTAAGCCATTCTATCATTCTTGCCAGACCAGAAGCACTGTGTAATGTTGAGCTGCTGAACCAGATGTGTCTTGTGCTGCCGAGACTCAGATCAGGGCGCCTGCATTCACACCCAGGTGAGGTGGGTTATGCTCAGTGCTTTGAATTGTGTTCTTAGTTCAGTGAAGGACCAAGCTCCCAGCCATCTTAGATGTGTTACTCAGGGCCCTAATTCAATTTAGATGGCAGGAGTTCATTTTATTGATTATTTTGTTATACATAACAAGTCAAGAAGCCAAAATCTCAGTCGCTTGTGCTCTGTTGAACAGATCACAAGATTTCCTTAGAGAAAAACAGGTGGATTGGTTGGGATTTTGGTGGTTCCAGTTGGGCACACAGAACTGCAACAGACACATAATGCATATTTTAAAATGTTTATGCAATTTATGTAGCTTTCTGCTTTTCTCACTCTGTTTCTTTGATCTCTTACAAACTCCCCTTTATGTTCTTCTGATTAAATAATAAACTTAGGGATTTCTGCCCTGTCATAAATGAATATTTTATTGCTAACAATTGGGATGAAGCTAGCAAAGAGTTTTGAAAAGATGCTGAAGAAACTTCTCAGCTATGGAGAGCAGAGGCTGTCTAAAGACAATTGGTTCAGGCAGCATTTTATTTTCCTTGGATATTTGAAGTGGACTTTTAGAATAGAATAGAAATAGAATAGAATAGAATGCACCAGGTTGGAAGAGACCTTTGAGATCATGGAGTCCAACCTATCACCCAACACCATCTAATCAACTAAACCATGGCACCAAGCACCCCATCCAGTCTCTTCCTAAACAATTCCAATGATGGTGACTCCACCACCTCCCTGGGCAGCACATTCCAATGGGCAGTCTCTCTTTATATGAAGAACTTCTTCCTAACATCCAGCCTAAACCTGCCCTGGCACAGCTAGAGACAGTGTCCTCTTGTTCTGGTGCTGGGTGCCTGGGAGAAGAGACCAACCCCCACCTGGCTACAACCTCCCTTCAGGTAGTTATAGACAGCAAGAAGGTCTCCCCTGAGCCTCCTCTTCTCCAGACTAAGCAACCCCAGCTCCCTCAGTCTCTCCTCACAGGGCTGTGCTCCAAACCCCTCCCCAGCTTTAATGGGGTGTGACCAAAGCTGATACTGCACTGATTTTAAGAGTAGAGGGTAAAATGCTCTACTTGGTCTAACCCTTTTGCATCTCTCAATTTTGAGGTGTGCAAAGAGAGGAAGAAAGGAAGTGGAGTTGATTTGCAGTAAAATGTGCAATGCTAAGCTTTGACCCTCCTGCACCTGAATCACACTCTTGAGACAGAGACACTTTCAAGCAGGAAGCACCTCCACAGTTAAGGAATATTTATGGAAGGCAGTGTTACGCCTTTTCTCTTTTCTAAGTAGTAAAATATTGGTTAATGTAACACAGAATCACAGAATGACTCAGATTGGAAGGGACCTCAGAGGTCATCTCCTCCAAATCCCCTGCCATGGGCAGGGACACCTCTCAACTAGACTCAGCTGCTCCAGGCCTCATCCAACCTGGCCTTCAACACCCCCAAGGGAGAAGGCAGCCACAGCCTCCCTAGGCAGCCTGTTCCAGAGTCTCACCACCCTTGTATTGAAGAACTTCTTCCTGAGCTCCAGTCTAACCCTGCTCTCCCTCAGCTTCAAACCATTCTGCCTTGTCCTATTGTAGACACCCTTAGGAAAAGTTCTTCTGCAGCCTTCTTGTAAGATCCCTTCAGCTATTGGAAGGCAGAGGGAGATCTCCACTTGCATTTCTCTTACCCTCTAAACATCAAGCTGGTCACTGCTTTAGTCTTCTCACATTTCTGCAGCTAAGTATATACAACTGAGCTATTTATTAAAGAGAAATCTTTATTTCCTCAGCACTAGAACTTTTACTTATTAGATTAATGTGAATTATGTTGTTGTGGTTCCCATTGGTGGAGCTTCCTTCATTTGAAGTTTAATTAAATCCATTTCATTATTTGTTATAAATCAACAGATATTTCAGTTACAGAGCTGTTCCCTTGTGACCAGTTAATTATGGGAGGTTTTTGTAGTCCTGCAGCTGAGGACATGCCTTTTATCTTCTGGTCCTTTTGAAAGGTTTAGTATTTCACATTCTCTCTTTTTCTTTGAGACAAATGTTTGGGTTTGAGAATAAATTGTTGCTTTTAACTACATCAGAAGGAGAATTGTTGTTTTAACCTGAAATGGCTGGCAAGTCACACATCAGAGGCAGGTTTGATCTGTAATTCAGGTGAAGGTACCTCAGTGCAGCTCTGGAGAGAGGGGTTGAGAAAAGGACTCTCTGCAGGCAGACTCAGTCCAGCAGGTAAATCCAAGCTGAGTTTACCTGTGCTTAAAGCAGCCTCATAGAGCTTTGGTTTCATTTGGAAGTGTGGTGAGGGAAGGAGTGTGGCTGAAGCACAGACGTACCTGAAAGGCAGCAGCAAAGTGTGCAAGGACTGTGGGTTTTTTTCCTGAGAGAATAACTTGGTTACCCTGTACCCACTCTCTACTACTGAGTAAAAGCAGTCAGACTGACCAACTTCTGGAAGCTGCTGTGTAGGCTCCTAATATGTCTTTATAAGTCAGTATTGTGTGTCTGGTAACTGTCAAGAAGACCTAAGCAGAAAACCTCACTGCGTGTGAGCCACGGCTGTGTGTGTTTAGGCACTGGGATGGACTGCCCAGGGAGGTGATGGAATCACCATCCCTGGAGGTCTTCAAAAAAAGGTTGGATGTGGCTCTGGGTGACATGGTTTACCTGATATCGTGGTGCTAGATCATAGGCTGGACTTGATGATCTCAGAGGTCTTTTCCAGCCTCAATAATTCTGTGGTTCTGTGTTGCTGGGATCAGAATGGTTCTCCAGGCTCAGCAGACAAGGATGTCACAGACCCAGTAATGAAACCTGACCTGCTCCAGGTAGATGCCTACAGTTGTTTAGAATTGCATTTGTGTCAGCATTTCAGTTCAGAGCAGCAGGACAACTTTGGAGCAAACCTGCCCAACCTCATTTATTGCATCATGGTTTACCTCCCAGGTTGGTTTTGGGGTGGACAAGCCAGATTCCTTCTGGAAGAAGCAAAGCCAGTATCTCAGAACCATCAAACCATGCCTTGAGACACATTCAGGCTATGTGCAATGTGGGAGTATTTGGTCCAGGGAATCAGACTGTTCTCCCTGAAGCAAAACTGCTGAACCACTGTGTAGGTGTAGGCCTTCAACACTGTCTAGTTCAGTCCTCTGATCTGCTCTTGATGTGCTGTGAATTCAGACATAGCCAGAGGGTCTGTGGAAAGTACATGAACCAAATCTGGGGTCCAACTGTGCCCTAGCTCCCCAAAGAGAGGTCTCTCCTCTCTGCTGCTTTTGAAGAGAGAAGAAAGGCATCAGATATCTGAGTGGCACTATCCAGAAAGGAACTGAGAAAGATGTTGAGTTGCTGGAATGTGTCCAGAGAAGGGCTACAAAGCTGGAGAGGACTTTGGAGCACAGCCCTGTGAGGAGAGGCTGAGGGAGCTGGGGTTGCTTAGCCTGGAGAAGAGGGGGCTCAGGGGAGACCTTCTTGCAGTCTACAACTACCTGAAGGGAGGTTGTAGCCAGGTGGGGGTTGGTCTCTTCTCCCAGGCAACCAGCACCAGAACAAGAGGATACAGTCTAAAGCTCCACCAGCGAAGGTTTAGGCTGGAGGTGAGGAGAAGGTTCTTTCCAGGGAGAGAGATTGGCCACTGGAATGTGCTGCCCAGGGAGGTGGTGGAGTCACCATCCCTGGAGGTGTTCAAATAAGGATTGGATGTGGCACTTGGTGCCATGGTTTAGTTAGTCATGAGGTGTTGGGTGATAGGTTGGACTTGATGATCTCTGAGGTCTTTTCAAACCTTATTGATTCTATGATTCTATGATGAGTAAGAAGTGAGGGGCAAAAGAAGATACTAAAACCGGGTGTGTTCCACGTGGCAGTATCAGAACAGGAGGGCAAAAGACTCCATACTCACAGCACTGCTTTCTGGCAAATCTCATTGGAACTTTCATGTGGAGATTTCTGAAGTCCCCAGAGCTCCCCAGAATACCTGCTCTAGAATTCAAGACCTGCTTCTGCCTTGCTGCTCCACTTGCTTGCAGATTTCAAAGCCCATCAGTTACATGTAATGTACAGTCTGTGCTCCTGTGTTACCCAGCACAAGAAAATGGGGTTAAATATGGTGTCTCTTGACAACTTAGAGGGTTACAAAGGGAGAAGGCAGCATTTCAACCAATCCAAGTATAGTATTTATTTCATTTCTTTGTGCTCTGACAGTTCAGTTCCAGCTGACAATAGGCACTCTGTGGTGTCAATGGAGAAATACAGCAGCAATCATTCATCTTGTGAAGGGGCTTCACCCAAGCATGGCAGTGGAAAGTCTTGTATCTGGGAACGAGCAACCTCATGGACTAGTACAGGGTAGGGGGCTGATCTGTTGGAGAGCAGCTCTGAGGAAAAGGGTAGAATGGCAAAAGAGCCAGCAATGTGCCCTTGTGGGAAGAAGGCAGATGGCCTCCTGGGGTGCATTAGAAGGGCTGTGGTGAGTAGGTTGACAGAGATTCTCCTCCACCTCTACTCTGCCCTGGTGAGGCCACATCCTGAATATTGTGACCAGTTCTGGGCCCCTCAGTTCAAGAAGGACCTCAAGGAACTGCTTGAAAGAGTCCAGCACAGAGCCACAAAGATGCTGGGAGGAGTGGAATATCTGCCTGCTGAGGACAGGCTGAGGGAGCTGGGGCTCTTCACATTGGAGCTGAGCAGCCTGAGGGATGCCCTCATTCCTGTTGATAAAGATGTGCAGGGCAGTGTCAGGAGGAGAGAGCCAGGCTCTGCTCAGGGATGTCCAATGACAGGACAAGGGGCAATGGGGGCATGCTGGAGCAGAGGAGGTGCCACAGGAACAGAAGGAGAAACTTCTTCCTTGTGAGGGTGCCAGAGCCCTGAAGCAGGCTGCCCAGAGAGGTTGTGGAATCTCCTTCTCTGGAGACTTTCAAAACCCACCTGGATGTGTTCCTGTGTGACCTGCCCTGGGTGATCCTGCTCAGGCAGGAGGGTTGGACTGGATGATCTTTGGAGGTCCCTTCTAACCCCTAACATTCTGTGGTTCTGTGAAATTACTAACAGATTAGGACAGAGCCTGGTATGACCTGCAAGGTGCTGGACTGGAGCAAATTCCCCCCAACTTATGCTGCTACATACATCCCCCTCCTACATACTTCCCCCTCCCATGAGACTTCTGATGGCACTAAAATTGCATGCCAGTCAGCTTGCCTTTAGTGGTGTCTCTGAATCCTTAGCATTGGGTTTTAAGGGCAATGAGATGTCACTGGAGGCCTTCTGAATTAAGTGTACAAAAGGGCAAGACTTTTGACAACAACTGGAGAAGAATTTCATAGTATCAGTCAGGGTTGGAAGGGACCACAAGGATCATCTAGTTCCAGCCCCCCTGCCATGGGCAAGGTCACCCCACACTAGATCAGGCTGGCCAGAGCCTCATCCAGCCTGATCTTAAACACCTCCAGGGACAGGGCCTCAACCATCGCCCTGGACAACCCATTCCAGGGCTTCACCACTCTCATAGGGAAGAACTTCCTCCTCCCCTCCAGCCTGAATCTCCCCACCTCCAGCTTCATTCCATTCCCCCTAGTCCTATCACTACCTGAGATCCTGAGAAGTCCCTCCCCAGCCTTCTTGTAGGCCCCCTTCAGATACTGGAAGGCCACAATTAGGTCATCTCTGAGCTTTCTCTTCTCCAGACTGAACAGCCCCAACTCCTTCAGTCTGTCCTCACAGGAGAGGTGCTCCAGCCCTCTGCTCATCCTTTGATGGGACAAGATTGTGAGTTAAGATATAAGCAGCATGATCAGTATCTGAAAACAGAAAAATTAAAGGGAGATTTGCTGGGAATTGCCACTGGTTGTATAGAAATTGCATTGTATGGAAATGAAAAGCTGAGGGTAAACCCTTAAGAGGTGCTGGTAAGATATCTTCAATATGAGAACGCAGTGGGAGTAATGTGGCACCTTATGGTGGCCTTCCAGTACCTTAAGGGGGCCTACAAGAAAGCTGGGGAGGGACTTTTTCTATAGTAAGGGAGAAGAGGCACCAGAAATTGCCCAGAGAATTGTGGATGGGCAACCTGTTCCAGGCCAGGTTGAAGAGGGCTTTGAGCAGTCCTGGCCTAGTGGAAGGTGTCCCTGCTGATGGCTGAGGGGATGGAACTGGATGATCTGGAGGGGGCCTACAAGTAAGCTGGGGAGGGGCCTTTTAGGGTGTCAGGTAGGGATAGGATTGGGGGGAATGGAACAAAACTAGAAATGGGTAGATTCAGATTGGATGTTAGGAAGAAGTTCTTCCCCAGGAGGGTGGTGAGACACTGGCACAGGTTGCCCAGGGAGGTGGTGGCAGCCTCACCCCTGGAGGTTTTGAAGGCCAGGCTGGCTGTGGCTGTGAGCAACCTGCTGTAGTGTGAGGTGTCCCTGCCCATGGCAGGGGGGTTGGAACTGGCTGATCCTTGAGGCCCCTTCCAACTCTAACAATTCTATGATTTTATGACTGTGAAATATCTTCCTGATTTTTGATATAATGACTTCCCCATAACTATTTATGAGCCCCTTAGTGCCTGAATGCTGAGCTTTCCCATCTCACTGGCTCCCCTCAAAGATTTTGTGATTTACTTTGGGTTGCTTTTGATATTATTTATTTTTTTCTTTTTTTTTTTTCTATTTATGGTTCACTCCCTGCTGTCTAATCCTCTCTGCAAGTCTGCTGCTGCTGCCAGATCGATATCCCTCTGCACAGATTAAAGTGATGTGTGCTCCTCAAAGGCTCCCAGCTGCAGGTGGTGTGTTTGCATGTGTACCAGCATGGCTTTCTGACAGCACCAGCAGTGTGCAGAGTACTAATTGACCTACTAAGTCTTAAATACAGCACAAGGCACAGTTGTGCCTGTGTGGTCGAGGGAGGGGATTCTGCCCCACTCCAGTTCTGGGCCCCTCCGTTTAGGAAAGATGTTGAGTTGCTGGAACATGTACAGAGGAGACCTTCTTGCTGTCTACAACTACCTGAAGGGAGGTTGTAGCCAGGTGGGGGTTGGTCTCTTCTCCCAGGCAACCAGCATCAGCACAAGAGGACACAGTCTCAAGCTGTGCCAGGGGAGGTTTAGGCTGGATGTTAGGAAGAAATTCTTCCCAGAGGGAGAGATTGGCCGTTGGAATGTGTGGGCCAGGGAGGTGGTAGAGTCACCATCACTGGAAGTGTTGAAGAAGAGACTGGATGAGGCACTTAGTGCCATGGTTTAGTTGATTAGATGGTGCTGGGTGATAGGTTGGACTCAATGATCTCAAAGATCTTTTCCAACCTGGTTAATGCTATTCTGTTCTGTTCCAGTCTAGTCTATTCCACTCCACCACTCTGCAGTGCTATGTCCAGCTCTGGAGTCCTCAGCACAGGAAAGGCATGGACCTGTTGAGCATTCAGCATCACAGTCCTGCACTGAATAGAATCATGGAATGGTTTGGGTTGGAAGGGGCCTTTCAAGGTGGGCTTCTCGTCCACCAATACACCCAAGTCTCCTTCTTCAGAGCTTCTTTCTGGATTCGCCCAATCCAATGCAGGACCTTGCATTTTGACTTGTTGAACCTCATGCAGTGGGCACTGGCCCACTTCTCAAGCCCACAGATCAACAAGATGTCCTTTGACAGAATTAGTCCTGGTGACAGCCATGTTGGCTATCTACTGAGTGCTCTTTGCTGCTTTTGTATTTATAGTCAGTTGGTGAAATGCAGCCACTCAAAAGAAAATGAAATGCAATCTGAGCTCCATTCAAACAGCAGGAGCTCTCTGCACAGCCTCATTATTTTGTGACACACAACTGTAACAGCTGGGCACCCTCACTTGTGACTGAAGGGATGTGAATGAATTCTGTCCTTTGTGGTTCCTACTCTTCTGGCCTTTCCCCAAAAGGGAAGGAGGCTTTGGGCAGTCTTTTGTTGTTGCTTTGATTTGCACACATATCATATATATATATATACACACACACACACCTAGAAATCATGTACCTGCACCTTGTAATCACATCTGTGCACCTAGAAATACATTCTGTTCCCTCCTGGGCAAGGGATGCTGGGGGAAGGAAGCACAGGACTGGTTCAACCTTTAACGTTCCTCTTAGAAGAAGGTAGCTGCAGCCCAGGTGGCTGTCACCCTTTTGTAAGTAGGTTTACTTTAGTTTACTTGGGTTTAACTTTAACTTTCTTTAACTTTTTACTGTTACTTTCCCTCTCTACCTTTTTCCCCCCCTCTACCTTTTTCCCCCCCTCTACCTTTTTCCCCCCTCTACCTTTTCCCCCCTCTACCTTTTTCCCCCCTCTACCTTTTTCCCCCCTCTACCTTTTTCCCCCCTCTACCTTTTTCCCCCCTCTACCTTTTTCCCCCCTCTACCTTTTTCCCCCCTCTACCTTTTTCCCCCCTCTACCTTTTTCCCCCCTCTACCTTTTTCCCCCCCTCTACCTTTTTCCCCCCTCTACCTTTTTCCCCCCTCTACCTTTTTCCCCCCTCTACCTTTTTCCCCCCTCTACCTTTTTCCCCCCTCTACCTTTTTCCCCCCTCTACCTTTTTCCCCCCTCTACCTTTTTCCCCCCTCTACCTTTTTCCCCCCTCTACCTTTTTCCCCCCTCTACCTTTTTCCCCCCTCTACCTTTTTCCCCCCTCTACCTTTTTCCCCCCTCTACCTTTTTCCCCCCTCTACCTTTTTCCCCCCTCTACCTTTTTCCCCCCTCTACCTTTTTCCCCCCTCTACCTTTTTCCCCCCTCTACCTTTTTCCCCCCTCTACCTTTTTCCCCCCTCTACCTTTTTCCCCCCTCTACCTTTTTCCCCCCTCTACCTTTTTCCCCCCTCTACCTTTTTCCCCCCTCTACCTTTTTCCCCCCTCTACCTTTTTCCCCCCTCTACCTTTTTCCCCCCTCTACCTTTTTCCCCCCTCTACCTTTTTCCCCCCTCTACCTTTTTCCCCCCTCTACCTTTAACACTCTTCTGCTGGAATACAAAAACCTTAAAGGTTCTGCAGATACTTTCCCAGAGAGTTGGCAGTTGGTTTAATATTGGTCCTAACTAGTAAAACCCCCAAACCTCTCTGAAATGCAGGATGTGATCAACTTCCTATGTTTAGGTTTAGAACCTGCATTTTTGTCATTTCTTTCCCGCCTGGAAGAGTCACTTGCAGAGCATCACATTGAAGATGCAGAAGAAGGAGAAAGGCAAAAGGGGAGATTTTCCACTGAGTCTTAGTTGCTGTTTTTGTTCCTTTGTGCAGTGAAATGAAGCAGAAGCTGGATGAAGAGGGTAACAAGTGCAGCATCCTTTCCAAGCAGCAGAAGTTCAACGAGCACTGCTGCATTCGCTGCTGCTCCCCCTTCACCTTCCTCATCAACAGCAAGCGACAGTGCCAGGACTGCAAGTACAACATCTGCAAGAGCTGCAGCTCTTACCAGAAGAAGGAGAAGGCTTGGATTTGCACTGTCTGCCAGCAAGCAAGGTAAAGACCTAGTATTTAGCAACTTCTAGAAAGCAGCTGTGGCCTCGCCTGGGCTTTTCCGTGTGTTTGTCAGTAGCTGCCACTGGCAGGCTGGGACCTGAAGTAGCTGTTTAGAGAGCTTGGTTTGTATGGTGTGATGTGCCTGGCTTTTTTCAGAGAGGTTAATTTGTTCCAAGAGTGTTTTGCTGGCATTTTCCAGGCTTGCTGAGGTGGACTGATGAATCAGCAAGCAGTAATTGGACTTAGCTTGAGCAGGGGCTGGGATCTCCTGAAGTGCCTGGGCTGCTAATGGAACCTGAGAGCAGATGGTGGTAAGGCAGTTAATCATTGTGCAGCAAATCCCACTGATGGCTTGGGAGTCAAAGGAGGGATGTTGGTGAATAGATCATCCAGCTGTGACTGTGTTTTGGAGTGCTTTTCTAAATGCCACCTCATTGGTGGGGATGCTTGAGGCATACTCTGGCAAATAACCAGAGAAAATAGAAGTGCAACCTGTTGGATTTCTTAACATCTGTTAAGGCTATGCTGCCAGGCTTCTATTTGCAGAGAGTATCAGGGATTTACTAGCTCACCCTTCTGAGGCTAGCAGAGCCCACAGCACTGAACACTACACTGGGACTTGAGGTCTAGTCTGGCTGCATTTGTCACTGAGTAGTATGCACTGGGATTGCTGCTAATGTGAAAATAGGCCAATGCTTCTGGTTGTATTTTCTGTTAGGGTTTTCATGCAAATCTAGGCTGAGTGGGCAAACAGGGCACCCTTCAAATGCACTGGAGAGAGCTGGGTGAAACAGAACCTGGTGAAGTTCAGAGTGCTGCACCTGGGGAGGGACAGCCCCATGCAGCAATACAGGTTAGGGGGTGACCTGCTAGACAGCAGCTCTTCAGAAAAGGACCTAGGAGTCCTGGTCAATAACAAGCTGACCTTGAGCCAGCAATGTGCCCTTGTGGCCAAGAAGGCCAGTGGTATCCTGGAGGGCATTGAGAAGAGTGTGATCAGCAGGTTGAGGGAGGTCACAGCTGGAATATTTTGTCCAGTTCTGGGCTCCCCAGTTCAAGAGAGACAAGGAACTACCGGAGAGAGTCCAGTGAAGGGTTACAAAGATGTTGAGGGCACTGGAGCATCTTTCTTATGAGGAAAGGTTGAGAGACCTGGGGCTGTTTATCCTGGAGATGACTGAAAAGGGATTTTAACAATGCTTATTGATATCTAAATGGCAAATGTCAAAAGGGTGGGGCCAGTCTTTTTTCAGTGGTGCCCAGAAACTTTCCTGTGAGGGTGACAGAGCACTGGAGCAGGCTGCTCAGAGGCATTGTGGAGTCTCCGTCTCTGGAGAGATTCCAAACCCACCTGGACATCCTGCTCTGGGTGACCCTGCTTTAACATGGAGGCTGGGCTAGATGATGCCTTGAGGTCCCTTGCAACCCCTCCCATTCTGTGATTTGGCAGCCCCTGGCACAGCCCTGTGCAAAATCTTCCTATTTGAGATGGTTTTGTTTGGAGGGATCCAGTCACTGTAATGTGCTTTAATGCCAGCAGAACAGAGAGTGTTTTTTTTTCTTTAAATAAGGTAAAATTACTAGTAGATGTGATTGTTAGCCTGCCAAAGGATACACCTCTGCTTAGCTGATGCTGTTGTAAAGCTTTGTGAAGCCTCTGGGTGGGGGGGGAACCAAACACCAAAACCCCACCAAAATGTAGCAGAACCTCAGGATGCTTTGAGAAGGGAATTCTCTTAGTTACTGCCTGAACCTTGTATTTGTTTGTTGGTGCATTTGACTGGCACAAAAGGGTTGGTTTCAGACCTCAGTAGTGAAAAGCTAATGAAGATGTAACTCTGCTTAGCAATTTTGGTTTGCTTCCCAGCAGGCTAAACCGTTCGGTAAGGAGGAGCTGGAACAGCTTTTAGGTGATCAGCCTCAGCTCAGAGCTTGCACATTTCTACTGTCTGAAGGCCCTTGTCTGACATTAGAGAGAACTTCTACAGAATCTGGAGGCTCAGACTGTCATGTAAATGCCAGGAGATGTTTTTCCTTCAGAGACAGCATTGTGTGGGAGCACTCGCTTGCTCTGGGGCATAGCAGAACAGATAGAAGCTGTAGCTCTGCCCACGTGCATGTTGCTTCCACTGGACACATGTGGGTCTTGTTCTGCTTTTGTAGAAGTCCTGTGAATGATCCCACTCACATTATACTGAAGGAATTTACTAACTTTGAGTGAAGAGCAGTGAGAATTATCTTCCTCAGCTGCATGTACTTGTAGAAACAGATACAATTCCTTCCAGCAATGCCTGCTGCTCTGCTCCCATTTTCTTCCCATTCCTACTCTCACCACTCTCATCCTGTGGGCCACAAGCACCATACCCATTTACAGAATGCAGAACTAACCAGGTGGAAAAGACCTTTGAGATCATCGAGTCCAACCTATCACCCAACACCATCTAATCAACTCAGCCATGGCACCAAGTGCCTCAGCCAGGCTCTGGAGAGCAGCCAGGCAGAAAGGGACCTGGGGGTACTGGTTGATGGTAGGCTGAACATGAGCCAGCAGTGTGCTCAGGCAGCCAAGAAGGCCAATGGCATCCTGGCCTGCATCAGGAACAGTGTGGCCAGCAGGAGCAGGGAAGTTATTCTGCCCTGGACTCAGCACTGGTTAGGCCACACCTTGAGTCCTGTGCCCAGTTCTGGGCCCCTCAGTTTAGGAAAGATGTTGAGTTGCTGGAAGGTGTCCAGAGAAGGGCAACAAAGCTGGGGAGAGGTCTGGAGCACAGCCCTGTGAGGGCTGAGGGAGCTGGGGTTGCTTAGCCTGGAGAAGAGGAGGCTCAGGGCAGACCTTCTTGCTCTCTACAACTCCCTGAAGGGAGGTTGTAGCCAGGTGGGGGTTGGTCTCTTCTCCTAGGCAACCAGCATCAGCACAAGAGGACACAGTCTCAAGCTGTGCCAGGGGAGGTTTAGGCTGGAGGTTAGGAAGAAGTTCATCCCAGAAAGAGATATTTGCCATTGGAATGTGCTGCCCAGGGAGGTGGCGGAGTCCCCATCCCTGGAGATGTTTAAGAAGAGCCTGGATGAGTCACTTGGTGCCATGGTTTTGTTGATGAGATGGTGTTGGGTGATAGGTTGGACTCGATGATCTCAAAGGTATTTTCCAACCTCATTTATTCTATTCCATTCCATTCCATTCCATTCCATTTTTAAACACCTCCAGTGATGGTGACTCCCCCACCTCCCTGGGCAGCACATTCCAATGGCAAATCTCTCTTTTCTGTGAAGAATTTCTTCCTAACATCCAGCCTGAACCTCCCCTGGCACAGCTTGAGACTGTGTCCTCTTGTGCTGTCACAGTTTCCCTGGGAGAAAAGGCAGTGCCCAAGGACAGCAAGGGCAATAGCCTGCATTTTGCACAAGGGTCAGGGAGTCTGTAGTTTATTGAGTTGTTCCTTAACTGGAAGAGGCGGAGGAGGGAGATCTGTGCAAGCTGATTGCTTTGGCAGGTTGATCTCTGCTGGGTTTTTTGTTGGTTTGGGGTTTTTGCTATCCTGATCTGTCTTAATTATTTCTGAAGTATGCACTGTGAAGAATTTCAGTTCTGCTAGACAGAATGAAGCTCTACTTGCATAACATACAGCAGCCTGCAATGCTGCTGCTGCACTCAGCTTTGAGAAAAGCATCTAAAAATGGATTTGGAGGAGGGTAGGCAGGAGAGGTCTATGAAATCAGCCAAATAGAAGTGCTAATTAGGCCATCTTTGCTAGCTTGGAGTAGCCTCAGAAGTGAGCCTGAGGCTGAGTGCCTCCAGGGAGGACTAACCTGTGTTCCAGGAGCTCTGGATTCCAGTCTTAGCCATTCACCTGCTGACCTTGGAGAAGTTTCCATGTCTCAGGTTTCCCCACGTGCAGAATGGATTTAATGATGCTGTGGTCTTGGAGGTCAGTGGTTGAAAAGCTAAATGGGATGGTTGTAAAGTGCTAAGTGTTATTAATGTGCTCTTGTTGGAGAAGTTTTGCTGCAGTCAGCAGGGTTAAAACCTGTGTGTGGTGCAGTAGCACAGGGAAGTACATGCTTGGAGGGAAGGAATGAGAACAGAGTATCAGAGCTTTGTGTTCAATGTTGATATGTAACTGCTTGACCCTACCAACTTTTGGCTACCACCTCTCCCTAAAGGAAATAAATACTAGGTAAGCAGTGTGCAAAAGTAAGGGCAGAAGGGCAATGTGAAAGGATGGAACACAGATTGTCCACAAAATAAACAGCATAGAAATTATAGACTGAGGAGTTTTAGCCTTTCAGTTTGGCTGAGGGACTTCCAGGGAAGGTAGCAAAGTAAAAGCTAGTGGAGCCCAACATGATGGCATTGAACAAGTCCAAGTGCCAGGTGCTGCACTTCGGTCACAACAACCCCAGGCAGTGCTACAGGCTGGGGACAGAGTGGCTGGAGAGCAGCCAGGCAGAAAGGGACCTAGGGGTACTGGTTGACAGCAGCTGAACATGAGCCAGCAGTGTGCCCAGGTGGCCAAGAAGACCACTGGCATCCTGGCCTGGATCAGGAATAGTGTGGCCAGCAGGAGCAGGGAAGTCATCCTGCCCTGGACTCAGCACTGGTTAGGTCCTGAGTCTGGTTCTGGACTCTTCAATTTAAGAAGGACATTGAGACACTTGAAGGTGTCCAGAGAAGGGCAACAAGGCTGGGGAGGGGTCTGGAGCACAGCCCTGTGAGGAGAGGCTGAGGGAGCTGGGGTTGCTTAGCCTGCAGAAGAGGAGGCTCAGGGGAGACCTCATTGCTCTCTACAACTACCTGAAGGGAGGTTGTAGCCAGGTGGGGTTGGTCTCTTCTTTCAGGCAACCAGCACCAGAACAAGAGGACACAGTCTCAAGCTGTGCCAGGGGAGGTTTAGGCTGGATGTTAGGAAGAAGTTCTTCCCAGAAGGAGAGATTGGCCATTGGAATGGGCTGCCCAGGGAGGTGGTGGAGTCACCATGACTGGAAGTGTTTAAGAGGAGACTGGATGAGGCACTTGGTGCCAGGGTTTAGTTGATTGGATGGCGATGGGTGATAGATTGGACTTGATGATCTCTGAGGTGTTTTCCAACCTGGTCTATTCTATTCTATTCTGCTCAGCCAGCAGAATGCAAACACAGCTCGGCACCACTTCTGAGCTGGGTGCTTCCCAGTGTGTAGTTTAGCCTTTGCTGGCTTTGCTTATTCTTCTTACACAAAGATTCTGCTGCTCTCAGTTCCAAGGTACTGCTCCAGTCTTTACAAAGCTGCTGTCTGAGCATTACTGAGGTTGAAGAGTGCCAGCTGTCAGAATTGCTTTTTAAAAGAGCAAGTGGCTGCATGCAATGGCTGCTGGATTGTGCTGAGTCTTGGGAGCTGTCTGATATTTGCACACTTTTCATTTAGGTCATAAAGGCATCATTGTGGCTTCCAAAATCATCTGGACACTTCCATTTTCCTGGGTGGTTGCTGGTGCTGATTCTGTGCATTTCAAATGTCTTTGGGTGGTTTATGAAGGGTAGAAGGACTTAAAATGAAAACATAGCTTTAGTGTATATTTAAAGGTGGAAAATTCGGAGTCACAGAACGTCAGGGGTTGGAAGAGACCTCTAAAGATCATCCAGTCCATCCCCCCCTGCCTGAGCAGGATCACCCAGGGCAGGTCACACAGGAACACACCTAGGTGGGTTTTGAGTGTCTCCAGAGAAGGAGACTCCACAGCCTGCTCCAGGGCTCCAGCACCCCCACAGTGAAAAAGTTTCTCCTTCTGTTCCTGTGGCACCTCCCTCTGCTCCAGTTCTATTCTATTCTATTCACATTGCCCCTTGTCCTGTCATTGGACATCCCTGAGCAGAGCCTGGCTCTCTCCTCCTGACACTGCCCTGCACATCTTTATCAACAGGAGTGAGGGCACCCCTCAGCCCCAAGCTGAAGACCCCCAGCTCCCTCAGCCTGTCCTCACAGGGAGATGTTCCACTACCTGCAGCAGCTTTGTGGCTCTGTGCTGGACTCTTTCAAGCAGTTCCCTGAGGCCCTTCTTGAACTGAGGGGCCCAGAACTGGTCACAATATTCCAGATGCAGCCTCACCAGGGCAGAGTAGAAGGGGAGAGGGGAAAAAGTGCTTCCTCCATGTCTCACATGTCTTACATAACAGATATGTATATCTGAGGGCTTATAGAGAGTTGGGGTTTTTTATAGTATGTGAAGGGAGTAAAATTTTTTATTACTCTGTAGGTGACAGAATTCATCAGGTGAAGAAGTAGGAGGCAGACCTGGATTCTGCTTCCTACTCATAACTTGCTCACCATCTGGTGTTGAAAAGGTCACCTTGCCTTTCCATTTTTTTTCTCCATTATGGGCTAGGCTTAATCCCTGCCTCAGTAAAATGTGCTTGTTAGTTTTCTATAGCTTAATCTATTTTTTTGAGACCCAACAGCCCTGGAGTGTCTGAATAGAAACCATGGCTGTGACAGGCTCCATATGGGCAATCAGGATGTTGGAAGACTCCAGGCTTTTAGTAAGGAATAACAGATATGCCACCCAGTTACCTAGGAGAGACATTTTAAAGCTCTTTTCTTTCTGAATCCTTTGCAAGGATCAGCCCAGAGCCTCATCTCATCTATCACAGCATCACCAGTCCCCTTCTCTCTGTAAGATGTTAGTCCATGTGTGCTCTGCAACCTGCTGCTTCTTGACCACAAGAAGAATTTGAAGAGCTTTCCAAGGCAGAAAAGCCTGAATTGCTTTGTTGTTCTAAGGATGGGGTAATCCCACAGGGCAGGTCCTCAGTCAGAAAAGCAGAAAGATGGCTCAGAATTTGCTCTCCTGTGCTCTGCAATACAGAAAAACAGCTGGATGGTGCCTCCTGCCCTTGCTAGGTCTAAGAAAGCTGGCACAAATTTACAGATTGCTTATGGCTTTATAATTAGTTTATTTTTTTAACCTAAGTCTACTGCTACAGACTCTCAACTGCAATGCTAGATTGAAACAGGCTTTGAAATTTAAACCAAGGGTCCTGCACTTGGGTGAAAACAACCCCCAGGCTTGGGGCAGCATGGCTGGGAAGCTGTCTGGCAGAACCTGGGGGTGCTAATGGACAATCAGCTGAATGGGAGCCAGCAGTATGCCCAGGTGGCCAAGAAAGCCAAAGCTATCCTGGCTGGGATTAGAAATGCTGTGTCCAGCAGGAGCAGAGAGGGGATTCTACCCTGGTACTCAGCTCTGGGGAGGCCACACCTGGAGTATTGTGTTCCGTTTTGGGTACCACAACACAGGAAAGATGTGGAGGTGCTGGAGCCAGGAGGGCAAGGAAGCTGGGAAGGGCCTGGAGAATAAAGCTGATGAAGAGCAACTGAAGGAGCTAGGGATGGTTAGCTTGGAAAAGAGGAGGCTGAGAGGAGACCTCATTGCTCTCTACAACTACCTGAAAGGACATTGTGGAGAGGCTGCTGCTTGTCTCTTCTGCCAGGTAATTAGGGACAGAACAAGAGGGAATGGCCTCAAGCTGTGCCTGGGTAGGGTTAGACTGGACAGTAGGAAAAAAGTTTCCCAGCAAGAGTGGTCAGGGATTGGAATGTGCTGCCCAGGGAGGTGGCTGAGTCACCAACCCTAGGTGTGTTTCAAGGTGGTTTGGATGTGGTGCTTGGGGCTATGGTTTAGGGGTGACCCTTGCAGAGTAGGGTTCTGGATTAGACTTGGTGATCCTGAGGGCCTTTTCCAACCTGAATGTTTCTGTGAGTCTGTGAAATTACAACAGGGGTTAAAAATAAAAAATCCTACATTTTTGGGCACAAATTTGGCAGTTCATTTCCCAGGAAGCATACCAAGAATTCCACCTTGCAAATAGCAGCCCAGGGACAGACAAAGTGGAAGGCAAATGACCAGGCAAGTCACTGTGTGCAAAGCAAAAATGCACTTTGCAGAAGCCATTGCTTGCTTTATGCTTTTGTGCTTCCACTGGGTCCCTGCTATTTAAAACTTGAGCAGCTTTGCCTTGAGACCTTCCATTTGTCTCTGGTGTCAAACATTTCCATGGTAACATTTCACTTGGCTTTTTTCCCCTTTTCACTAGCTTTACCTTCCACTAGGAGACTTGGTTATTACTGAGAAGCAATAGACTTCAGGTCTGTCAGAATGGCCACAGATATAGTTACTGGCATTTACCTGCAGGATAACCAAGGGATCAGACCCAGCCAGCATGGATTCAGGAAGGGCAGGTCATGCCTGACCAACCTGATCTCCTTCTATGATCAGGTGACTGCCTGGTGGATGTGGGGCAGGCTGTGGATGTAGTCTACCTGGACCTCAGCAAGGCCTTTGACACTATCCCCCACAGCAAACTCCTGGCCAAGCTGTCAGCTTGTGGCTTGGACAGCAACACTCTGTACTGGATTAGGAACTGGCTGGAGGCTGAGCCCAGAGAGTGGTGGTGAATGGTGCCACATCCAGCTGGCAGCCAGGCACCAGTGGTGTCCCCCAGGGATCAGTGCTGGGCCCCATCCATCATCTTTACTGATGATGTGGACAAGGGGATTGAGTCCATCATCAGTAAGTTTGCAGATGACCAAGCTGGGGGCAGGAGTTGATCTGTTAGAGGGTAGGACAGCTGTGCAGAGGGACCTTGACAGGCTGAACAGATGGGCAGAGTCCAGCATGATGGCATTTAACAAGTCCAAGTGCCAGGTGCTGCACTTTGGTCACAGCAACCCCATGCAGAGCTACAGGCTGGGGTCAGAGTGGCTGGAGAGCTGCCAAACAGAGAGGGACCTGGGGGTACTGGTTGACAGCAGCTGAACATGAGCCAGCAGTGTGCCCAGGTGGCCAAGAAGGCCAGTGGCATCCTGGCCTGCATCAGGAATAGTGTGGCCAGCAGGAGCAGGGAAGTCATTCTGCCCAGTGCTCAGCACTGGTTAGGCCACACCTTGAGTCCTGTGTCCAGTTCTGGGCTCCTCAGTTTAGGAAAGATGTTGAGTTGCTGGAAGGTGTCCAGAGAAGGGCAACAAAGCTGGGGAGGGGTCTGGAGCACAGCCCTGTGAGGAGAGGCTGAGGGAGCTGGGGTTGCTTAGCCTGGAGAAGAGGAGTCTCAGGGGTGACCTTCTTGCTCTCTACAACTACCTGAAGGGAGGTCATAGCCAGGTGGGGGTTGGTCTCTTTTCCCAGGCAATCAGCACCAGAACAAGAGGACACAGTGTCAATCTGTGCCAAGGGAGGTTTAGGCTGGAGGTCAGGAGAAAGTTCTTCCCAGAAAGAGAGTTTGGCCTTTGGAATGTGCTGCCCAGGGAGGTGATGGAGTCACTATCCCTGGAGGTGTTCAAAAAGGGATTGGATGTGGCACTTGAAGCCATAGTTTAGTTAGTCATGAGGTGTTGGGTGACAGGTTGGACTTGATGATCTCTGAGGTCTTTTCCAACGTGGCTGATTCTATGATTCTGTGACTTAGCAAGGTCAGCAGGGTTCAGCAAGCCTTAGAGGCTTTGGCACTGGAAGGAGGAGTTAGCAGGTGGTTATGAGCCTTGGAGAGAGGAAAACAGAATGCTTGGCCAGTGTTTGATTTCAGAGATCTGTCAAGAGCAGATCACTCAGGCTCTGCTCTTGCCTTTGCAAGAGCATTTAGTGCATGGAGTGTGTTTGGAAAGTGTCAGCACTCTGCTGAGTCTGTTCAACTTCACAGTGGGTTCTCAACACCTACAGTTTGTGGCCCCTGAGGCCACCAGGAAGACCTGGTGCTGCTCATTTGGCTGCAGCCCATTCAAAAGCTTAGAGGGCCACTGCTGCAGAGGAGCCATTCCTGTGCTGGGGTGAGGAATGTCCCTTAAAGCTTTGGTAGATCAACGAATTGGGACTTTTTTGTCTTGAGATTGTTCTCCATGTTGCCAGACAGGAGGCTTTGCTGTACTGAGGGTGTCTCTTTGTACTTGTTTGTTTTGGGGTTTTGTTTCCTGATGGGCTTGATAGGGCCTCTACTTGGCAAACTTGATGCAGAAATACATTGATATTCAATGGCAAAATCCAGTGCTTAGAATCATAGAATTGTCAGGGTTGGAAGGGACCTGAAGGATCAGCCAGTTCCAACCCCCCTGCCATGGCCTGGGACACCTCACACTGCAGCAGGTTGCTCACAGCCACATCCAGCCTGGCCTTCAAAACCTTCAAGGATGAGGCTGCCACCACCTGCCTGGGCAACCTGTGCCAGTCTCTCACCACCCTCGTGGAGAACTTGTTCCTAACATCCAATCTGAATCTACCCATTTCTATTTTTGTTCCATTCCCCTCAGTCCTATCATTACCTTGATTCCTTCCTCCCAGCCCCCTGTGGAAGTTTCCTTAAGAGCCTGAAAATCAAGTCATAACCTTAATTAACACAGAGCTGGGAGTCATTCCAGCATGGATTATTTGACAGTGTGAGCATGCCTTCTCTTGTCATTGCAAGCCAGGCTGAAATTGGGATCCTTTTACTGCTCCTCTTCAGCAATTAAGTATTAACCACGAAAGGGAAAATTTAGTAGAGGGAGAGATTGCCTTTTCTGACTTTCAAGGTGACATTGCAAAGAGTGGAGTTCTAATTAAAAGTGTTGCCAAGATCCATTGAAACTTTATTGTCCAGGCTATCAGCTGTAATCATCTTTTCCCAAGGAAGTTTAATCAAAGAGCACAAAATCAATGCTACCTTGATGTGAAAATGCAGCAACAGGATTCTTTTGTCAGGTTTGTTTTAATCATTTAATGCTTTTAAATATTTGAAGTACAGTTTAAAAAAAATTACTGCACACACCTCCCAAGCACAAATCCAGGCTGGGTGCAGAGGGGGTTGAGAGCAGCTCTGAAGAAAGAGCCTTGGGTGCACTGATTAATGGGAAGCTCACCGTGAGCCTGTAGTGCCCTCATGCAGCCCAGCAGGCAGCTGTGTGCTGGGCTGCACCCAGAGGAGTGTGGCCAGCAGGGCAAGAGAGGGGATGCTGCCCTTTGACTCTGCTCTGCTGAGACCCCACCTCCAGTACTGCCTCCAGTTCTGGTGTCCACAGCATAAGGAGGACACAGAGCTGTTGGAGTGAGTCCAGAGGAGGCCACAAAGATGACCCAAGGGCTGGAGCACCTCTGCTGTGAGGACAGGCTGAGGGAGCTGGCAGTGTTCAGCCTGGAGAAGACAAGACTCTAAAGGGACCTCAGAGCTGCCTTCCAATACCTGAAGGGATCCTACAGGAAGGCTGCAGAAGGACTTTTCATAATGGTGTCTAGAGGCAGGCCAAGGGGGAATGGTTTGAAACTGAGGGAGAGCAGGGTAAGACTGGAGCTTAGGAAGAATTCTTCAGTAGGAGGGTGGTGAGACTCTGAAATAGGCTGCCCAGGGTGACTGTGGCTGCTTCCTCCCTGGGGGTGTTGATGACCAGGCTGGATGAGGCCTTGAGCAGCTGAGTCTAGTGGAGAGGTGTCCCTGCCCATGGTGGGGAGGTTAGAGTAGATGATCTCTGAGGTCCCTTTCAACCTGAGCAATAGGGCAATGGGCAATAGTTTGAAGCTGAGGCTCTCCTCCCTGTCTACTTTGAGCTCATGAGACCAGAGCTGGAATACTGGGTCCAGATTTGGGCTCCCCAGTTCAAGAGAGACAGGGATCTGCTGTGGAGGATGATGAAGGGACTGGAACATCTCTTCTATGAAGAGAGCCTGGGAGACCTGGGGGTGTTTAGTCTGGAGAAGAGAAAGCTGTTCTCTAATTGGATATCCTAGATATCCAAAGTAGATACAGTGAAATCATACTATAGATGTCTAGAATTACTCCATTAAGTCAGTGCAGGGGTAGGGAAATTGTTACTCCAGTCAAGTAGTTTTCTTATTCCCTTTTTTTTCTCTTTTTCTCCAGAGAGGAGCAAGTACTAAATATCTTTAATAATGTGTTGAAATATGTCAGCTTATTGCTTCAGGAAGTTGCAATGCTTTTACCATTGCTAAATGAGGCATTGAAGGCATTTCCCTCACATAAAGTGTGGCTTTCTGCTGCATTTTGCTGTCTGAATGTGTATCTTTCCTCTACTAGTAGTAGATGTCACAGATTGCAATATCTTTCTAAATTGCTTTGTTTCCCTCTCACAAATTTCACTGGGTTTTCTTCCAGCCATGATTCTAGCTGCTCAAGTGGTACCTCCTTGCTTTCTATAATGAAGTCACAATTACAGACTGGCCTTCAGTCTGAGTTAACTTCTACGTTTTGACTTATAGTGGGAATGAGGTGAAGGAGTAGATTGCAGAGCAAAAGGTTAGGAGTAGTGGAATGTGTCAGGACACGAGAGAAAGATGAGTTAGCACTGCTTAGTAAGGCATTAATCACTTATCACAGTTAAACCTTAAGACTTGCATTAAATTCTTTAATTTGATCCAATCTGCTGGTAGCAGAAGGAGAGAAGGCTCACCAGGAAACCACAGTGAGATATTTGCATACACCTGCACTGTCCCCATCACTAGAAGGACACAGAGCTGTTGGAATGAGTCCAGAGGAGGCCCAAAGATGAGCCAAGGGCTGGAGCACCTCTCCTATGAGGATAGGCTGAGGCAGCTGGGGGTGTTCAGCCTGGAGAAGAGAAGACTCCAGGGGGACCTCAGAGCTGCCTTCCAAGAGCTGAAGGGATCTTACAGGAAGGCTGCAGAGGGACTTTTCATGAGGATGTCTAGGATGTCTAAGCCAGGGGGGAATGGATTGAAGCTGAAGGAGAGCAGGGTTAGACTGGAGCTTAGGTGTGTTTTGCAGCCACACTTGTGAGACTCCTTCATTGCTGTGTCCAGCTCTGGAGTCCTCAGCACAGGAAAGCCATGGATCTGTTGCAATAGGTCCAGAGGACACCACAAAAATTATCAGAGGGCTGGAACATTTCTGCTGTGAGGACAGGCTGAAAAAGTTGGAGTTACTCAGCCTGGAGAAGAGCAGGCTCTGTGGACACACTATTGGACTCAATGATCTCCAGAGGTTCCTTCCAATCTCTAATATCCTGTGATCCTGTGATTGCAGCCTTTCAGGACAGAAAGATGAGGAGAGTCTTGTTAGCAGGGCCCGTCATGACAGCACAAGGGGTGATGGTTTTAATGCAGGGAGGATTCAGACTTGATGGAAGGAATAAATGTGGTTTTTTGATGAGAGTGGTGAAACACTGGCACAGGTTGCTTGGTGAGATCGTAGCTTCCCCACCCCTCGAAGCATTCAAAGTCAGGTTAAGCAGCCTGCTCTAGTTGAAGATGTCCCTGCTCACTGCAGAAGTGTTAGACTAGATGACCTCTAAAGGCCTCTTCCAACCCAAACCTTTCTGTGGTTCCCTCAATCTTGAGCAGGATTTGCTCTGGTAAAGTCATTGATGCTGAGAACCTTCAAAACTGCAGTGGCACTTGTCTTTTATGGCAGAAGAGTAGCTGGTCATCAGGCTCTGCTCTCCAGACCCTGTGTCCAGGGACTTTCCCCTTTTCTTAGCAGAAGTTCATGGTATTTGTGCTGTCCCTGCAAGTGCTGGAGTGGCCTGGCTTGCAGCAGCTCAGCACAGAGACGTGGCTGTCGTGCTGTGTTTGTAGAGATGGCAGCAATAAACCAGAAATACCAATGTAATGTCACATCCACCACAGGAGAGTCACTCCAGTGGAGACAACAATGGGCTGACAATAAAGGGGGTCAGCCTCTATTTTTAGTTTGCTGGCTGACTGGCTGCGTGGCCTTGGGCAAATTGCTTTCACCTCTCTGTGCTTCTGCTTCCCCTCCAAATCCCTGCCTGTCTTTTTCATTTAGATGATTAGATCCCCTAGGCAAGGAATGCATCTTGTTTGTACAGTTCCCTGGGTTTTGTTGGAGGCCTTGAGGTCTCCAGCCCTGTAACAATACTGATTCATTTCAGCGTTACCACGTATCTCTGATCTCCTCTCGTCTGAGGAGCCTGATCTTCACAAAGAGATGGACATTGCTGGCCCTGGCCTGGCATGCATCAAGAGCAGTGTGGCCAGCAGGGTGAGAGAGGTGATTCTGCTCCTCTGCTCTGGTGAGACCTCCCCTGCAGTGCTGTGTCCAGCTCTGGAGCCCCCACACAAGAGAGACATGGAACTGATGGAGTGGGTCCAGAGGAGGGCCACCAAGATGATCAGAGGGCTGGAGCATCTCTCTTGTGAAGACAGGCTGAAAGAATTGGGGCTGTTCAGCTTGGAGAAGAGAAGGCTCTGGGGAGATCTTTTAGGTACATCACAGTGTCTGAAGCGGACCTACAGGAAGCCTGGGGAGGGACTGTTTAGAAGGGCTGGTAGCATTAGCACAAGGGGCAATGGTTTGAAACTGGAGCGGGGTAGATTTAGGTTGGACATCAGGAGGAAGTTCTGCATAATGAGAGTGGTGAAATACTGGAACAGGCTGCCTGGGGCAGTGGTGGAGTCACCATCCCTGGAGGTATGTAAAAGCTGTGTAGGTGTGGTGCTGAGGGACATGGTTTAGAGGAGGATTTGGCAGTGTTGGGTTCGTGGTGGGACTTGATCTTAAAGCTTTTTTCCCACCAAACCAATTCTTTGCTGCTACTCTGTGATGTTGACAGGGGTTTCTTCTTCACATACTAGATGAGGTTGCTGTCAGTCATGCTTTTTATTATGCATCTTGTCGTGATTTCCCTCAGAGCTTCAGTTTCCACAGTGATGGGAAGCTCAGGCTTCCCTCTTCAAAATAGTTGTGATGCTTCGCTGCCTAGAACGCAGCTCACGGATTTCCAAAGCTGGAGTTCTGAAACAATTAAAAACAAACCCCAAAAAATCAGTTCTATTTCTTAAACTCTGGGGTTTTAAAAGCCTGGGGCTGGCAGGATTAATTACATGAGGTAGGAAAGAAATGAGACCTGCTGCCACCCACTGTCCCTCCCGTTTTGGTGACAGTGAACACCCACCTCCCCGAGTGGAGGAGACACTCCTGATGGTGTATCCATATCTCTTGTCATAGCAACAATACAGGCTGGGACCTGTTCTTCTTCCCAAGCATAATGTGACTGGGATGATTTCACCAGAGACATGTGCAGAACGGCCAAGTATTGTACTAGAATGTGTCAGTGGCTTCATTTGCATACGAATGAGCAGATAGAAACCACACGGGGGGGGGGGGGGGGGGGGGGGGGGGGGAGGTAGAGGGGTGGTGAAAAATTCTCCTGGAGAGAAACTTCTCTGAGCTATTATTCCTAGATTGCAAAGTGCAGTCATTACTCCACCAGCTTGAATGCTATTAACAGAACAATGCCTTTTAATAACAGCTAATTGTAACTAATTTTGTTGTGTTGAAATGGTGAGTGAGGAAGAACTGTGTTCATACCACTTAGAGCTGCTCAGCAAAGTCAGCAAGGACAGGAGGCTGTGCAGTACAGCTGCAGAAACTTAGCATTCTCTCCTTGCTTCTAGCATGGGCACTGTGGAGATCTGCTGGTGATTTGCACATGCAAGATAGTTCTCATCGTCATGAGAAGGACACAGAGCTGTTGGAGTGAGTCCAGAGGAGGCCACAAAGATAAGCCAAGGGCTGGAGCACCTCTGCTATGAGGATAGGCTGAGGCAGCTGGGGGTGTGCAGCCTGGAGAAGAGAACACTCCAGGGGGACCTCAGAGCTGCCTTCCAAGAGCTGAAGGGATCCTACAGGAAGGCTGCAGAGGGACTTCTCATGAGACTGTCAAAGCAATAGGATAAGGGAGAATGGTTTGAAGCTGAGGGAGAGCAGGGTTAGACTGGAGCTTAGGAAGAATTCTTCAGTAGGAGGGTGGTGAGACTCTGAAATAGGCTGCCCAGGGAGGCTGTGGCTGCCTCCTCCCTGAGGGTGTTGATGGCCAGGTTGGAAGAGGCCTTGAGCAGCTGAGTCTAGTTGAGAGGTGTCCCTGCCCATGGTGGGAAGGTTGGATGTAGATGATCTTTGAGGTCCCTTCTGAGCCATTCTATAATTCTGTGATCTGTATGATCCCTTAAATCATAGAATCATAGAATGAAACAGGTTGGAAAAGACCTCTGAGATCATCAAGTCAACCTGTTACCTATCACCCCACTCCTCATGACTAACTAAACCATGGCTCCAAGTGCCACATCCAGTCCCTTTTTGAACCCCTCCAGGGACGGTGACTCCACCACCTCCCTGAGCAGCACATTCCAATGGCAAATTCTTCTTTCTGGGAAGAGCTTTCTCCTGACCTCCAGCCTAAACCTCCCCTGGCACAGCTTGAGACTGTGTCCTCTTGTTCTGTTAAGTTACAGGTGTGGGCTGTGAATGAAGCTGCCTCAGCACCTGCAAGGGTTAACACCATAGTTGTTTGTGCACCACCAGAGGAGAGAAAATCTTAAAGACTAGAGTAGGGAGGCTGATGTCTGGAAGTAGAACCCAAAGTTGGTAGGTGGCAGGTGAGTCTTGCAGAGAGGGGTGGTGGAGCACAGCTGAGACTCTGCCACTGCTTTTGCAGCTCAGTTGCAGGCCAAGGATGTTTCTCACAGGGTGCTGCTGTGTGTCTCAACATGTGCATCACGTTACAGGAGCTGCAACAGGGAGGTCTTGATGTTGCTATTGGAAACTTCATATTTTACATTCCCTAGCCTTGGATCCTTCAGCCAACTGTCAGTGTTAGATCTCACGTAGTTATCTCAGAGCCTCAAACCCTTTGCTGTGCCAATCCTCACAGGGCCCCAGTGAAGGGAGGATGTACAGCCTGCCCGAGCTGGAGAGAGAAGCAGCTTCCTGAGCCTTTTCTTTCCTTGCTTTCCCTCACACCCCCTCCTTTGCTTACACCAGCACTTGAGAAATTCTCTTGTTATTCTGCTGCAGGCTGCTCCACAGCCAGCGAGCTGCACTGCTGAGAGGAGCTGCATTCACTGCGCCTTCCCTTTAGCACAATCCTTCTGTGTCCCCCCTCTGCATCCCAAGAGCTCGATGGCAAGAGCTGGGGATGGGGGCAGTTATCTTCCCACTGCCTTCCATCTGTAAACCTTACAGTTCTTCAGTCCATAATGAAGAGCACAGAGGTGGTGAATAAAATACCAGTACCAAGTGGGGAATGTACTTTAGGGATGTTTCTCCTGAGAGGAGTATGAGGCAGCTCAGGAACAGACCACAGGAACTGCTCCAGGTAAATTTGCTCATTGCTTTATTTCTTCTCATTTGTCATGGTGATACCATCTGTGTCATGCATGATGCCTCAGTGAGATGACTTCATTCCTTGTGTTGTTCCAGCACTGGCTTTGCATTGCAGCTCTTTCCCTTCATAACATCAGTGTGTGATTTAAACACAGGGTTTGGAGTACCTCTCACGTCAGCAAGCACCCCCCAAAAAATGTAAGCTTCAGCTCTTTAAACTTGTGAGAAATGTTCTCTCTGCACAGTATTTACCTGGATGAACTGGGGGAAGCTTTGTTTTCCCTGAAGATATTTTGTTTTATCTTGATGTCTGTAATGACTTTACAAGATGTTTTGAAATAGCTTCATCCCAAAATGCAGGCAACAAAAACAGAAAAGGGAAATTTGGCAATGGGGAGACTGAGACAGATAAAAGAGTTTTGCTCCTTACATTTGTGAGTGAAGATGAGTGTTTGCTCAGTATTTACAGGCAGGAGCTCTGTCTGCATAAGGCAGTGGACACTAGCAGAGCAGTAGTTTCCTTGGGCAGCCAGATCTGCTGAGAGCTCACTGCTGCAGAGTAAAGCACTGATGGATGAAGGGATCTGCGCTGGTGATCCATAGTGTTCTCTGCACACGAGGCAGGACACATGGCCTCAGCATTGCCTGTGGGTTTGTTGGTTTGTTTTTTTTCTCTTGACACTGTTTTGACACAGATTCTGTAGTGCTCCTATAGACCTGTTCTCTCTCCCTGCTTTTTTAACTGTATTCCAGGAGAGCAGCATTAACATTAAACACTGTTTGCTGCTGCTGCTGCTGCTGCAGTCACAACAGCAGGTTTGCAAGCGTCAACCTGAAGCCTTGCCAGATGCATCACAGCATCTGTGTTGTGACGGCAGACCAGGGATTTGTCACCCCACTGATGGAGGGGGAATCACAACTTCTGAAGTGAGCAGGAGCTGAAATGTTATTGTGTCCAGTTCTGGCCCCCTCAATTCAAGAAAGATGTTGAGTTGCTAGAAGGTGTCCAGAGAAGGGCAACAAAGCTGGGGAGGGGTCTGGAGCACAGCCCTGTGAGGAGAGGCTGAGGGAGCTGGGGCTGCTGAGCCTGGAGAAGAGGAGGCTCAGGGGAGACCTTATTGTTCTCTACAACTACCTGAAGGGAGGTTGTAGCCAGGTGGGGGTTGGTCTCTTTTCCCAGGCAACCAGAACAAGAGGACACAGTCTCAAGCTGAATGAGAGATTTCCCATTGGAATGGGCTGCCCAGGGAGGTGGTAGGGTCATCGTCCCTGGAAGTGTTTAAAAAGAGCCTGGATGAGGCACTTAGTGCCACAGACTATTTGATTAGATAGGGTTGGGTGATAGATTGGACTTGATGATCTTCCAACCTGGATGACTCTGTGATACACTGCCTGTATTTCACTGTGGGTAATGGGAGGGTCATTCTCTTTGCTGTGTTCTCTCTTGCCAGCCACAGCAGCTTCAAAATCTTGGATATGTATTCTTCTTCTAGGAAGGACAGCAAAAATCCCCAAACAAACAAAAAATGGAGTTAGGCATATTCAAGGAGCTGACTGCTTTGGGTCACTGTAAAATATGTTCCTGGTCTTATATAAACCCTTTAATGGTGCAAAGTCTCACAAATGTAATCACAGAATGGTAGGGGTTGGAAGACACTTTCCAGAGGTCATCCACTCCAAACTCCCTGCAAAGGCAGGATCACCTGGGGCAGGTCACACAGGAATGCACCCAGGTGGTTTTGGAAAGGCTCCAGAGAAGGAGACTCCACAACCTCTCTGGGCAATCAGTTAACAACTGATACAGAGCATGCCAGTAGAGACTGTACCCTCAGCTGGCTGTTGCTGCTGGGTTGTTCCCCTCTCTGCTGCCTGTGCTGTGGAGATGATCTGTCCCCTCTGTGTGCTGTTCATGAAATTCAGGGCTGTGTGACTAGTTATTTGCAATTCTGGAGGCAACAGACAGCACAGCTAGAAAAAGCTGCCAAGGTCTTCTTGTATCAAAGAGATGCTATGCCTGGGATCCCAGCTTTTATAAAAAGAAACTGTGGAGTTTCTTCCTTTGGCTATCCAGTCTGGGAGAGAATTCTGACATGACTCCCTCCTTTCAGAAGAGGAGCATGAAAAATTTCACCCTTCCCTGCTAATGCTTTGGCACTTAGAAGGAAAAAAATACAGGAGCTGAGTAGCATAAGAAGGCGGCTGAGGAAAGAGACCATTAAACTAGGCATAGCTTTGTATGTATGCCCAGGGTATACATACAGCAGCAGAGGGACCTCTTGAAGGGACATAAGTTCTGCTTGTTTGTCCCGATGAATTTTTGGGACCCATAGGAAGAAGTGCTGGAGTTTGGTGGAACCTGCCAGCCAGTGAGTCCTGCCTCACCCCCCTCCCCAAATTTTTAGTTAAGTGATAGTGCACACACCCAGCAGATACTCCTCTCACTGTGCTGGCTCTACACAATCAATAGATGGTTTGGTATTCAGTCTCCCTCTCTCTCATGCAAGAGGCTAAACAGAAGGATGCAGGGGGAGGTACAGCTAAAAATGTTGCCTCTGTGGCACTTTTAGAAGCAGCTCTGCAGGTGCAGGGTAACACAAGCAGCAGATGCCAGCATTTTTAATTGCACACACAGACTCCTTTCTGAATGTTGGAGTTGTCAGGGGAATGTTAGATGCAGTAAAGAACAAAAAAGGCTGTGCAGTGCTGGAGCATAACAGCACGGAATCACAGAATGTCAGGGGTTGGAAGGGACCGCCAGAGATCATCCAGTCCAACCCCCCTGCCAGAGCAGCATCACCTAGGGGAGGCCACTTGAGAAACCATCCAGGTGGGTTTTGAAAGTATCCAGAGAAGGAGACTCCACAACCTCTCTGCTCTGCTCCAGGCCTCCAGCATCCTCACAGCAAAGAAGTGTCTCCTTATGTTGAGGTGGAACCTCCTGTGTTCAGCTGATACCCTTCATGCTTGTCCTACCACTGGGCACCACCAAACAGAGCCTGGCACCTTCATTTTGACACCCACCCCTCAGCTATTGATAGACATTGTTCAGATCCCCTCTCAGCCTTCTCTTCTCTAGACTGAACAGCCCCAGGGCTCTCAGTCTCTCTTCATAGGAGAGATGTTCAAGTCTCTTTATCATCCTCGTAGCTCTCTGTTGGACTCTGTTTCACAATGTGAAGAGCTCATTATGAATGCCCAGTGAAAAGCATTAGGTTAAGGGTTGAACTCAATGATCTTAAAGGTCTCTTCCAACCAAAATGACTCTGTGATTTCACTCATTGTGTTGGTTACTTTTGGGATGAGCTCAATGACCCCCAGACATACACCACTGTGTATGACATTCCTATTAATGCTTCTACTTTACACTCCTGCTGTCCATGACCAAACTCCCACCACACTCCCAAGTGCAAGTGTTTGCTATCTGCACTGTCAAGTTCCTGCTTGAGGGCTGCACTCCTGCTGTAACATGTGGCTGGGTAGGTGAAAAGGCAAAAATACTTAATTAAGAGTGATGTGAAAATGGATTTTTCTCTTTGCAGTCTCAATGACCCTGCTAACGTTTCTGTCCCTTTGCAGAGTAACTGGGCTGAGTGATTTTAGGCACTATGTTTCTAGCCACTCTGAGCCCTCTAAAAGAGTGTTCCCTTGGTAAGTTGTGGGATTTGGGTTTTGTTTGTTCATGTTTGCCAGGCAGGAAATAAGAATGAGCTGCTAATTTCCTCTGGACAGTGAGAAAAAAGGATGAATGATTTTTATCACAAGCAGAAGGCTTTGTTGCTATAGAAGGCTGCTGAGCAGCAAACAAGCACCATACAATGGCATGGCCTCAGTGGCCAATATTAAGAAAAATAAGAATCCCTTACAAGAAGAAATGTCAAATTCATTCCATCACCAAGGCAGAACAAAAACAAACCAAAAAATCTGGGCAAAATAGGATACCAATTACCATCAGCCTCAATTTTTCCCAGGCTTCTCTGACCATGAAATGGATGGGAAGCACCAGCAGATCTGCCCAAGGGAAAAACTCTCACTTCCCACTTAGAAGTGGCTGTTTGGGGTGAGGTGTTGCATTAAAGACCCCAGCTAGGTGAAAATCCCAGTCAAAAGCAATCAATCAATAAGAGGTGAAATTTGTCCAAAGGACTGGATGTGGCACTTGGAGCCATGGTTTAGTTGTCATGAGGTATTAGGTAATAGGTTGGACTTGATGATCTCTGAGGTCTTTTCCAACCTTATTGATTCTGTGATTCTGTGATTTTGAGGTTGTTTCTATCTTTCCCCTGTCAGTAGAAGCTTTCCTGTAGGTTTGCTCATTATTAATGCCTATAGGCATTTCAGCTCAGAACTGGAGCTCATCATTAGCCTAGCAAAGATGAGCATGGTCTGATGCACTACTCTGAAAGCCTCTGGGATGTACTTTGTGGATTCACAGTCTTTTTTTTTCTTGACTTTGAGAACCACTATCCTAGTGGTGAGAATCAGAGAATTGTGGAATGGTTTGGGCTAGAAGGGATTAAGGATCAAGGTTGCCCAGGGAGGTGGTGGAAGCCTCATCCCTGGAGGTTTTGAAGGCCAGGCTGGATGTGGCTCTGAGCAACCTGCTGTAGTGTGAGGTGTCCCTGCCCTTGGCACGGGGGTTGGAACTGGCTGATCCTTGAGGTCCCTTCCAACCCTAACAATTCTATGATTCTATGATCTAGTTCCACCCACACCGCTATGGGCAGGGACACCTACTAGAGCAGCTCCCTCAAGGCTCCATCCAACCTGACATGGAACAGTTCAGGATTGGAGCCTCCACTGCCTTCTCTGAGCAAGCTGTTCTAATGCCTCAAAACCTTCATGGTGAAGAATTCCTTCCTAATGTCCAATCTAAATTCAGCTGCTTCTGGTTTGAAACCGTTACCACTCATCCTATCACTACAGGCCTTTGGAAAAAGTCCCTCTGCAGCTATCCTAGAGGTCCCCTTCAAATGCTGGAAGGCTGCTCTAAGGTCTCCCCAGAGCCTTCTCCGGGGTAGACAACCCCAGCTCTCAGCCTGCCATCATAGAGGATGTGCTCCAGCCCTCTGACCATCTTTGTGGCCTCCTCTGGTCCCATTCTAACATTCCCATGGCCTTCTTGTGTTGGAGGCTCCAGAGCTGGACACACTATTCCAGGAGGGATCTCACCAAAGCGGAACAGAGGGGCAGAACCCTCCTCCCTCAACCTGCTGGCCATGATTCTTTTGATGTAACCCAGGATATGGTTGGCTTTCTGGGCTGCAAGCTCACAATGCCAGCTCATGCTGAGCTTCTCATCAACCAGCACTCCCAAGTCCTTCTCCTTAGGACCACTTCTGTCCCAGCCTGTCTTTGTGCTTGGGACTGCCCTGACCCAGGTGCAGGGTCTTGCACGTGGCTTTGTGGGACTTCATGAGTTTGCCACTGACCCGCCTCTTAAGCTTGTCAAGGTCCCCTCTGGATGGCCTCCCTTCCCTCCAGCATATTGACCACACACCTTGATGTTGCCAGCAAACTTGCTGAGGGTGCTTCAGTCCCACTGACCATGTCGCCAACTAAGATGTCAGACAGCACCAGTCCCAGTACTGAGCCCTGAGGAACACCACTTGTCACTTGTCTCCACTTAGACATCAAGCTATTGACAGTCACTCTTCTGAGTGTGGTCATCAAGCCAGTTCCTTAGCCATTCAGTGGTACACCCACCAAATCCAAGTCTTTTCAGTATGGAGACCAGAATGTCACGGGGGACGTGTTGTCAGCACGGTGTGATGATTTCAGTGCTTTCTCTTGGTGATAGCTCAGGAGAAAGTTGAGGCTCAGGTGTTTTCATGGGATGGGTCTTTTGTGGTAACACTTTGCTAGAGGAATCAACTGCAGAAATTTCTTTAGCAAAGGCTTCCAGTTTTGCTGGGTGCTTGTGGAGGCCAGGAACTCTGCAGCATAATTCAGAGGAGGAAGGGTCAGTAGCTGCCAGAAGTGATTTTTGTCTGTGAAGCAATTGATGAGGATGTTTGCTTTCTGGAAGCACAGGTTAATATCCTTTAAATATGCCTGAAAATAAATCTTTCTGAAGAGGCACAGAAGTGATTAAACATGAGGCAGGAAGGAAATGAGAAATGAAGCAAACAGAGCTTAAAGCTGGTCCTGCACATTTGCATCAGGAACCTTGCTTTAGATACACTGAAGGTGCATGAAGTTTGTAAGTGCTCCTGAACTTGTGGTGTTCTGCAGGGCTCTTACAAAGTCATCCAGCAGGAATCCTAACCTGCTGGGTAGCACCTGAGAATTCAGGAGACCCATTTGTAACTTCCCAACATAGTTTATGTGGGAAGCCTAGAATCATGGAATTGTTAGGGTTGGAAGGGACCTCAAGGATCATCCAGTTCCTACCCATCTGCTGTGGGCAGGGACCCCTCACACTACATCAGGTTGCTCAGAGCCACATCCAGCCTGGCCTTCAAAACCTCCAGGGATGAGGGTTCCACCACCTGCCTGGGCAACCTGTGCCAGTGTCTCACCACCCTCATGGGGAAGAACTTCTTCCTAACATCCAATCTGAATCTACCCATTTCTAGATTTTTTCCATTCTCCCCCAGTCCTATCACTCCCTGACACCCTCAGAAGTCCCTCCCCAGCTTTCTTGTAGCCCCCTTCAGATACTGGAAGGCCACAATTGGGTCTCCTCAGAGCCTTCTCTTCTCCAGACTGAACAGCCCCAACTCAGTCTGTCCTCACAGGAGTGTCAGGTGATGTGTGTGGCTTTGAGGAGCCATGCTTCCAGACAGTCTCAGTCATGCAGAAAACTTCTCTGCTTCTCCAGGGGAATCAGCAGCACTGCTGGAAGAACGAGCTCCATCTGATAAGCCTTTAGCAATCAGTCTGTTTCCCTTTCTCCAGTGGAAAAAGTGTGGATAAAAAAAACAAACCCAACTCAACTGAGTCTGATTCTCTTTCTTCCCCAGCTGCCTTGTGTCAGTTTTTATCTCTGGCTCAGCCTATCTCTGGCAGCATTCTGTGAATGGTCCTGCAGGCAGGCAGATAGGGATTGTGCCTTGTCAGTGGTCCTCAGCTCCTTCGCTTCTCACGTCACTGGGGAACGGCCTCACGCACCACTGTCTGTGCTCTGCTCATCCCTGCCGTTCACCTCTTCTTCTGAGTCATTTGATACCGACCATGTCTGACTCATTTTGGGTGGAGCTGCTCCTCTGCCCCTTGCTGTGCCTGTTACGACAGCAGAGCTGTGAATGACTTGGCCGGGCTCCCGCAGAGCACACGCAGGGTTTGTGAGGCAGAGTCACATGCAGGTAGGAGCATCTCTGCTGCTTCCCTCTGTCAGCACCTCTGCGATGCTGTTCTCAGCAGATGCCAAGTGACTGGGTAGTAGATAGACAGAGGAATAACAGAATGGCTTAGGTTAGAAGGGATCTCAGAGATCATCTACTCAAACCTCCCTACCGTGGGCAGGGACACATCTCTACCAGACTCAGCTGCTCAAGGCCTCTTCCAACCTGACTTTCAACACCCGCAGGGAAGAGGCAGCCACAGCTTCCCTGGGCAGCCTATTCCAGAGTCTCACCACCCTTCTGCTGAAGAACTTCTTTCTAAGCTCCAGTCTAACCCTGCTCTCCCTCAGCTTCAAACCATTCTCCCTTATCCTATTGCTTGACAGCCTTATGAAAAGTCCCTCTGCAGCCTTCCTGTAGGATCCCTTCAGCTCTTGGAAGGCAGCTCTGAGGTCTCTCTGGAGCCTTCTCTTCTCCAGGCTGCACACCCCCAGCTGCCTCAGCCTATCCTCATAGCAGAGGTGCTCCAGCCCTTGGCTCATCTTTGTGGCCTCCTCTGGACTCACTCCAACAGCTCTGTGTCCTTCTTCTGCTGGGGACATCAGAACTGGAGGCAGCATTCCATGTGGGGCCTCAGCAGAGCAGAGTGAAGGGAAAGAACAGATGGAAGGAATGTCGATTTCTGGTGCTGCTGCAGCAGCTGGTGATGCTTTTTCCTGCTCGGTGCAGAAGTGTGGATGTGAGCAATGTCTCCATAGCCCTTTCAGCTTTGTGACCACACATTCATAAATCTACCACATCAACAGCCTTAGAAGGAGTGTGCTTGTACCTGTCAGTGCACAAGTTAAGAGAGTGTGAGGAGACTGTGCCTGCCAAGCTGGATTCCCCACAGGAGCTGATGTTGCTCAGGTTTAGTGGTGGTAAAAGAGGAAGGGAGCAAAAGAAAAGCAAAAGGCAAGCCTGAGACTAAAAAGGAGGAGGAGTAGTGCACCTGAGACCCATGGAGAACAAACATCACTTCTGTACAAAGCAGCCTCATTTGCAACAGCAAAATCATCATCAAACACCAGTGTTCATGTCACCTGTCTTGTTCCTAGCTTGCAAACCAGTGCTGCTGTTAGTGACGACTTTGCAAGGGGCTGTTTGGCATAGTGAGAAGCAGCTGCTGTGCTGACAAAGAAATTCATTAGCTCTCGTTGCACTGGCAGCTCAGGATGGCTACCACCCACATCTCTGCATTACTAACATTGCTGTGACAGGCATGATAGCCATGCACCTCCATGGCACTGCTCTCTGAGCACTTGCTGCCCCCCAGAATAGATCCCCACATTTTTTCTGGAGCAAGTCCCCCTCTGGGACTTGAATTACTGAGAGCCTTTGGAATCTGTGACTTGCCAGTCACAATTTGGTGCACTGCTTACCTACACTTACATTAAACCTACTTTGTTCCTTCCTATCTGCACTACAGTTCATTTCTTTTCCTTGTGTTTCTGGTGATCACCACCAGCATTCTGACAGTGGTGGGGTGCTGGTTTCCTTGGCCACCCTCAGTTAACTGTCACGACATCATAACACGTGCCAGCAGCACACTGCTGCTGATTGCCTGAGACCTTGAGAGTTTGGGAGAAAAAAATCTAAGTGGATCCTTAAAATGAAGAAAATCTTTTGCCATTAGGTGATTTTTATGGTTTTTAATTTGCTTTCAAGTTGGTTAGGTAAGGAGAGTGTCAGTAAATGAGGAGTGAGAGCCAGGCAGACACAGAAGGATCAGCTGCTGGAGCCAGAGTGGAAGGCAGCATTTAATTATACTGGGGCTTGCTAGGCTCGGGGGGTTGGTGGGTGAGGTGTTGATGGGAGCTTGGCATGCTGGGTGTAATGCACAGAAATAAGACTTCAAGCAGGCTTGTTGTTCTGAGGGAGAGCTTGGGGAGTGTTGGACACCAAACATGAACCAAGCTGGACTGCAAAAAAATTTAGAGCAAGGATGGGGAGGTGATGGAGGAAGGAGTGGAGCACAGGTGAACCCAAACCACTTTTCTTACCCCTGTGATACTGGATTACACTTTGAACACGACTGGTTGACAGCAGCTGAACATGAGCCAGCAGTGTGCCCAGGTGGCCAAGAATGCCAATGGCATCTGGGCCTGGATCAGAAATAGTGTGGCCAGCGGGAGCAGGGAAGTCATTCTGCCCTGTGCTTAGCACTGGTTAGGGCACACCTTGAGTCCTGTGTCCAGTTCTAGGCCTCTCAATTTAAGAAGGACATTGAGACACTTGAATGTGTCCAGAGAAGGGCAGCAAGGCTGGGGAGAGGTCTGGAGCACAGCCCTGTGAGGAGAGGCTGAGGGAGCTGGGGTTGCTTAGCCTGGAGAAGAGGAGGCTCAGGGGAGACCTTCTTGCTCTCTCCAACTGCCTGAAGGGAGGTTGTAGCCAGGTGGGGGCTGGTCTCTTCTCCCAGGCAACCAGCATCAGAACAAGAGGACACAGTCTCAAGCTGTGCCAGGAGAGGTTTAGGCTGGACGTGAGGAGAAAGTTCTTCCCAGAAAGAGAGATTGGCCATTGGAATGTGCTGCCCAGGGAGGTGGTGGAGTCACCATCCCTGGAGGTGTTCAAGAGGGGATTGGATGAGGCACTTGGAGCCATGGTTTAGTTGATTAGATGGTGTTGTCTGATGGGTTGGACTTGATGATCTCTGAGGTCTTTTCCAACCTTTTTGATTCCATGATTCTATGGTGGTCTCACTGTCAGGACAGCACTAGGTCCAGATGGATGAATCATCATAGGATCATAGAATGGCTTGGGTTGGAAGGAACCTTTAAAGGTTCATCTAGTCCAACCCCCCTGCAGTAAGCAGGGACATCTTCAAGTAGATGAGGCTGCTTGTGAGCAAGGCCTTTAAGGAGCTCCTAAGAGATGCAGAAAATAATGCAGATCCCTTGAGTCAAACTTGTAGATCTTGTTTCTTGTTTGCACAGTGAATTTTCTTTGTTATCTCCCCCCCAAAAAAGAGCTAAGGTTTTCAGCTGGTGCCAGAGCTTTTAGAACAGCTGCATAGAGGTGGGCAACGTTTGCCAAGCCTTGGGTGGCTGCCAGTGGCACTGGCTGTGTTTTCTCCCTAGGGGAAGGGATGTTCATTGTATCTGCATCTTTCACAGTAGCCCAAGTAATAAGTGAGAGGACAAGAGGAAATGACCTCAGGTTGTACCAGAGGAGGTTTGGGTTGCTATTAGGAGAAAGCTTTTCCCCAAAAGGCTTGTCAAGCCATGGAACAGGCTGCCCAAGAAAGTGGTGGAGACACCATCCCTGGAGGGATTGAAAAGCTGTGTAGATGTGGTGCTGAGTGGCATGGTTGAGTGGTGACTTGGCAGTGCTGGGTTAATGGTTGGACTTGATGATCTTTAAGGTCTTCCAACCTACATGACACAAATACATCACAGTAGCTCATGATGACACTGACAGTGAAAATGTACAGCTTGGGTTGCCCTTGATCTTTTAGAGAAGGGATCCACAGCAAGCAACACCAAGAGGGGTGGGTGTCAGGATGAAAGTGCCAGGCTCTGTTTGGTGATGCCTAGTGACAGGACAAGGACCAAGATCTAAAAGCTGGAGCACAGGAGATTCCACCTCAACACTTCTGTGTGGTGAGGGTGACAGAGCCCTGAAGCAGGCTGCCCAGAGAGGCTGTGGAGTGTCCTTCTCTGGAGACTTTCAAAACCCACCTGGATGTGTTCCTGTGTGACCTGCCCTGTGTGACTCTGGCAGTCCCTTCTAACATTCTGTGATCCTGTGATCTATCATTCATCCCCATAGTTATACCTCAAATACTACCTTGTGCCCTCACCTTCTCCCCACCACAAAACCACACTTCTCGCTGTGTTTGTAACCCGTGTCGCTGGCAGGCTCAGCGAGAGCTGCTGATGGATTTGTGTCTACATCTTAATGGCCAGAATGGGCAGCCTCTCATCTGATCACAGCCTTGTCACCAACCAGCCATCTTCTTGGGCAAGCCAAAACTCTGTAAGCTGGTCCGAGGGATGCAGCTGCTGTGGGTCATCGATGTGCTCGCCTGCACCTGGCTGCCCAGGGAGGTGGTGGAGTTGCCATCACTGGAGGTGTTTAGGAGGAGACTGGATGAGGCACTTGGTGCCATGGTTTAGTTGATTAGGTGCTGTTGGGTGATAGGTTCGACTTGATAATCTTGAAGGTCTTTTCCAACCTGGTTAATTCTATTCTATTCTATTCTGCTCTGCATGCTCTGCTCTGCTCTATTCTACCACATGCCCTAAGAGAACTGTGAGGGTGAAGGGAAAACTTAGGAGTAAAGAGAGTGTCTCTGCAGACAGTAGTTGTATAGCCTCTTTAATTGCTGCAGATTTGTGAGTGCTCTGTATCTAATCCTGCTGTGATGGTGGAAATGTGTGTTGTTACATAAATATCACCCCCCCGGGAGCTGTGTCTTCCTGCAAGAGACACCATTGACTTAGCAGCCAGACATTGATGGCTAACTCTCCAGAGTTAGTGTTTGGGAATCAAATGTCATCTCTCACTAGGCAGCTACAATATTTTCAAAATGCAGATTAAAGAGCATAATTAAACTTATTACTTGTGCACTCTCTGTGGTTTTCAACGTGCTCATCAGTGCCATGTGAGTGCTCTTGCAGCTCTTTGTGACATTTCAGTGGCAGCTCTCACCAAAAGCATTGCAAGTTTCTGGCTCCTTCTCCTTTTCTCCTAAGATACCTTTGCTTTTGTTGAGAGAGAAAGGCTGGGAGGTGATGAGATTGAGAGCAGCCCTGCAGGAAATGACTTGGGGGTGCTGGTGCATGAGAAGCTGGACAGGAGCCAACACTGTGAGCATGCAGCCCAGAAGGCCAATGGAAGCCTGGGCTGCATCAAAAGCAGCATGGCCAGAGATGGAGAGAGGGGATTCTGCCCCTCTGCTCTGCTGAGACCTCACCTGCAGTGCTGCATCCAGCTCCACAGCACTCAACACAAGAAGGACATGGACCTGATAGAGTGGGTCCAGAGGAGAGCCACAAAGACGATCAGGGGGCTGGAACACCTCTGCTACGAGGACAGGCCAGGGAGCCGGGAGGGAGCCAGGGTTATTCAGCCTGGAGAAAAGGCTCCAGGGATACCTAGTAACAGCTTTGCAGTACCTGAAGGGGGCTAGAAGAAGGCTGCTGAGGGACTGTTTGCAAGATCCTAGAGCAATAGGAGGAGGAGCAATGGTTTGAAACAAGAGAAGAGCAGATTGAGATCTGATGTTAGGAGCAAGTTCTTTACTATGAGGGTGGTGGAGCACTGCAACAGGTTGCCCAGGGAGGTAGTTGAGGCCCCATCCCTGGAGATATTCAAGGGTAGGCTTGACAAGGCTCTGAGTAACCTGATCTGGTGGAAGATGTCCCTGCTGACTGCAGGGGGATTGGGCTAGGTGATCTTTGGAGGTCCCTTCCAAAGGATTCTGTGATGAAAAGTTGCTCCAACAGAGATGAGTGTCTTGGGACTGAATTACTTAGAGAGACCTCTGTTACTGCTATTACGTTGAAACACGAGGTGTAAGAGACAGTAAGGACGGGGAGGGAAAAAAGTGTTCCTTGCCACACCTAGTTTAACCTGCCAGGTTGGATTTTGGAGCCTGTCCAGGAAATCACAAGTGACATTTACACAGGGAAGGCACCAAGTATTTACCCAGCCAGGGTCAAATATAAAATGAAGCTGCTCATGGCTGCTTTTGAAGCTGTGTTCAGCTACATTATCAAAGATAATAATGAGAGAGTGTGTGTCCCAATCTAGTAACTGGCACTATGCACTCAGGGGTTTTTATTTCTCTTTTCTTCTTACTTTATTCCCAAATTGCTAATTAGAGTCAACAAATTGGCTGTAGAATACAAGACACCCTGGAGCCTGCCAAAAGGAGTGGCTGGCGCCCGTACAAATTGGGTGATGATATGGTTGAAGCCTTCATGTTGAGAAAAGCTTTCAGTATTCTCTTCATCTTCCCTGGCCTCCCACTGAAGTGTTGAGGCAGCAGCATAGCACAGAACCAACCAGGTTGGAAAAGACCTCAGAGATCATCAAGTCCAACCTATGACCTGATGCCTAACACCTCCTGACAACTCAACTATGGCTCCAAGTGCCACATCCAATCCCCTCTTGAACACCTCCAGGGATGGTGACTCCACCACCTCCCTGGGCAGCGCATTCCAATGGCCAATTTCTCTTTCTGGGAAGAACTTTCTCCTCATCTCAAGCCTGAACTTTCCCTGGTGCAGCTTGAGACTGTGTCCTCTTGTTCTGGTGCTGGTTGCTTGGGAGAAGAGACCAACCCTCACCTGGCTATAGCCTCCCTTCAGGTAGTTGTAGAGAGCAATAAGGTCTCCTCTGAGCCTCCTCTTCTCCAGGCTAAACAACTTCTCCTCTGCTATCAGTGGAGGCCACAGAAATGATCAGAGCAGTGAAACACCTCTGCTTTGAGGACAGCCTGGGAGAGTTTTAAGTGCTAAAAGGCCACAGTAAGGACTCCCCAGAGCCCTCCCTTCTCCAGGCTGAACAATCTAGCAGATCCAGGGAGGTTCTCCTCCTTATCTACTCTGCCCTGATGAGGCCATACCTGGAGGTCCCCAGTTCAAGAGGGACAGGAATCTGCTCGAGAGAGTCCAACAGAGGGCTGCCAGGATGATGAAGGGACTGGAGAGCTGCCCTGTGAGGAGAGGCTGAGAGCCCTGGGGCTGTTCAGTCTGGAGAAGAAAAGACTGAGAGGGAATTTAATAAATGTTTATCAGTATCTGAGGGCTGGGGGTCAGGAAGGAGGGGACAGGCTCTGCTCAGTGTCATCCTGGTATAGACCAAGGGGAATGGATGTTAACTGCAGCACAGGAGGTTCCACCTCAACATGAGGAGGAACTTCTTCACTGTGAGGGTCACAGAACACTGGAACAGGCTGCCCAGAGAGGTTGTGGAGTCTCCTTCTCTGGAGACTTTCAAGACCCACCTGGATGTGTTCCTGTGTGACCTGAGCTAGATTGTATGGCCCTGCTCTGGCAGGGGGGGTTGGACTCGATGATCTTCAGAGGTCCCTTCCAGCCCCTGGCATCCTGTGAATCCCAGCTCTCTCAGTCTTTCCTCATAGCAGAGATCTTCCAGCCCTCTGATGATTTTTGTTGACTCCTGCTTCAACAGGGTCACCTTCTTGACACACTGGCCATAAACCCTGCCTGTCTTCCTCCTCTGACAGCTCCCTGAGCAGCGTAGCTGCTGCAGAGGGGCAGAGCTGAACAGGCTTAATGCAGATGATCGCTGTTTCAGATGTGCATCTGGCCTCCTGCATCTCAGCCTTTGGAATTCTTGCCGTGTGTCTTAACAACACAATTTGCAAAATCCTTGGCTGCAGGCAGTTTCCAAGCGCAGATATGATGCTTGTCTAGTGGATTTGGGAGAGGATGGCATGTGTTGTCACGCTGCCTTAGTCGACCCTTTGATCTCGCTCGTGGTTCTTCACACGTTAGGATTTGGAGAGTGCTGGTTTCCAGTTCTCTTTGACACAAATACTTAATCTCAAGTGCTTAATTTGAGTAAACTGCTGATAGGAAAGCAGAGTGTTAAGGCAAGTGTTTAATGCCTCAAAAGGGGAGAGAGGGCAACTTCAGTTAAAAAAAAAAAAAAGACTTCAGAGTTTTCCTTTCTCCGTGTGCTGGATTTCCAAAAGAGCTGGAAGCAAGTCCTTTGGTCCTCAGTTTTTCACCTGTGAAATGGATTTAAAAGATATTTGGCCCTCATTTGTTGAGATTTTAGTCAGCTTCTTGTCAAAGATCAGCATTGCTTTAGGGTACTGGCATTAGTGACAGCAAGGCAGTGTTTTAAATAACCATGATATGTGCTATGTACTTAAAGGGCAGTAAAAACCCATATGAAAATGAAGCATGAAATAGGATATGCATGAAAGAGTTTTATTAGCTGCTTTACCTCCTGTAGAATCATAGAATCCCATGTTGGAAGCAACCTCAAGGATCAAAGGTCCAACTTTTCCTGGGAGAAGCACAATCCAGTGTGTGGTCGCCACACACAGGGATGCCTCCCGCTGCCTCCTGTTACTGCAGTGGGCCCTTCATGGAACTAGAAGAATGTTTATATGCAGTAGGTCTGCATTAAGTCCTTTTATTCACTGAGGGCCTTAGCAGCATGGATGGGAAGGTGTTAGATACATCTTGGTTTCCTTATTCTTAAAAAATTGCCCCAGTGGGTCTGCCCTGACAAACCAGAAAGCTGTGGTAGTGATGCCTCCTCCAATTAAAGCAGGAAGAGGCATCTTAGCCAAGTACCATCCATCCTTTGGCTGCTACATCTTCATCCCAGTTTAATGGGAGCTGGAAAATCCTTGAGGGGTGTTTTGAACATGTCCAGAGAAGGGCAACAAAACTAGTGAGGGGTTTGGAGCACAGCCCTATGAGGAGAGGCTGAGGGAGCTGGGGTTGCTTAGCCTGGAGAAGAGGAGGCTCAGGGGAGACCTTATTGTCATCTACAACTACCTGAAGGGAGGTTGTAGCCAGGTGGGGAGTTGGTCTCTTCTCCCAGACAGCCTGTGACAGAACAAGAGGACACAGTCTCAAGCTGTGCCAGGGGAGTTTTAGGCTGGATATTAGGAAGAAGTTTTTCCCAGCAAGAGAGATTGGCCATTGGAATGTGCTGCCCAGGGAGGTGGTGGAGTCACCATCACTGGAAGTGTTTAGGAAGAGCCTGGCTGAGGCCCTTGGTGCCATGGTTCAGTTGATGAGATGGAGTTGGGTGATAGGCTGGACTTGATGATCTCGAAGGTCTTTTCCAACCAGGTTAATTCTTCTGTGTGTGGAGCATGGGGCTCTTCTCAACTAAGCACTGTAGCTCTGGCTGAGAAGGGTGGTATTGTTTGCACTCCACTCACCACCAGCTGTTGAGAGCCACCACTAAGGAACTCAGAGATCCTTCATGCGCTGTCACCTCCATGTGTATGACCAGGTAGCTTTGCAGCTCTCCCTGTTATCACCCCTTCTCTTCATGCAGTTTCTTCTGGTTCCTTGATTTTTCTTGATTGTTCTTCCTAAGACTTGCTGATACCACCCATGCACACATCTTAACACACCCTATGAGGACACCCCTGGTCTTGTGCAAAGAACAAGCTTGGCCTGGAGAAGGCAGGAGGATTGCACATCTTTGGGGATTTCTGCTTGTTAGAGAAGTGAATCCTCCTCTGGAGAGCAGATGAATTTTACCACAGAGCTCTAAGCAGGACTGGTTTGGAGGAGCAGCTGTATTGCTCTGACAGGCTGGCTAATCTGTGCTTGCAGGACTGTTTGGGGTTTATTATTGTGATCCAAGTATTTACAGAAAGAGGGATTTCAGCTTTTGGTTGGGTTTGGGTTTTTTTCCTTCTTCTTTCTATTTTTCATTATTCAAATAGCTGAAAATCCATATGAAAAGTACATTTGTGCCTCTCTGTGTGTGTGCCCAGATGTAGAGCCCCTGTTAGTGAGGCCAGCTGGGATTAAAGTCTCATTTGTATAATTTGTAAAGGCTTTGGAATTTTTCCTACGTTTTTTCAGCCATAAGCTGGAATTTAGCTTTTGTCAGACTGCTGGACAGCTTGCACAATAAAGCTTCCAACTAAGAATATTTCATGGGTAACAGGGAAAGCCTCACTATTTTAAATGCAGGGACTATGAAGTCAGATTGGGGGGAAAAACTCATTAGTTAAAAAAGAAGAAGAATAAAAAAGGCATTTCCTGTGTGTCGGAAGCTTAACCAGCGAGAGCTCTAGTCCTGAGGAGCACAAGATACAGAAGGACTGGACTAGCTCACTTTTAAAGGTCCCTTCTAGCCCAAGCCATTCTGTCATTCTAAGGCTTGCTTTCTCCAAAAGCAGCAACAGAGTGGTGAGGAACTTAGAAGGCACCCCCAGGATGCTCATTTGACCACAGCAGGAGGCATTATCGTTGCCCAGCATCACATACCCTCACCCAGTCCTTATTTGTCCTCGGGCCCTTCTGGGAAGAGCTGCTGAGGTGCAGTGGTTGCCTGAGCCAACCTTCAAGAAAATCTCCTTGCTTGAAGTGCTGGTTGAAGATGTGAAGCATGTCTGGGCAGCTCGTGCAGCATCCCTCCATCTCACTCCTCCTCACACCACAAGCGGGTGGGTGGCAAGGGAATATGTTCCTTATACCTTCCAGCTAGGAACCTGCTCGGGACTTGGATTTGGAGGTGTGATGCTGGAGGTGTCATGTCACGCTGCTGGCTAACGCGGCAGTGCCTGCAGCTGAATAAAGTGTTCCTTAAGCTGTCCTGGGGCTTGTGGAGCCGCACAGCTACAAATCCCTCTCATCCCGGAGAGCAGAGGCTCTGCGCGTACAGCTCCCAGAAGAACACAGCGCAGCCTACTCCAGCAGAGGCTGGAGAGAGAACCAGTGAGGAAGATAGGAACTGAAATTGCATCTCTTCACTCCCCAGCAAAGTTTTAAGGCTTTTGGCTTTTATAAATGATTTTTTTTCTTCTTCCTTTCTTGTTAAATAACCTTTGGTTGGGTCCAGCTTTCTCTCTGAGGGTACGTGCTGATGAAGCTTCTCATCTTTGCTGGCGTTTCACAGCTCTTTTCTCGATGTAAGGAGAGAAACAACCCTTACGGCAGAGGGTTGTTGTCTTTTGGGTGTTCTTGAGGCCTATATTAAAAGCCCTGAGTATTTTTCTCATCAGGATTACAGAATTCATTTGCATGGATTATCCTCTGGTATGTTTTATTTTATGCTGATGGTGCAGAGTTTGTATCTCTTTTGTGATGTTTTTTCATGCCTCCTCCACCTCGCTTTTTGTTGTCGTCGTCGGTCAGCTGGTTTGCAACAGCCTTTGGATTCAAAATGAAGTTTGCAGAAAGGAAAGCCTTCACTTAGGTAATGTGAATAACCCATCCAAGTGGCTCTTATGTTCTGTTTCATTGGCAATCTGCATTTCTCGTGTGGGGGAGCGGTGCGCTGCCTGTTTGTGCTCGGTTTGTATTTTGAGTGCAGATCCTTCCACTGCGTTCAAATGAAGGCAAAGTACAAGGAGCAGACCTTCCTGAGAGGGTTTTGGGAGTGTTTTTGCATTTTGAAGTTTCTCTCTGTGAGCTTTCTGGCTGAATTTTTCCTTCTTTGCAGCGGGTAGGTGCAAAGGAGGTGGTGGTGGTGGTTGTAGCACAGCAGGAAATGAATTTGTGAACGTCTTTGGCTTCTTAAAAACAGCAGCAGGCTGCACTCATTTTGAGGTCCTGTCAGTGGGTTTTCCTTCCTTTTTTTTTTTTTGCCTTTCTTCAGAAATCTGCAAAAAAACCCCAATTCCCCACATTGATGTATTGCAGCAAATAGAAACAAATCTGACAGCAGAAGGCAATAAATCCATGTTCAGCGTAGCGGTGACAACTTGCTTGCATTCAGGGTGGTTTGTATTTCGCTTCAGCAAGCTGTGTGCATGAACGAGGGTCATAAATTCACAAATGGTAACAGCATTGCTCAATTCTCAGGGTTTGCCTGAAAATCCTATCTAGTACCAGATGACCAGGATGTGGAATTTCTGTCCTTTGAAAAGTGTTGAGATAGTGAAAATGTATTTTATGCAAATCAAGACTGGGGGGCAGGGGGGATTGCATATAATTAATTTCTAGGGAAAAGGGGATTCAGACAAAGTGAAATATTTCCTTTTACTTAATGGGGAGAAAGATTTATTTCAGTGGTAGTGTTTTTCAGGCTGGGTGCAGAGTGGGTAAGAGCAGCTCTGGAGGAAGCGCCTTGGGTGCACTGATTGATGAGAAGCTCTCCACGAGCCAGCAGTGCCCTCATACAGCACAGCAGGCAGCTGTGTGATGGGTTGCATCCAGAGGAGCGTGGCCAGCAGGGCAAGAGAGAGGATTCTGCCCCTTGACTCTGCTCTGCTGAGACCCCACCTCCAATATTGCCTCCAGTTTTGGTGTTCCCATCATAAGAAGGACACAGCTGGTGGAGTGAGTCCAGAGGAGGCCACAGAGGTGATTAAAGGGCTGGAGTGCCTCTGCTGTGAGCACAGGCTGAGGGAGCTGGAGTGGTTCAGCCTGGAGAAGAGAAGACTCCAGGGGGACCTTAGAGCTGCCTTCCAATAGCTGAAAGGATCCTGCAGGAAGGCTGGAGAGGGACTTTTCATGAGAGTGTCTAGAGGCAGGCCAAGGGGGAATGGATTGAAGCTGAGGGAGAGCAGGGTTAGACTGGAGCCTAGGAAGAAGTTCTTCAGCAGGAGGGTGGTGAGACTCTGGAACAGGCTGCCCAGGGAGGCTGTGGCTGCCTCTTCACTGGCAGTGTTGAAGGCCAGATTGGACGAGGCCTTGAGCAGCTGAGTCTAGTGGAGAGGTGTCCCTGTCCATGGTGGGGAGGTTGGAGTAGATGATTTCTGAGGTACCTTCCATCCTAAGCCATTTTATGTTTCAGGATTTTTGTGTTACAAAATCAGCACAGTAGGTCATACACAAATCTCATCAATGCATCCTGTAATTTAAAATATCCTCATGAAAAGCACTTTGAAGGGAACACATGGAGCATTCCATTTTAATAATACCCAAGTGTTCCAGCTTTTCCACAACCATTTGGAGTTGAACTTTTCGTTTGGTTTCAGACTTCCAGTGGCTGCTTAATTACTATTGATCTGAGTTGACAGGTAATTTTAATGTGCTGTGTAAAGATACACTTTGTAGTGAAAGGCTTCAGAGGAAGATATTTGGCAGCATGATGGGAAAGTAACTTCCAGGCACTGAATGAAGCATTAGAGAAGATAAGAAGGGGGAAAGTTCCATTTACACCACTCTCGGTGCCTGGTTTTGGCCACTGAATGATCTACAGTGGCTACAGGAACATCTAGGGCTTGTTACACATCAAGGTGGAAAGGAAAGCAGGCGTGAAATGGAGAGAGATGAATGTTTTGTACAGGTGGGGTAGAAGTGGTATGGATAGAACCATAAAGCTCCTTGTGATCGACAGGCTTCATGGCTTTCTTTTCTGGGAGAGATTTTGGCTGCTGCTGAGAGGGTGTTGACAGCTGAGTGCCTGGATTTCTTCCACAACAGTGACATTCTAGCCACTACTGTATCTGCCAGCTAGTGGGGAGGTGCACTTTCCACCTCATGTCTGAACGTGGCATCCACAGAATCACTTAGGTTGGAGGAGACCTTTAGGATCATCAAGTCCAACCCTTAACCCAGCACTGCCAAGCTCCCACCACACCATGCCCCAAAGCAGCATGCAGTTGTCAGTTTGAAGAAAAGCTGGCATGAAAATACCCTTGACATAGTTCAGCAGGAACTTTCAGTGCAAAGAGCTGGCAGTTCCTGGGCTGTGAGTCTCAGCAAGACTTTGATGGATGTGTGATGAGAGCATTGTGTGGCTCGGATTCAGTATCAGCATGGTGTATCTGGTGTTCTCTGGGGGAGCCCATCCACAGTGTCTGTGCTGTGCTAAGCTATATCCCTTTGCCATCTGAACATAAGGGGAAACTTCTTCAGTGTGAGGCTGACAGAGCACTGGAACAGGCTGGACAGAGAGGTTGTGGAGACTTCTTCTCTGGAGAACTTAAAAACCTGCTTGGGCATGGTTGTGTGCAATCTGCTCCAGGTGAACCTGCTTTCCCGGGGGGTTGGACTTGATGATCTCTGGAGATCCCTTCCAATTCCTCCCATTCTGTGATTCTGTGAACTGGAGAAATGTTGGAAAGACACAGCCTGGATACTTACTCAACAATAGCCAAAACACTGCTGTGCTATCAATAACTACTGCAAAACATGGGGGCTAGAAGGATGCTTTGAGGAGAGTTAACTCCAGCTCAGCCAAATCCAGTACAATCTGTAGTAGAATCCTTCTAAAGGTGTCTTTTCTCTTGTCTGTTTCAGGCTCCTAAGGACCCAGTCTCTGGATTGGTACTACAATAATGTCAAAAGCCGCTTCAAGTGTTTTGGAAGTGCCAAAGTCCTGAAGAACTTGTACAGGAAGCACAGGCTGGAGAGCGGATTGTGTCCGGATGCACTAGGTAGGAGCAGCTGCTTTGATTTCTTAGTAGCTGACCTGCTTCAAGACTCTGGAAGCAAAATTTAGCAGCCATGACATACATTCAGTAACCAAGTTGCCCAAAACTTGGGTTGTCCTCACTTGGAGTTTTCCATGCTTAAGGATCTGAAATTGGCCACATCTTAGTTTTGTGTTGATGGCTGTAAATGCTTAAAAGATGCCTGTTAGGTGTTGGGTCACTGTTTGAAGAGAGGGAGAGGAAGTGTTGGGTCACTGTTTGAAGAGAGGGGGAGGGGAGGGGAAGGGAAGGGAAGGGAAGGGAAGGGAAGGGAAGGGAAGGGAAGGGAAGGGAAGGGAAGGGAGGAATAGACCTCTGAGATCATCAAGTCCAGCCTATCATCAAACACCATCTAATCAAGTAAACCATGGCACCAAAGTGCCTCATCCAGTCTCTTCTTAAACACCTCCAGTGATGGTGACTCCACCACCTCCCTGGGCAGCACATTCCAATGGCCAGTCTCTCTTTCTGGGAAGAACTTAGAATAGAATAGAATAGAATAGAATAGAATAGAATAGAATAGAATAGAATAGAATAGAATAGACCAGGTTGGAAGAGACCTTCAAGATCACCGTGTCCAACCCATCAACCAATCCGACCGACCTAAACAACTAACCCATGGCACCAAGCACCCCATCAAGTCTCCTCCTGAAGACCTCCAGTAATGGCGACTCCACCACCTCCCCGGGCAGCCCATTCCAATGGGCAATCACTCTCTCTGTATAGAACTTCTTCCTAACATCCAGCCTAAACCTCCCCTGGCGCAGCCTGAGACTGTGTCCTCTTGTTCTGTACTGGCTGCGTGGGAGAAGAGACCAACATCTGCCTGTCTACAACCTCCCTTCAGGTAGTTGTAGAGAGCAATAAGGTCTCCCCTGAGCCTCCTCTTCTCCAAGCTAAGCAACCCCAGCTCCCTCAGCCTCTCCTCATAGGGCTTGTGTTCCAAACCCCTCACCAACTTCGCTACCCTTCTCTGGACACGCTCCAGCAAGTCAACATCCTTCCTAAACTGAGGGGCCCAGAACTGGACACAGGACTCGAGGTGCGGCCTAACCAGTGCAGTGTACAGGGGCAGAATGACCTCCCTGCCCCTGCTGGCCACACTGTTCTTGATGCAGGCCAGGATGCCATTGGCCCTCTTGGCTGCCTGGGCACACTGCAGGCTCATGTTCAGCTTACATTCGACTTCTTCCTAACATCCAGCCTAAACCTCCCCTGATGCAGCTTGAGGAGACTTACATCTTCCTGATCTGTGGTCTTGCAGTGCATCACCCTCTAATAGTAATTTGAGATATAAAATAGGTTAAAAGAAGTGGCATTTGGTGTCAGACTGGGAACTTGAAGAGCAAGTTTTTCAAGCCACAGCTACTGGATTTCCTGAAAGCTCATTGGATTTGTTGGCCCAGATACTTTCCTAATAGAATTATTTTGACATCTGTACCAAGACTGTAAATTTTCTGTAGTCTTCACTTTGTCTTTTTTTTCTGAAATTATGTAAGATGATAAATGGCCTCTAGTCCTGGGTGAAAATTGCAGGTGTTTCTTTACAAAAATTGGCCTCAAAGATTCTAAGGAGAAGCAACCTATGCAGTAATTTTTGATTTATTAGTCTTTGTGCTGTCTCAGTATCAAATTCACACAGTATCACAGTATTACCAAGGTTGGAAGAGACCTCAAAGACCATCAAGTCCAACCTGTCACCACAGACCTCATGACTAGACCATGGCACCAAGTGCCACATCCAATCTCCTCTTGAACACCTCCAGGGATGGTGACTCCACCACCTCCCTGGGCAGCACATTCCAATGACGAATGACTCTCTCGGTGAAGAACTTTCTCCTCACCTCAAGTCTAAACCTCCCCTGGTGCAGCTTGAGACTGTGTCTTCTTGTTCTGGTGCTGGTTGCTTGAGAGAAGAGACTAACCCCCACCTGGCTACAACCTCCCTTCAGGTAGTTGTAAACAGCAATAAGGTCTCCCCTGAGTCACCTCTTCTCCAGGCTAAGCAACTCCAGCTCCCTCAGCCTCTCCTCGTAGGGCTTATGCTCAAGGCCTCTCATCAACCTCATTGCCCTTCTCTGGACACGTTCAAGTGTCTCATTATGCTGGAGAAGATTCCTTCCCAGACCAGAGCAAATACCTATGAGCATGAGAAAATCCATGTCAGTGAGAGCAGAAATGAAACAACAGAACTAAAATCTGTGGGGATGGATCCTTCAGAAGTGTGAGGCATTGCCTTTATTCTAGTCTCACTGAATTTGCCCTTGAATGGGAGTGTAAACAGTGCAATGATGAGTTGCAGTGGCATCTGCACTCTCTGAGACCTTTCTAAGCAAGGCCTTTGAGTGTAAATGTCATTGCTAGCTTCCTGTGCCTCTTAGGTAAACCTTTTGTTCCCTTTGAAGATAAATACTAGTACAGGTGTCTGAAGTTTGGCTTATTTATACAGCATTGCCCTTTCAAAGGTAGAATCTGTTTCAAGCCCAAATGTTGTATTAGAGGCAAATCCCTTTCACTTACCTTCTACCATGTCAGCTTTATACCTAGTAGCTTCCTTCTCTCTCTCACTTCCACTGTACAAATAGTTTCCTCCATCCAATATGAATGAGAGGTCTTTGGTGTAAAAGCAATCATGTTGTGTACAAAAGCTGCTGTGGTCATGGATTGCACAAAAGGTAAGAGGAATTCTCTGCTTATCTGTCTTGACTGAATATTCTGCTCTAATCATGCCTCTGCCATTTGCTGGGTGGCACTTACCACATGGTGCTGTCTTTTTTGAGCAGAAGGAGGTTTTTCTGAAGGAAGCTTTGAAAATGAAGGAAGCATTTGTGGCAGTGACTCTACATTCTACCAGCAGACAGAAGGTATGCTGCTAAAAGCTTGTTTGGTTCAAACAGCGTCATGGAGTCACGGAATGATTTGGGCTAGAAGGGACCTCCAAAGGTCATCTAGTGAAAAAACTCTGCAGTCAGCAGGGACATCCTCCACCAAATCAGGTTGCTCAGAGGCTTGTCAAGCCCAACCTCGAGTATCTCCAGGAGTGGGGCCTCAACTACCTCCCTGGGCAACCTGTTGCAGTGTCCTATTACCCTCATGCTAAAGAACTTGTTCCTAACATCCAATCTAAATCTACTCTTCTCTCATTTCAAACCACTGCCCCTTGTCCTATCCCTGCAGGCCTTTGCAAACAGTCCCTCTGCAGCCTTCTCCTAGCCCCCTTCAGGTGCTTGAAGGCTGCTATTAGGTCTCCCTGGAGCCTTTTCTTCTCCAGGCTGAACACCCCAGCTCCCTCAGCCTGTTCTCTTAGCAGAGGTGTTCCAGCCCCCTGATCATTTTTGTGACCCTCCTCTGGACCTGCTCCATCAGGTCCATGTCCTTCCTGTGTTGGGGGCCCCAGAGTACAGGGGCTTGTAGTGCTGGTAAATCTCATTCAGAGGTCCAGCAGTCTTTTAGCTGAAACTTTTGGCAAGATACCAGAAGTCCTCTGTTTACCATGCTTCTGGGATGGCTTGCTTCAGTACTGCAGCTAAAATGTGCATGTTTTCTGGTGTGATTTTCATAATGTTCTGGGTTTGATCCTTCTCTCCTATTTCCTTTCCCACATTCATATATGTTTTAATATTATTTTTTTATTATTCTTTTTCCTATGTTCTGTTGGTGTTTGTAGGAAGCTTCCAGATTTTCATCTTACACTTTCCTCTTGAATATTTTGCTGGATTCTAAAACAAACAAGATAAAAGTACTGTGTTTTATCATATTTAGTAGCTGCATTTGAGAAGTGACACAAAAACTGAGACAGATTGCTCTATCTGAAGGTGTTTCTTTTACTGTGCATAATTGTGGATTGAGGAAATGAACTTTGTAGTGAGCAACCTAAGATTTGAATGTATGTCCAGAACATCAGGCTGAATTTTGGAGGTCATTGTGCAAAATGAGCTTCCATATACAAAGACCATGGTGGTTTTATCTTATTCTTCACCTAGGACACAGTATGATGGATACCCTTGCTGTGGCCTTACGTGTTGCAGAGGAAGCAGTGGAAGAAGCTATTTCTAAGGCAGAGACCTACAGTGACAGCCTGGTAACCTTTGAAACACTGTAACAAATGGATTAATTGAAACAGAGCAGTTGTGTTTCTTTTAATTTGGGTAGCTGTACGAAACCAAGTAGGTGCACAAGAAAACACAGAGAATTAGTATCTTAGAGCTGGAAGTGGGGTTTGTGAGCCAGTGTCCAAGGGGCACGTTGCATTTCAGAAGGTAACATGCAGTCTAAGTAGCTGTAATTTGCTCCCCCCAGTGCCAAGAGGCCATGTTACCCATTTCCTGACCTGTACAGTTTCTGGTTGTATGTGATGTTAGCAGCTACTAATATCCCTTTTCATGCAGGACAAGCAGAACGAGGCTTGTTACTTGCAGGAGCACAAGGAGGACCTCATAGAAGAGCTGGCTGCAACCATTGTGCAGAAGGTATGGCATGTATTTATTTTCTTTTCCCCTGGCTTGTTTAGCAGCCAAAACACAACCCCAGTGACATTTAACTCTTCTAACAGCAAAAAGGATGGCACCAATGTAGAGTGAGTGACAAGTAGCAACCTCAGGTCTGACAGCATAGGCTTAGTCAGCCATGTCCCACAGACACAGCAATTTATAAATGAGCTTCATCAAGTGACTGAACTGATGGCCTGCACCCTCAGAGCTGAGAGGTGCCACTCCCTCAGGTCTGTGATGTTGTTGCTTGGAAAATGAGGACCCTGGTCAATGGAATTTTATGCCTGTACTTCATTTCCTGAAAGGCACAAAGTTCTCCAGCATAATGAAGTGTGGCTCTTGACTCTACCCTCTGTTAAACCCTGCATCTGCAGCACACACCAAAAGCACTTGGTTAAAACAGAATCCTGTTAATGAGACACCCAAAGAAGCACAGAGCCCTCAGTGTGTTTGGGTTCTGGAAAGATCATTCTTCTCCTGCAAAGCTCACAAGCTGGCACTGATGAAGTACAGAAATGGAGGCCTAGTGAGAACAAACACCCCTTGAGTTTGTTTGGCCAGTTGGGAGCCAGGTGAGAGGAGGCAGGAGCAGAGTCCTGCTGAGCTCTCCTAAACAGGAAAGTAACCACTCTGTGAAGTTACTCAGGTATTCCTCCAGGCATGGATTGTGATTTCTGTGGTGGTGCTTATGCACTTGTAGGCATTGTGATTAGATGAGAAGAAACCCAGGAGAGCTGCCAGCAGCATCCCTGCGCAACGTGGAGCAAAAGCAAAGGGAAAGTCCAATGATAGCAGGGTTAGTGTAGCTTTTCTCCAAAGGACTCAGAGAGAATTTTCCGAGCCCCTTTTCTTCTTCGCTCACAGATTATAAAGAAGCAGAAGAGCAAGGCTGAGCAGGCTGAGGCTGACTTTGAATGGCCGGCGTCACGCAGCAGCGGGCTGCCGTCTGCCGCCGTCTCGGACCAGAGCATGCTGACGTTTCCAGGGAGCCGCAGGGGCTCCTACACCTTATGGGTGAGTGGCTTAGCAGCAGCCAGCCATGCTTTCTGCTGCTGAGTGAAGTCACAGAGAAGTATGTTTCCTGCTTGGAATGGTGTGGAGAGATTGCAGAGAGCAAGCATTAAACTGGTGTTTGGACAAACTGTCATAGAATCATAGAATCAATAAGGTTGGAAAAGACCTCAGAGATCATCAAGTCCAACCTGTCACCCAACACCTCATGACTAACTAAACCATGGCTTCAAGTGCCACATCCAGTCCTTTTTTGAACACCTTCAGGGATGGTGACTCTACCACCTCCCTCACTCCACCACCTCCCTGGGCAGCATGTTCCAGTGGCAAATTACTCTTTCTGGGAAGAACTTTCTCCTCACCTCCAGCCTAAACTTCCCCTGGCACAGCTTGAGACTGTGTCCTCTTTTTCTGGTGCTGGTTGCCTGGGAGAAGAGACCAACCCCCACCTGGCTACAACCTCCCCTCAGTTGTGTGCTTCCTAGCACACCACGGGCTGTGGAAGTGCATCACAGACACTGAGTTTGTGATATGAGATATCTCACTGCTTCATTTGAGTGCTAACAGAACTCAGTGCCTCAGTGTTTATGCCTTAAAACTTATTATATAGAATTATAGAGTGGTCTGGGTTGGAAGGGACCTCCAAAGGTCATCCAGTCCACCCACCCTGCAGTCAGCAGGGACATCTCCCACTGGATCAGGTTGCTCAGAGCCTTCTCAAGCCTGACTTTGAATATCTCCAGGGATGGGGCCTCAATTACCTCCTTTGGCAACCTGTTGCAGTGTTCCAGCACCCTCATGGTGCAGAACTTGTTCCTAACATCGAATCTCAATCTGCTCTTCTTTGATTTCAAACCACTTATGCTCACTTAGGTTTTATGTGGAGTTTTGCTGAATGTTGTATTTTCTCTTGTGCGGTGGTAGGGTTATGTAATGGTTTTTCTCTCCTTATCTATGTGAAAGAAAATAACCACTGCCAACATAAAAGAGTAAGCCCAGCTGTAGAGCACCATTTATGTCTTACACTAGAGGGTATTTCCTCTTTCTTTCACTTATTTCTCAGTACACTGCCTTTAGTTCCTACTATAGAGCTGAAGAAAATCTGACAAACTGCATTAGTAACATTTTAAGAGCAGCAGCAAGGGAAAAGAAGTGAAAATCAGCTATAGGCTTGGATTAGGTTTACAGCTGGACTCAGATGATCTTTAAGGTCTTTTCCAACCTGAACAATTCTATGATTCTGTGCTAGGCTATTTCAGTCAGAGAGGGAGGGCAGTGACAGATGAGTTCCAGTGCTGGTGTATGCTGGCAGTGAAAATAGAGCCATGCCAAAATATGACAGTGGGCTGGAACCGTTGAGACACAGACTTGCCTTCTCATTCCCTGCTGATTTTCAAGCTGAAGCCTTTAAGCTGCTGCTGTTAACAAGTCAGGGTGAGCATGTTTAAGCACTCTGCTCTGTAGCTCCTAGTCAGCTGGCTTGTGGAAAGGAAGAGCCAGGAGAGGGAGTGTTAATTTTGTGTCTGATTCGGTGGAGTTTTCTTCCTGGAGCTTAAGGATGGAACCTAAAGAAACACACTGTTCAAATCCTCAGTTGCCACACCAGAAGTTCTTCTGCATATGCAGAACACAGCACATTTTGAGATTCTGTTCTGAAGCAACAAGTTTGAGTCCCAGTTTGGTCTGCAAAATAGTAGACTGTGGGAAATAGTGGAGTAGCAAGGATGTCACCCTCAGGTGAGGAAAGCTGCAATGACCAAATTTCTGCAGTCATCAGTCAGTGCTAGAGATCCAGGTGTGTACAGTGCTTTATAAGGACTTCTGCTGTGTTTACAGGGAGCACACATTTCTCACTGTTTAGTCCAACTGTCTTCCCACAATGTGCTAAGAACAGAAATGAATTTGACCATCTGGTCTGGATTCTCTCACCCCTCCCAAAAATTCAATTTCTGCCTTTTGCTTTGGCAGGATTGTTTGATTGTTTTCCTTTGTCCTCTAAAGGGTGCTCATGGTCATCTTTGCAGTGCTTTGAACAGAGGAGAATTCTCTTAGTGTAATCAGACCCCAGCATCTCTTGCTTACAGGGTAGAGGGGAGTTGTTATAATCCCAGCTATATCTGTGTGATGCTGCCTGCCAAACCCTTTTTCTTCTAATGGCACCTGTTTGTCTGCAGCTCATCCATATCAACCAGTAACTTCCAGTGGGCTCTGGAAGCCCTGCATTCCCTCCCTGCTCATCCCAAATCCCTTGCTTTGAAATCATCATTAAATACCTCAGACTTTCTCTCTGCAGTATGAAGCAAATGCTGCATGCAGAGAACTTGAGCAGTGTAAGGTGGGGACAGCGCAGTGCCAAGAGACCTGCTGCGTGCAACCTGCTTGACTAGAGCAAACTCTATTGATCTGCACATCTCCCTGAAATATGTTATTGATTGTTTAACTGCAGTACTGTGGGGTGATAGTAGCTATAGATATTTTCCTCTTAGATTTCAAGGTCCCTTGCCCGTACTAAAAATAGTGACACGAGGCTGAATCTTTTATTTCCCCATCTCATAAAAGGAGATGGATGGCACCATCTGTTTCTCATTACCAGTGAGCAAAGGTTGCACAACCTTGGGACAGGAGGAGTTTAGAGCAATGGGTGGGTGCTCTTCTGTTCATCCAGTCCATTTCTCCCTAGCACATCATTGCCAGTGAGAGCAGAGGACCATTTGGCATGTTGTATCCCATTTAAACACCATGAGAGTGCAGGCTTCCTGGTGTGTTCTAAGTGCTTTATTAGTGCTCTTTATTTTGCAGCTAAAAGATTGCATATATAAACAGAACCTCATCCATAATTTATAGCATATAAACCAGCTAGGGATAGAGGGAAAAGGAGGATTTCATTAAACACACATTATGATGCACCTCAGGGGAAGCAGACATTTACTGGTTAAGCTAATTCTGAGGTCCATAGTGTAATAACAACACTTGTTTGGTTTTATTTTCTTTCTTGTTTTTCCCTTTTCCCCTTTGATTTTGATGATTTTTCTTTTTTTCTTAAGAGAAGCCAAGTTCCCTAAGCCTGAGGTCCAGCACTGCTTTGGAAATCCCTGGAGGTTTTGCAGGTGCTTGACGCCTTTGTAGGTTTGTCTCAAAGAGATATTTGAAGACAAGTTTTCTGGGGAGGAACCCATCCTGTTCAGCAGTTGTATGACACAGTGGGAGAGCTGTTTCAGCTTGACTTTGCAGGCAGTTGATACCAGCTGACATCAAATCCTACCTGGCAGCAACCCTGTGTCAGAAACAGCATTTTTGTGTCTAATTAATCAATGTGTCCTGCTGTAGGCAAGATGTAGCTTTTAGCTTTCATACATGAGCTGGGATCAGGAGGCTGTGTGAAAGGATACAGTATTTGCTTTATTTACAGAATCACAGAATCAACCAGGTTGGAAAAGACCTCAGAGATCATCAAGTCCAACCTGTCACCCAACACCTCATGACAACTAAACCATGGCTTCAAGTGCCATGTCCAATCCCCTCTTGAACACCTCCAGGGATGGGGACTCCACCACCTCCCTGGGCAGCACATTCCAATGGCCAATTACTCTTTCTGTGAAGAACTTTCTCCTCACCTCCAGCCTAAACTTCCCCTGGCACAGCTTGAGACTGTGTCCTCTTGTTCTGGTGCTGGTTGCCTGGGAGAAGAGACCAACACACACCCTCGCCCTGTTTATTGTGCTTATTATGAGAAGATCCAAATGTCTCTTAAGTGCTTTCCAAGTCTTGCTGTCATCTGCTGATTCTGCAGGTGAAATGTTGTCCCTCTAAAGCTGTTTATTTAGTTTGAGATGTCTCTCTGGCAGAAGATTTCTGCTTCTTGGGTTTATAGTATTACTCATTTACCTGACAAACATCAAGGAGGATAGTTTTGGATGCTATGCTATGATCAAGCCCATGAAGGCCTAAATTCAGATGAATTGCACTTAAAATCAAGATAGATTTTAAGGCATTAAAGGGAGTAGGAAAGAGGACAGACAAAGTGGTTTGCTGCACTAGCACAGGTTAGGATCTGCTGGAGAGCAGCCTCATGGAGAAGCACCTGGAAGTCCTGGTGGACAGGTTCTCCATAGGACAGCAATGTGCTCTGGCAGCCAAGAAGGCCAATGGGATCCTGGGGTGCATTAAGAGGAGTGTGTCCAGCAGATCCAGGGAGGTTCTCCTCCCTCCTCTACTCTGCCCTGGTGAGGTCATATCTGGAATATTGCATCTAGTTCTGGGCTCCCCAGTTCAGGAGGGACAGGGATCTGCTGATGAGAGTCCAGTGCAGTGCTACAGGGATGATGAAGGGACTGGAGCACTGCGCTATGAGGAAAGGCTGAGAGCCCTGGGGCTGTTTAGTCTGGAGAAGAGAAGACTGAGAGGGGATGTGATCAATGTCTATAAATATCTGAGGGCTGGGGTATCAGGAAGGAGGAGACAGGCTCTGCTCAGTTGTGCCCTGTGATAGGACAAAGGGCAATAGATGGAAGTTCCACCTCAACATGAAGAAGAACTTCTTTACTGTAAGGATCACAGAGCACTGGAACAGGCTCTGCAGAGAGGTTGTGGAGTCTCCTTCTCTGGAGACTTTCCAGCCCTGTCTAGATGTGTTCCTGTGTGGCTTGTGCTGGATTCTCTGGTCCTACTCTGGCAGGGGGCTTGGACTCAAAGCTCTTCAGAGGTCCCTTCCAACCACTAACACCCTGTGATCCTATGTTCTTATCCAAATAAGAATCATTTGTGATTTTTTCAGCTTCATTTTCTTTTAAAGATGCTCTCCTAATACACTGCTGGGCGTCACAATGCTTTAAGGTCTAACTTCAAACCTGTGCTGCTCAGTGCTGGGCTGCCTGACAGGTCTGACTTTATTTTTAGATGAAATCAGGGTGTCTATTGTCATAGCGAGCAGCAAACAAACAGAACACTTCGCTCTGCCTCTGTCAAGTGGGAGTTTGAGTAGGAGATGCAGTGATGCTTTCTGATGAGTGAGTGCCCTGCTGAGCACAGCTTTGTAGAAGAGGGTCAGAACGAGATGTGGAAAGTTGCACAGGGCACTGAGCAACCTGGAAATACCAGGGAAGGAACTCTGTTGGAAAGGAAAAAGAAGTGACTTTGTGAGAGGCTGCAGGTGGACTTGAGATGAAAACCACAGAGTTGGCAGGGTTGGCAGGGACCCCGAGGATCAGCCAGTTCCAACCCCCCTGCTATGGGCAGGGACACCTTACACTACAGCAGGGTGCCCAGAGCCACATCCAGCCTGGCCTTCAAAACCTCCAGGGATGAGGCTGCCACCACCTCCTTGGGCAACCTTTTCCAGTGTCTCACCACCCTTATGGTGAAGAAAAACTTCCTAATGTCTAACCTAACTCTCATCTCCTCTAGCTTGGATCCATTCCCCCTGGTTCTGTCACTCCCTGACACCCTCAAAAGTACCTCACCAGCTTTCCTGTAGGCCCCCTTCAGATACTGGAAGGCCACAATAAGGTCTCCTCAGAGCCTTCTCTTCCAGCTCACCTCCTTCCCCTATCCTTTTGAGCATGTCCCAGTGCTAGTAGCAGCTTAGACTCACATTGCCCTACACCAGAACCAGGGATCTGGCCTTTGTGGTTGCTCAACTTTCTCATCTGCAAAGTAATACAGAAATGCTGTCATCACAGGATACTAACTGAGCTCTCAGGACCTGCAAATGAAAGGTGCCTTATGAGGAGAGGCTGAGGGACCTGGGGCTTTTTAGTCTGGAAAAGAGAAGACTGAGAGGGGATTTAATAAATGTATATAAATATCTGAGGGCTGGGGATCAGGAGGGAGGGGACAGGCTCTGCTCACTCGCTCCCTGTGATAGGACAAGGAGGAATGGATGTAAGCTGCAGCACAGGAGCTTCCACCTCAACACAAGGGGGAACTTCTTTACTGTAAGGGTCACAGAGCACTGGAACAGGCTGCCCAGAGAGGTTGTGGAGACTCCTTCTCTGGAGACTTTCAAGGCCCATCTGGATGTGTTCCTCTGTGACCTGAGCTAGATTGTATGGCCCTGCTCTGGCAGGGGAGTTGGGCTTGATGATCTCTTTGGGTCCTTTCCAACCCCTGACATCCTGTGATCCCGTGTTATGCAGCTGGGAAGCATCTCCTGTCTTTGTTTTTTGCTGTTTTTCTAAAGATGTCATAGAAAATTCCAAGTTTGAGAGGAAGAGAGAAGCAAAGGCCATGGGGGAACATGTGAGTGACAGGTGAAAAGACAAGGGCACCTGCAAAGGCACTGCTTAGGTTACAGCTGCATTGGTACCTCTGCCTTCTACTTCTGTCAAAGCACCTAGCAATTGATTTACCAGAACCTCCAGTGGGCTTGTTCACATCAGTGCCTTGCATTGATTCAACTGTGCCATTTTATGCTGCTAGCACTTCCCTAAATCATTATCCCCCTAAGTACAGTAAAAGGCTTGTTCGGACTCCTACTCTGGAATCAATATTTAAATATCCCTTATGAGTAGCTTACAGAGTTTCATTTCTGTTTGGTTATTTTCACAGGTGGGGCTACTTATTATTTGGTAGAGGAGGAGTCACAGAATCATAGCATCAATAAGGCTGGAAAAAACCTCAGAGATCACCAAGTCCAACCTGTCACCCAACACCTCCTGACAATTAAACCATGACTTCAAGTGCCACATCCAATTCCCTCTTGAGCATCTCCTGTAATGGTGACTCCACCACCTCCCTGGGCAGCACGTTCCAATGGTCAATCTCTCTTGCTGGGAAGAACTTCCTCCTCACCTCAAGCCTAAACTTCCCCTGGCACAGCTTGAGACTGTGTCCTCTTGTTCTGGTGCTGGGTGCCTGGGCAAAGAGACCAACCCCCACCTGGCTACAACCTCCCTTCAGGTAGCTGTAGAGAACAAGAAGGTCTCCCCTGAGCCTCCTCTTCTCCAGGCTAAACACCCCCAGCTCCCTCAGCCTCTCCTCACAGGGCTGTGCTCCAGACCTCTCCCCAGCCTCACTGCCCTTCTCTGGACACGTTCAAGTGTCTCAATGTCCTCTTTAAATTGAGGGGCCCAGAACTGGACACAGTACTCAAGGTGTGGCCTAACCAGTGCTGAGCACAGGGCACAATGACTTCCCTGCTCTTGCTGGCCACACTGTTCCTGATACAAGCCAGGATGGCATTGGCCTTCTTGGCCACCTGGGCACACTGCTGGCTCATGTGCCTCAAACACTGTGGATTATGGTTCTGTGTGGTGCTATGTAGGGCTGCTTGCTTGCTCAGCAGCGATGGATTTGTTGGGGAATAATCTCCTACCTCTCTCCCATCTCTGGATTCATCAAGGTCGGCTAATGGAAACTGAACCAGAATGAATGCACCCCCAAATGGAGCTCTACATGTTATTAGCTGTGCAATTCATCCTGCTGACAGACCCATTCCTGATTAGCTGAGCAGGATGGGTTTTTTTACTCCTTTTAAAGGAAAATGCTTTTAAGGGGACTGGCTGCCTTTTGCAGGAGAGGAAGCTTTCTCACAGCCTGCTCGTGAAGGGTTTGTCCTCATGGCTGTGTTATGAAGTTCTATGAAGTGTTAGAATCATAGAATGTTTTGGGTTGGAATGAACTTTTAAAAGTCATCTAGTCCAATCCCCCTGCAGTGAGCAGGGACATCTTTAACTAGATGAGGTTGCTCAGAGCCCCAACCAACCTAACCTGGAATGTTTCCAGGGATGGAGCATCTATCTCCTCCCTGGGAAAACCTGGACAGTGTTTCACACACACACACATATTCTTCCTTCTATCTAGCCTGAATCTCTACTCTTTTAGTTTAAAGCCATCCCCCCTTGTCCTGTCACCACAGGCCCTGCAGTAAAGTTTGTCCCCATTGTTCTTACAGGCCCCCTCTAAGTTCTGAAAGACTGCAATAAGGTCTCCCTGGAGCCTCCTCTCCCCCCATAAACAGGGTTGCACTGCTCCCAAGCTCATGCTGTCTCCTTCCTGCTGGGGGACCTTACTTACTAAAGGGTGCACTAGCTGTGGGTGCCCAGGGAGTGCTGCTGGGATGCCTCAGGTGGGTGGGACCTGCTGGTTCTGTCTGTGCATCGACTGCATTCATAGAGCAATGCGTGGACAAGGTAGTCACTACTCAAACTCGCACTTTGCACGGCAGAGGACTCTGCTGCCCAGATCCAGAGGTCCCCTCCTTGCCCTCAGCCCTGACATTGAGGGTGCAGTGCCTTCAAGGGCTCCTGCCATGGTGACCCTGCAGGTTTTCAGTCCCTCTTGAAGCTGGAAAAGTCTTTGATCTACTCTTATTAAGTGCAGAATACATTGCAATTAAACCAGAGCAAAGAAACAGGAGAGAAGTGAGGAGAAAAACATGTGTGAGCCAGAGTACTCTTTGTAGAGCTCAGGCACTTGCTTATGGGATGTATTTTGAATGATCTCTTGGACTTCTCTTTAGAAGGAAGAGGAATTACCCATAGTCTTTCATCTTTGGAGGAAGAATGTAGAACTAAATCTCTCTATATTCTTTCTAAATAGATATCAAAGAGTTATCCCAGGTAAAGAAGGCAGAGATTATCAACATTAAACTCAAGATACAGACATGTGTGCTTTAGAAAAAAATTGTTCTTGCTTTTGGTTACTCCTTGTTATTTATTCAGTGTTCAGAAGCATGAATTTGTCAGTTAAGTGTTAAGTAATAATAGGAGACATGGAATGTGATTTACTTTTTGTTCACACCTTCCTTAATCTTCTTTCTTTTTCTGGAGGGCAGCAAGGAAACAGGACTGTAGATGCAAAAATTGCTCCTTTTAGTGCTAGCCCAGTACAGGATGAGGGCTGAGCTCTATCCACCTACTCATTATAATCATGCAGCCCAAATCCTCTGAAGAAGGATTTAAAAAATGAGAAGAATACTAAGTGTGGAATATCTTTTTGAAACAAACATCTTCAGGGTGCTGGAGCCCTGGAGCAGGCTGCCCAGAGAGGTTGTGAAGTCTCCTCTGGAGACTTTCAAAACCCACTTGGATGTGTTCCTGGGTGACCTGCCCTGGGTGATCCTGCCCTGGCAGGGGGATTAGATTCAATAATCTCTGGGGGTCCCTTCCACCCCCTACCATTGTGTGATCTCACAGCAGATGCCAGCAGGCAGGATTTGGTGAGGAACTCATCTCTAACTGAGTGTCTGTCAGTGCTGTAAGTGTCTTTTGCCAAGCTGTGCTGTCCTGCAGAGCAATCCAGTGTGCGGCACATGACTGAGGAGCGTGTGCAAGAGAAGACAGCAGATGAGCTGTTGGGTTGCAATGCCACCTGCTGATGTGTCAATTGATTGCAGAAACCAACTGCCACAGTACTCTGCTGTCTGACTGCACACAGGCAGTGCAGCCTTGCCATCCATCATCAATAGACCTGAAGCACCACCTGGCTGACAGGGTTTTTTTTAGCTGAGGAACCAGAACTTTTGATTACAAAAGGTGCCAGTAGCTTTGCCTCAGAGGAAAGGATTCTCTTCATCTCTCCTGTCGTTATAAATCATAGAATCATTTTGGCTGGAAAAGAATTTGAAGATCATCAAGTCCAGCCACTGACCCAGCACTGCCAGGTCACCGCTAACCCCTGTCCCTCAGCACCACCTCTTCACAGCTTTTAAATCCCTCCAGGGATGGTGACTCCACCACGACCCTGAGCTGTCTGTTCCAGGGCTTGGCAACCCTTTGGGGGAAGACATTTTTCTTGATGTCCATCCCAAACCTCCCATGTTGCAACTTGAGGCCATTTCCTCTTTTCTATCACTTGTTACCAGAAACTGACCCCCACCTCACTACAGCCTCCTTTCAGGTAGTTGTAGAGAGTGATGTGGTCCATACTGAGCCTCCTGCTCAGGACCATTACATTCCTGCCTCTTTATAACATTTGTGTTTAGGCTGCTGTATTATTGGATGCTTTCAGCTAATAGACTGGATTGGTTCTTCTGCTCTGAGATCTTGTTGCTAGCCAAGTTTGTAGACAATTAGTAAAAGGTTCATGCGCCTCACACTAGATCAGGTTGCTCACAGCCACATCCAGCCTGGCCTTCAAAACCTCCAGGGATGAGGCTTCACCACCTCCTTGGGCAACTTGTTCCAGTGTCTCACCACCCTCATGGGGAAGAACTTCTTCCTAATATCCAATCTGAATCTACCCATTTCTAGTTTTGTTCCACTCCCCCCAGTCCTATCACTCCCTGACACCTTCAAAAGTCCCTCCCCAGCTTTCTTGTAGACCCCCTTAAGATCCTGGAAGGCCACTGAATTAGAATTAGAATGCTGTCATGTCTTGATGATTTACATCTCTTCAGATACAAGAACTACAGAGAATCAACAAAAATAGCAGAGTTCTGGTTCAACAACCTCCTCCAGCAGCTTCATTTTGTCCTTTTCCAGGATATGTTTTAGCTTGGCATTACTCTTCTCTCCTTAAGCCTTCTGTGATGTTGAACATCATCAGTGAGAAGAGATACTTCTAGCAGAGCAGTCCAAGACAGATTTTATCAAAAATTCATGTGAAGCATGGGAAAAGGATAAGAATGGCCCCAAGCCAGCCTTTGGAGGCACCAAAAGCTTTTTCCCTTGCTGCAGCTGGAGGGATTTTCCTGGGAATTAGCAATAATTCCTGAACAATACTAGTTTTCTGCTCTCCACAAAGAGCTGGCAGGAGCTGGGGAGCAGTTTCCCTCTGGCCTGGCCCTAATGTCTCAGCACACAGTTCTGAGGGATCAGCCTGCTTGAAATCAGCTTGTTTGGAGAAGCTTGTTTGTCATCTTAGGCTGCTAAACCACATGGGACTGGGACTGCTTTCTTCTCTGTGGCTCCTTGTTGTTCAGTGCTTTTTTGTCCAACAGGTCCTGCATGCTCAGCTTCACCTTTTTCACCCCTTCAAGCTGTTCTATATCATGTGTAAGATAAATCTCTCCTATAGCGCAGGTGCACCTGGGCTAGCTTCAGATGGCTCAGGCAGTGCCGGTAGCAGCACAGGCACCAGTGGTTCAGCTGTGAGATGTTCCTTCTTCTGGCTTCTTCAGCACCTCTTTTCTCTCAGTCTTTGCCACACACGTGGAAAAAAGGTGTCCAGAGGGAATATTCTTGGTCCTGTGAGAGTAGTGACAAGCACATAACTTGCTGCTTTTGCTATGTAATAGCATCAACACAGAGACACCGCAGGATAAGGCAGGCGTGAACTGGACCTAATTTATTGTAAGAATGAGAAGTTCAGCAGTTGTTGCTTTACAGTGAAGTGAAGTTATAACCTGTCATAGTTCAGCCTGCAAGTTTCATAGAATCCTAGAATGGCTCAGGTTGGAAGGGACCTCAGAGGTCATCTCCTCCAACCTCCCCACCATGGGCAGGGATGCCTCTCAACTAGACTCAGCTGCTCAAGGCCTCATCCAACCTGGCTCTGAACAACCCCAGGGAAGAAGCAGCCACAGCCTCCCTGGGTAGCCTATTCCAGAGTCTCACCAGCCTCCTGCTGAAGAACTTCCATCTAAGCTAGAGTCTAACCCTGATCTCCCTCAGTTTCAAACCATTCCCCCTTGGCCTGCCTCTAGACACCCTCATGAAAAGTCCCTCTGCAGCCTTGTTGTAGGATCCCTTCAGGTGTGGGAAGGCAGCTCTAAGGTCCCCCTGGGAGTCTTCTCTTCTCCAGGCTGAACACCTCCAGCTCCCTCAGCCTATCCTCATAGTAGAGGTGCTCTAGCCCTTGGATTTCTTTCTTTCTGGTCCATGGCAGAATAAACAATTTCCCTTCTCCTTGCACAGCATCAGCAATGCACCTCAGTGAGCAATCTAGTGCTGAAACACATTCAATTCCATTTTTGGCTGCTAGCTTCCCTGGGTGTCCTGGTTTGAGGCCAGGCAGATCCTCTCCTGCCCCCTGCTAGTGGCAAAAGAATGATACTAACATAAATGGATTGTGAAGTGATGGAAAGTTTAAATGGAAAAGCAGCAAGTGTTTTACAGAAACTTCAAGCACAGTGAGTGATTGGCCATTGGAATGTGCTGCCCAGGGAGGTGGTGGAGTCACCATCACTGGAAGTGTTTGAGACTGGATGAGGCACCTGGGGCCATGGTTAAGTTGATGAGATGGTGTTGGGTGATAGGTTGAACTTGATGATCTCGAAGGTCTTTTCCAGCCTGGTTTATTCTATCCTATCCTATCCTATCCTATCCTATCCTATCCTATCCTATCCTATCCTATCCTATCCTATCCTATCCTATCCTATCCTATCCTATCCTATCCTATCCTATCCTATCCTATCCTATCCTATCCTATCCTATCCTATCCTATCCTATCCTTGTCCTATCCTATCCTATTCTGTTCTGTTCTATGACAAAAGAGATCCCAAAGCAGACAGAGTCCCATTACAGCATACCCAAAAGCCTCCCAAGCAGTTCCCTTCTCCCCACCTGAGGGTATACCCAAAACCACCAGGGCTCTTTCTTCCCCCCCACTGCTAGGCTGGTCTCAGGCTGGCCAGGTCTGAGACCGCCCCCCCACCCCCCTTCTCATCCTTGCATTAGGCCCAGCCAGGCTAAGAGCCTTGAGATACTCCTCCACCTTTACTTGATAGGGAGCATCTCCCATGGGAGCAGAGAGGGAAGAAAGAGGAAGAGAAGGACTTTGCAGATGGATTTATAGGGTGCAGGATATAATGGATATGAAACACACTGTTTCCTGTGTCCATCTACTGGGCTGGACACTCAGGACACCAGAGGTGTATCTTGTGTGGCAGCAGCAGGAGGCACCCAGCCTGAACTGCCACACTGGGTGACTTGAGTGCTCACACTAATGACAGTAAAGAATGTAATCATTAAGCATTTCTGGTTTTAAATTGGGCTTTGGGGTTTTTATTCCCACAGAGGTCTCAGTCTGCCTTCTCCCTGGCTAGTGAAGAGACAGCCAGCAAAGGACAAGAGCCTGTATCACCTGTGGCTGAGGCTCTGTGGAAGCCGCAGAAAGGACAACTGAGGAAGGCGAAGGAACGCAAGCTCTCTGCACTGCCCAGCTGGAAGAGTGTGGACAGGCTCAATGAAACAAGTAAATATTTCTAGTACGGATACGATTCTTCTTTTGGCTCCCACTCACTCATGGAATGAGTCTGACTGAAAGACAGGAGGCTCTCCAGGGAATTTCCCCTGACCCTTGTGCTTGCAGAGGTCACACAATGACATAAGTGCAGGCTGTCATTGCAGGGGGTGGTTCCTGCTCCCGGGGGGACTCTGTTGCCATTGCCTCTCTTGTTCTGCCTGTAGTGTTCATCAGGCTGCAAGAGTGTAGCACCAAGCAACACCTGCACAGAATCAGAGAATCCTAGAATGGCTCAGCTTGGAAGGGACCTCATGCATCATCTCCTCCAACCTCTCTGCCATAGGCAGGGACACCTCTCAACTAGACTCAGCTGCTCAAGGCCTCATCCACCCTCATTCAGGCTGGAGGCAGCCACAGTCTCCCTGGGCAGCCTATTCCAGAGTCTCACCACCTTCCTACTGAAGAATTTCTTCCCCAGATCCATTCTAAACCTACTCTCCCTCAGCTTCAAATCATTCCCCCTTGTCCTATTGCTGGACACCCTTAGGAAAAGTCCCTCTCCAGCCTTCCTGAAGCAGCCAAATCCTCTTTGGGTGTAGTGGGGCCCAGGGATGGGGGCTGCCCATCAATTTAATTTGCTTATCTGTCATGCCAGTTGGTAGCCTGGAAGCCTAAGGGTTGGACAGTGTCAGTACACCTCCTGCCCCCAGAAAGAGGTAGTAAAGTAGTACTAAAATCTGACTTAACTAAGTGTGCATTCAGCTCCCTGTTGGAAGTAGTGTTCTCCTGGGCATTTCAGTGGAAGGCCTACTTTTAAGTAAGGTGCTTAATTGGGTGCTTAAATTTAAGAACCCACTTCAATCCCATTGAATTCAACTGTTGAGTAATTTAGCAACTAACAATTGCTTAACTATAACAGAATGACAGATTGACCCAGTTTCCTTTCAGGTACTCTGCTTGGAGGATTTGTTCTGCTTCTTTCATCTGAGAACCACGTTTGTGATGAAGTCATGGTGCTTATTGAGCTTGCAGTAAATCCCTGATTGTGCTAATAGGTGTAAATGGGATCTCACCTATGCTGGAGTGAAGCAGCTCTGGATTAAGATACAGAAAAGGAAAGAAATCTCAACTGACAGTTCAGGGTGGCAGTAAAGGGTGGTCCCTGTACTCAGCACTGGTTAGGCCACACTTTGAGTCCTGTGTCCAGTTCTGGGCCCCTCAGTTTAGGAAAGATGTTGAGTTGCTGGAAGGTATCCAGAGAAGGGCAACAAAGCTGGGGAGGGGTTTGGAGCACAGCCCTGTGAGGAGAGGCTGAGGGAGCTGGGGTTGCTTAGCCTGGAGAAGAGGAGGCTCAGGGCAGACCTTATTGCTCTCTAAAACTCCCTGAAGGGAGGCTGTAGTCAGGTGGGAGTTGGTCTCTTCTCCCGGGTGGCCAGCAGCAGAGCAAGAGGACACCATCTCAAGCTGTGCCAGGGGAGATTTAGTCTGGATGTTAGGAACAAATTCTTCCCATAAAGAGAGATTGGCCATTGGAATGTGCTGCCCAGGGAGGTGGTGGAATCACCATCACTGGAGGTGTTTAAGAGGAGACTGGAAGAGGCTCTTAGTGCCATGGTTTAGTTGATTAGATGGTGTTGGGTGATAGGTTGGCCTCAATGATCTCGAAGGTCTTTTCCAACCTGGTCCATTCTATTCTATTCTATTCTATTCTGTTCTGTTCTGTTCTGTTCTGTTCTGTTCTGTTCTGTTCTGTTCTATTCTATTCTAGTCGCACATGTCTGTTACTGACGTTCTCTCCACCTTCCCAAATCAGTCTTTCAGATAAAAGCTTTGGTCCGAGCACACTTACACTTTTAATTACTCATCACCATGACTTTAAAGAGTGCCTTCAGATTGAGTGTGGCAGCCTGGCTCACACCATGAGAGAGCTGATGGAGAAGCAACACTTGCTTTTGCCCATTACAGAATCACAGAAACATTCAGGTTGGAAGAGACCCTCAGGATCACCAAGTCCAACCCAGAACCCTGCTCTACAAAGTTCACCCCTAAACCATATCCCCAAGCACCATATCCAAACACATCCAGGGCTGGTGACTCAACCACCTCCCTGGGCAGCACATCCCAGTGCCTGACCACTCTGGGGCCTGTGGGCAGCTGGCCGTGCAGTGAGCGATCACAGCTCTCCTTGTGGCTTTCCCACAGATCCACCTTCCATGTTCCAGAGCACCGATGGGAACTGGGTGGCTCTGCAGAACGTCGCCTTGCCTCGTCCTCGGATGCTGGCCAAACCAAAGAGCCAGGTGTTCAAAGCCCTGGAGAATGAGTCCAGCATTGTGTCTGCTTATGACGAGATGGGCTCAGACAGCGAGGATGACTACGACTGGAACGTGGCCTTGAACAAGCTGCGCCGGAGACCTCGCCACTCACCGGACGATTTCTATTACACCAACTCCCAGTATGGTCCTGACTGGGCTTATGGCAACGACCAGTACCAGGCAGTGACCTCCCCTTCCTCTGGGTTGTACACCAATACTGAGACACTGTTCTCTGACTCGGAAACTTCTTCGGTAAACTCCTCCCAGGAAGTGAAAGGACCTAGTAAACTGCTCTGGTTACAAAGCAGAACTCAGAGTGATGCTCCCAGGGTGGAAAAAAAAACATTTCCACGGAGAACTGGATGTAAATTTCAATCCACAGGCAACCAGCTTGGAGTATTCTGACAGCAGTGAGACTGAAGAAGTCCAGTATGACGTAGAAAAGAGATCGAGAACGTGGAGGAAGAGCAGAGAGCTCTCTGAAGAACCAGGTGAAGACAAAGATCTTACAAAAGCCAACACAATGAATTTAAGTCAGGTAATTATGTCTGAGCTTAAGCAATATGTGCTCAAAAAGAGCTGGGCAAAACTAATTAAGCTATGTTGGCAGGAAGGTGTGAGTCTGGAGTGGGAGGTGGAGTGTTCCTGAAAGCTTTATCTTTCATCCTCGGGCCTCCTGAGAAGAAGCAAAGGCAAAATGTTACCTCTGTGAACAGACTTTGCCTCTTTCTCATATCCCACTGCCATTGTCAGTGCTGTAAAATAGAGTGCTCTTAAAAGAAAACAAAGTCGGGCTCTGCCAACTGCTGCTGCTGTTGACTAATCACTTGGTTTGTTGCATTTGTGGGGGGCTTTTAACTCCTTTGTTATTGAAAGAAGAGGTGCCTCATGCCCGGGGTGGTGAGGGGAAAGGCTTCTGTGTGCTGTTTGCAAGCTTTCTACTAAGGGAATAAAGCTACTGAGCAGCAGAAATTGGGAGAGGGCTTATTTTGAAATGCTGTCCAAGTGATGGCTGCTTTTGCTATTCAAGCTACCGAGGTCTGCCTTCATAATTATTAATCATCTTCATAATTATTAGTCGTGGGAATAATATTGCTGTATTGGCTTTCCTTGCCTCTTTGAGAGGAGATGTTGCTTAGCTGAGCTGCAGTTCTTAAATTTCTGATGGCAAGTCATTCAGTTGCTTCAAGTGAAGGAATTGTCTTCATCAGGAGCCTCCTTCTTTGATCAGGAGCTTCTTCACTGTGAGGGTTGCAGAGCACTGGAGCCTGCTGCCCAGAGAGGTTGTGGAGTCTCCTTCTCTGAAGATTTTCAAGTCCCATCTGGATGTGTTCCTGTGCAACCTGTGCTAGATTCTATGGTCCTGCTCTGGCAGGGGGGTTGGACTTAATGACCTTAGGAATAGAATAGAATTAACCAGGTTGAAAAAGACCTCAGAGATCACCAAGTCCAACCTATCATCCAACACCGTCTAATCAACTAAACCATGGCACCGAGCACCCTACCCAGTCTCTTCCTAAACACCTCCAGTGATGGTGACTTCACCACCTCCCTGGGCAGCACAATCCAATGGCCAATCTCTCTTTCAAGGAAGAACTTCTTCCTAATATCCAGCCTAAACCTCCCCTGGTGCAGCTTGAGCCTGTGCCCTCTTGTTGTGTTGGTGGTTGCCTGGGAGAAGAGACCAACCCCCACCTGGCTACAACCTCCCTGTAGTGGCAATCAGGTGAATTTGGGTCCTGCTCAGGTGGCACAGCTCCAGGAACCACATTGCTATGCCCTCAGCCATTAATTTTATGGAACAACCGTGAGATGTTTTCAGATTTTCTGCAGGGGCTCACAGAAATATCCCTCTTTCCAGAGTCATTACATGTTGGGCAGGAACCCTGCTAGCCAGACTGGCAAAATGATTTTGCTTTTCTTTTATCAGCACATGTAATGTGCTTTCTTTCTAGCTTCCCTGCAGAGTGAGCAGACCTGCGTTTTTCTAGGAAGCTATTTGGTTTTCTTTCTGTGTCTATACAGCAGTTGCACCATTCCTCTCCTTTCTTTGTAGGATTTTGATGATTTATCAGAAACAGATCTAAGCAGTGAGCATCAGAATACCAAGCCTGACCTTATGGAGGAGGAGCTTAAATCCAGGTTATTTCACATTGCTGCTAAAATGAGCGACAAGGAAACCTCTTCTGGTGAAGAACAAGAGTCAGAACCTAGAACAGACCCCGAAAACCAGAAGGAGACTTTGTCTTCAGAGGAAAATGGCAGAAGTATTCAGGAAGAGTTAAAGAAGGTAAGTGGTTGCTGTGGAGGAATGGGGACTCTATTCAAAAAGTTAGATTATAGATTCTACATCCTTGGACATAAATCAAAGTTTGACTGGACACAGCCCTGGGCAGCCTGATCTAGTTGACCCGGCTTTGAGCTGAAGGCTTAGACTAGGCAATCTCCAGAGGTCCTTTCCAAGCTGTGATTCTCTGCTTCTGAGTGCTTTAGCCATGGACTGTGCAGCAGTTAAGTACCTTCACCATGGTGTGTGCAAATACCTCCCTGCTGTACACATGACTTTCCTAAGGAAATCAGAGAAGAGTTTTAGCACCAGCTTTGTATCCAGTCTGCCTTGGCTGGGATTTACAGAGGCAAACTACCACTGGCAAAGTAGCCAACAGCACACACAGGCTAGCAGGGGCATGACATGCTGCAATTCAAGTCCAGAATTAAAGGCTGTGAATAAGATTTTTCTATAATGCTGCTGAATGGTGAACTGACACCCCCCTTCCCCCCCCCAAAAAGGCAAACAGATGTTATGTGGTGTACTTAGCTCTGCACAGTAATATTAGCTGGGTTTTCCTCTTCTGATTTGATTATCTCCCTAACATTTCTATGTCAGTTATTTAAAATAAAGCAAATATTAGTTGATTTTTCCCCCTTTTCCTTCAGTAAAATTTCCTTCATTTTGAAAAAGTTAGAGACATCAACTTCAGCAAAAAGGGCATAGTTGGAGCCCCTAATGCTTTACTGGGCTTAGTCATTCCTGCTCACAGTATTTATTCTTTCTGTCTGTAATAAAGAGAGCAAAATATCTCAGTGCTATTCATGGTCATGCCTTCAGTGGAATCGATAGCAGAGCTTGCTCCAGCTGTGGAGAAACAAGCAGGCTGCTTTCATTCTGACCCTTGGCAGTTGTCCTTAAAGGTGATTTAAACTCTTCTGACCATGTCTTCTCTTGGAAAAGTGGCTGACCAACAGCTTAGAACGAAATCCTGCCGGTGCCAGTGTGGAATAGCACTGATGGCCATGGTAACCTGCAATACAAAGGCATAGCTACATTCGTCGCACATGCCAGCACTTTAGGGCAGGTTGGTGGCATGTCTCAATGGAGACAGGCATAGAAAAGGTATTTTCAGGGTGCCAGTCATTTTGGAAGTCACAAGTCACAGGGGAGTGGACGTGGCACTTGGTGCCATGCTTTAGTAGTCATGAGGTCTCAGGTGACAGGTTGGACTTCATGATCTTTGAGGTCTTTTCCAACCTTATTGATTCTATGAAGTCCCAATCTGCTGTCTCTGTAAGAAGCCTGATTTTTGGACTGCAGATCTTTGAGACTGGCACTTTAACATTCTTGGCCAGGGACCCAGGCTTCTGACCTGGGCATCAAATTTGAAAGGAGCTCTACAGAAACACTGACTCTGGGCAATTAAAAAGAGAGCTCAAGTGCCTACAATTTTGAGCTTCTGCCCACAAATTAAAATACTGAATTTTATCCATCTTCTTAGATTTCAGCTGTGCTGCTTGTCTTTGTTAGCTTTTAGTCAGTCTTCTGTTCTCACAGGCTTATTTTGGAACCCATTAGCAACTGTAAATTACAGGTATAGGAATTTCTAGGTATAGTACCCCTTGGCCATAGAATAAGATAAAAGTTGTGGGTTGTTGTGGTGGTGTTTTTTGTTTTAATTAAATCACTGGAATTGAAGTACTTGGTACCCATTAAGATTTGACTTTCACATGTCTGCCCCTTCAAAAAATCTGGATTTCTGTTTTTAAGGGAAACTGAGAATCTCCCATTGACCTGATGCTTTAAAAAGGCCACTTAGTATATTAAGGGCTGAATGCAGTATATCTGAAGCAATAGGCAAGAACTGGCACATCTTCAGCAGGGAGTTTGCTGAAATTGGGTATTTGAGTTCTCACTTCAAACTGAGGTTTTGAGTTATGTGTCTGCCTCTAAGATACACATTTGAAAGTGCTGGCCTTTGAGTTAATTATTTGGTTCCTATGGGATTCTTGTGGATTTAGGTGGGTATTAATTAACACAAGTTAGTTTTCTGCCTTAGGTTTAAATCCATTCAGACTTTTAGCACAATCATTTTCAACATTGCTAAGGTCTGTAATTGCCTAAAATGGTCTTGTGGAGGGTCTCTTTTCTCTAAAATGAGCAATCCCATGGCAGATTTTTTTTATATAGATAACCTTTTATGCTCATTAAGCTACAGAAGTTGTTTGTGGTCTTGCCAGGGGTAGGCAGAGCCCTGAGAAGCCTGCTTGTGCAGTGACAGGCCATGGAGTCCTCTCTGCTCATGGCTGAGTTGGCCTTCAGCCACTCCAGGCTTCAGGTGTGAGCATGCCAAGATATGCACAAGAAAGCAAATTGCAGATCCACTTGGACACATCTTAATGGCACTGATCCTGAGAGTGGCAGGCATCATAAATGGGATTTCTTTAGGCCTTGCTCAACTATCCAACATCAAGTCCAACTCAAGGCTGGGCTAACTTGATGCAAGGCAACTTGATCCCAGGACATTCCATCTTGGGGCTAGCCTTGGGAGTGGGTGGCCAGGGCTCAGTGAGGGAGGTCAGGTGAGGAAGGGCTCATAAGACTTAGATGCTGGAGAGAAATAAGCTGATAGCCTTGATGGATTTGGAGAGAATGGCTTTGACTGTGCCCTGGGCAGTGAATTCCACCCAGCCTGTGATTCACAAACCTGTTAAAGCAGCGTGCCAGGGCTGGCTGTGATGTTCTAACAACAGAGTGCCTGTGTCTCATGGTGACTGGGCTTACTGGCTTGTGCTGGTGCAGGCACTGTCCTCACAGATGATGCAGTAGTTTCTGGGATCAATGTGTTGAAACTCCCCAGAGTCCTGGATATTTTGCTTGGTGTGTTGGTCCGGGCCGGGGGTTAATAGGAAGCTGCCATCCGGCTGCATATGCCTGAAAGCTTTAGAAAGTGCTGAGGGAAGGTTCCCAAAGGAGTCAGAACCCCGTGGATCGCTTCAGCAAGGAAATGTAATCCTGTGCACATAGTAGCTCTACTACACTGCTACTACTATACTAATAAAGGTGAGCAGTGTAATACAATGGCCTCTTCTTGGGTTAAATACTCAGAAAGAGTTTGTGTTAAGTGCTTCTGGTTCCTTTTTTTTTTGGTCTCCTACTTTGTGCTTCCCCTTGCTTAAGATATGCAAATCAGCAGCTGAGTTAAACTGAAGCAGTAGTTGAGTTTCTCTCCTCTTTGCTAAATGCTGTGTGATTGAGGAGTTTCTTCTAACACCTTTCTGCTCAGGGAACCTTACCACCAAGGCTTGGTAACTGTTTAAATCCTGCTCTTGCTGTCTGCATTATTTGCATGACCAGGCACACAAGAGCTTGAGGCCAGCTCGATGCCAGGGCATCCCTAGTGAAGATTAGTGTAGGCTGCTGTAACACAATGGTGGGGAAATAGACTGTAACAAAAAGGCTAATCTTTTCTTGTCACCTTTTGTGAGTAGCCCAGAGAGTTGGCAAGGGCATCTGAGCTTCTTCAGATCTAGCTGGCTGAGTTGCAAGCAAATGCTGCTCATCAGCTGGGTGATAATTCTGTCACAGCCCAGGCAACATGTTGGTCACGGTCTTTGTGTCATTAGTTCAAGACCAGACTAGTCAGTTCAGTTTAAATGGGCCTCTGTAAATCAGGGGGATTAAGCAGCAAGAGGCAGGGGCAGCAGATCCAGAGAGGGGATTCTGCCACTTTGCTCAGCTCTAGTGAGACCTCACCTGGAGTACTGCATCCGGCTCTGGAGCCCTCAAACAGGAAGGACATGGACCTGATAGAGTGGGTCCAGAGGAGGGGCATGAAAATGCTCAGGGGGCTGGAGCACCTCTGCTATGAGAACAGGCTGAGGGGGCTGGGAGTGTTCAGCCTGGAGAAGAGAAGGCTCCAGGGAGACCTAACAGCAGCCTGCCAGTACCTGAAGGGGGCTACCAGGTGGCTGCAGAGGGACTGCTTGCAAAGGCCTGCCAGTGACAAGGGGTTTGAAATTAGAGAAGGTTGCCCAGGGAGGTAGTTGAGGTCCCATCCCTGGAGATATTCAAGGTGAGGCTTGACATGGCTCTGGGCAGCCTGATCTAGTGGAGGATGTCCCTGCTCACTGCAGGGGGTTGGACTGGATGAGCTTTGGAGGTCCCTTCCAACCCATACCATTCTATGCTTCTGTGACTTGACACTGCTAGTATGAGAGGTTTTACTTGCTTGTTATGGGACCACGAAGCCCAGGAGAGGGGCTGCAGCAAACAGCAGTGATTTGATACAAGATTCCTCACTAATCCATTAGCACCTGACTATGGCCTAAGTAAGGTACAGACCCTGTTGTAACTAGAAGCAGGGTGTCCAAATTGCAACTGTGTAGACCCCAAAAGGAAGCTAGATGCTTTTGTGGGTTGTAGCCCTCCTGCAAAAGTCTTTTTTCTGTTGTTAGTACTGCTTTGTTTTGCTGTGTTGGGAAACTGTGTATCCCATCTGGTTGATATTATCCAAAGTCATGTGTGGTTTATGCATCATCTGTCCTAGTGAGCTCTGGCACCCTAAATCCCACAAGCAAAAAGAAATGAGGCCTTGCTTTATTTTAAATAGCTCAGCAGTAAATGTGAAAGTCTACATTTAATGCTATTTTTCTGTTTGCTAGTTTCTTTGTCCTTGCTGTTCATCCTAAAGTTCTCTGTAAGTCTGAACCTATATAAATGTCAACCACTAGAGCTGTTAATATAACTTTTCTGCCTTTTTATTTAACTCCTTTCCCACTATCTAGGAAAAACAAAAGGCTTTTGATCTTCATTTAAAGCTGCAGTTTTTATCCACTGTATTGCAGCAGGTGAGAATGCTTCGTTTTGTCTGTGTCTTCTTGCATCTCTTCTGTAGTAAGAGATGCTGTAAAGTGATATTGAGGGTTTCCACACCTCCCAAGCAGAATTCTCCAGCTCAGAATGCTTTCCTGGAGATAGCAGACCTGAAAGATCAAACTTTTCTGGCCACAATCAATAATCATTGCAGAAAGCTAATTCTCTAATGGCAGCTAGCCCTGTGTTCTGGTGAGAGTGGTAAGCATGAAGTAGACATGGAGCAGATTAGCCCTTTTGTTTGGCTTTGTGCTGAGAATGTAGGTTTGCCAGTAAAGAAGAAGAGAAGACAGGTATAAGGTGTGTGAACCTCCTGTTTTTGTGTGCTCTACATCTATGAAGGGGTTGGGAAGGAAAGAAAAAATAAAGAAAATTTTATTTCAGCAATAAGATTTCTGACCATAGTGGTCTTCAAAAAACCTTCTAAGATCCCAGTTAAAAGGAACCAAAAAACTGAAATCCAACAAAACCGATAGGATAGGATAGGATAGGATAGGATAGGATAGGATAGGATAGGATAGGATAGAATTAACCAGGTTGGAAAAGACCTTTGAGATCACCAAGTCCAACCTATCACCCAACACCATCTCATCAACTAAACCATGGCACCAAGTGCCTCATCCAGGCTCTTCCTAAACACCCCCAGTGATGGTGACTCCACCACCTCCCTGGACAGCACATTCCAATGGCAAATCTCTCTCTCTGTGAAGAACTTCCTAACATCTAGCCTAAACGTCCCCTGGTGCAGCTTGAGACTCTATCCTCTGGTTCTGGTGCTGGTTGCCTGGGAGAAGAGACCAACCCCCACCTGGCTACAACCTCCCTTCAGGGAGTTGTAGAGAGCAATGAGGTCTCCCCTGAGCCTCCTCTTCCTCAGGCTAAGCGACCCCAGCTCCCTCAGCCTCTCCTCACAGGGCTGTGCTCCAGATCCCTCCCCAGCTTTGTTGCCCTTCTCTGGACATGTTCAGGAGTCTCAGTATCCTTCCTAAACTGAGGGGCCCAGAACTGGACACAGGACTCAAGGTGTGGCCTAACCAGTGCTGAGTACAGGGCAGAATGACTGCCTTGCTTCTGCTGGCCAGACTGTTCCTGATGCAGGCCAGGATGCCATTGGCCTTCTTGGCCACCTGGGCACACTGCTGGCTCATGTTCAGCCTACTATCAACCAGCACCCCCAGGTCATACATTGCAGAGATTGTCCACTCTGAGCAGGCACTTTCTTACTTTGCTGCTGGTGTCCAGTGCTTAGCCTTCCTCAAAGTGGGCTGAGGTTTTCTATTCTGTGCTGTTTGAGTCTCAGCTTCTGAGAATCAGGTATTAAAACAGACATTGATTTTATTCCCTGAGCAAACATGTGCTTGTGGAACACATAAAAAGACAGGCACTGTTTAGCATGGCATATCTAGTGGTAGGCAAAGTAACTCCCTAGCATTCTCTCACTCACACAATCAAATTCTTTTTGTGTTAAGCTTAATTACAGCCAAACTCTCCTCCTCTCAACTCTTTCTTCCTTACTCTCAGGGTTAAATTTTGTAGTGTGAATTTTAATGGCTTCTTTTTTTCCCTTTTAATCATCTAGGTTTTCTTTAGTAGAAAAGATCCATGCTGATTGTATGTAAAGAGAACAAAAGTATTTTTCCCATTGGCATGGTGTCATCAGCCTGTGTCCCTTACAGATACACTCACAAGATTCTGTGCAGGTTTTAAGAGTAAATATTTACAACCTGGACCACAGTATTTCACCTCTTGGAAAATAACTTCCTGTCTCATGTTTGTCTGTAGAAATGAGGCCTTATGGATTATTAGCAATCACATCTGTAACTACAGTAAGACAGGGGATTGACATTGTTAGGAAAAATTCTTTCAGCTTTATGGACAGGAAAAAAAAAGGCTTTATTTTTACATCAGGGTTATTCAGTCTGGAGAAGAGAAGGCTCCAGGGAGGCCTACTAGCAGCCTGCCAGTACCTGAAGGGGGCTACAAGAAGGCTGCAGAAGGACTGTTTGCAAAGGCCTTTAGGGATAGGACAAAGGACAGTGGTTTGGAATTAGAGAAGAGGAGATTTAGATTGGATGTTAGGGACAAGTTCTGCACCATGAGGGTGCTGGAACACTGGAACAGGTTGCCCAGGGAGGTGGTCGAGGCCACATCCCCAGAGATATTCAAGGTCAGGCTTGACAAGGCTCTGAGCAGCCTGCTCTAGTGGAGGATGTCCCTGCTGACTGCAGTGGGGTTGGACTGGATGAGCTTTGGAGGTCCCTTCCAACCCAACCTGCTCTGTGATACTACAAAATATTATATTCAGAGTTAGCTGGCGCAGTCCCAAAGAGAGAGTGTATTTCTCTGTGTCACACTTTGGACAATGTCTGTAACAGCTCACTCTGTAAGATAACTTAGCTTTCACCTTCTAAACAAGCACCAACAAATTAAGATACTGCTGCCCAGAATAGTAATCCCTTGATGCCATAGTTGATGACAGCACACTTGCCTTCCAGCAAGTATCAAAGCAAATTCTAGCTTGCTTTCCCAGTCTTTGTGGTAGTGAGAGGCTAGGGCTTACCTTCAGGCTAAAGATCTTTTGAAGGTATTTCAGGGTCGACAGCTGGCCAGGATGAATGAGGCCTTGAGCAGCCAAGTCTAATCGAGAGGTGTCCCTGCCCATGGTGGCAAGGTTGGAGTAGACACCTAGGTTTAAGCTTCTCCCATGTTCTGGTAGGCAAAGCGACACTAAAGATGCTGCACATGAGTTCAGTGACAGTGTTTGTATTGGCTTCAACAAGCTTTGGCTCAGTCTCCAAGGTCAGGTTGGATGGGACTCTCAGCAACCTGATCTAGTTGGTGCTTGGACTGGACGACCTTTAAAAGTCCCTTCAATTCCAAACCCTTCTGTGATGCTTGTGATGCTTGAAGGTACCTGAGGTTATTGCCATCCAAAGAGTTGTCCTAAAGCTCTGTGAGGACCATCAAAATCAGGATAGTTAATCGTGGAGTTAGTTGTGGCTGCCTCCTCCCTGGTGGTGTTGAAGGCCAGGCTGGATGAGGCCTTGAGCAGCTGAGTCTAATTGAGAGGTGTCCCTGCCCATGGCAGGGAGGTTGGAGTAGATGATCTCTTAAGGTCCCTTCCAACCTGAGCCATTCGATGGTTCTGTGATGGTCCTATGATTCTCTGACTACCACTGATAGAGATATGGTAGAAGCCTCATCCTTGGAAACATTTCAGGTCAGGTTGGACATGACTCTGAGCAACCTGATCTAGTTGAAGCTGTCCCTGCTCACTGCAGCAGAGCTGGACGAGCTGCATCGCTCAGCCGCATCGATTGCCTGTGGGAGGTTCATCTAGAAGCAGGGTAGCACAGCTGAAATCAGAATGCATCCCAGTGTTTCCAGAAGAATGCTTGCACTTTTCTGTGCACCCAGTTGTATTTGCAATGAAGATTGCTCTCTGTGTCTGTCACGTCTGTACCAGTTCTTTGACTTGCTTGACAAGACAGATGGGAGAGACCTCCTCACAGCATGATAGCTGACTCTTGGAATCACTTAGAGGTGTTAACAGTGACCTTTCCTGCAAGGGCAAGATAAATTAGACAGCCCAGAGCTCTTTATAAGCAATTTGAAATCTCTACCTACCATGTTGATCTTGGCATGCATGTGTCTGTGAATTTTAAGGGATTTTTAGAGAACCTCATAAATCCAGAGTTTGATGTGGGTGGTCAGGGAGGGGAGAGGGATGTGAAGCACTAAACCTCTGGGATGCTTTCTCTCTTTCCCCTCACGCATGTTAAATACCCAGAGTACCCCACCAGGCTTGCAAACTGGCCCTTTTGGACCATGAGCTGTTTCAAGAGTTGCTCAGAAAAGAGGTAAAAACCCCATGCAACACCATTGAGTGTCTTCCAATTTGAGAAGCTTTTAACTCCTTACACGTTGATCTTTATGCCTCCCTCAGGCAGATAGTAATCTCTTCTTGCTTCTTGCTAAAATACCACCCAGCAGAAAGCTGAGTTCTAAATACCCTTTAGAAGAAAACCTTCACAAAATTTAGGTTTAAAGCCATTGAAATATTGCTTGTACTCTTTGGCTTGGGCAGATCTACTCTTAAGGGAAATCACTTACGGCTTGCCCTGTAGCTTTTAGGGCATTGAAACTTCAGTGCTATAGAAGCAAATGTTTCACAGGCTTAAAGAAGAGCTTTAACCTTGTGACTGCTGTGTTTAAATACGTGCAGGCTGGGATCAAGATACGTTCAGTGATGCACACGCTTCAAGAACATTCATCCAGCTGCCTTGTGCAGAAAAGATTTGGCTTTAGAAGTGTCTAACAGCCACTGCCACTAAGAACTTACCTCAGCGTTCTAGAAAAGCTAAACATCCCAGTTCAGCACCAAGGAAGGTTTAAATGGGACATGAGGAAATATTTCTTCACCAAGAGGGTGATAAATCTTGGAACATCCTTCCTGTAGCAGTCAACACCCCAGGCCTGTCAGTGTTTAAGAGGCACTTGGACAATGCCCCTAATAACATCTTAACTTCTGGTCAGCTCTGAAGGTTTCAGGCAGTTGATGAGTACAGATGAGAGTTGTCTGTTGCTTCCAACTGAAAAAAACATTCCAGTCCTATTTCCATTTTACTCCTGTGCTATGTCACTGCTCTCTTCTTCCCCTATCCATTACCTGTTGAGAAGGCAGGCTATTTAAAACTCAGAATCTTGATCTCATAAAGCTTCCTAACCCAAAACACTTCACCGGGAAAGCAGAACCCAAATAAAGTGTTTTGTAGTAATTGGACTGTAATAAATGCCAATATGGATTCTCATCCTCTGGTGTAAGAGCACCTTTTCCTAGTTTAATGTCCATCTTTCTTTGGAAATCCATCATTAACTACAAAGGTTAATAAAAAAAAGATGTAAGAAATAATGAACACTGAAGTGAGGCTATAATTCCTGAAATGGAGAACATACATCAGTGAAGATGATCAAGAAAACGTAGTGTCTGGCCTTTAGCTTTTTTTGTTATTGTTGTTCACTACTCACTGAAACAGAATAAGAATTAGGTACTTCTGAAAGCAAATAATAAAACACAGTAACATTGATTTCCTCTTCTGTCCCATAAAATTATTGATCTGGTTTTAACCTAATTGGCACTTGTGAAAATAAATGGGGAAAAACAGTGGGATATTTATGGGGTTCGAGTGTGTGTTCTCAGGGAGAGTCCTGGGCCTGCTTGTTCAGGGCCATGCTGCCTCTGCTAACAAGCTAAAGGTCTGAGTGCTCCACCATCCTGTATTTGCTTTCTTCTTCTCCTCTTTCATCTCATCTGTCTAATTATTTCTTGTCATTCAGAGAAGCAACAGTGCTAAAGATGCCACAATATGTTGGTACCCAACAGCTGAGCACACACTACTAAAAAAAAACAAACTAAACCCAGTTTTTCACTAAAGGTCTTTATCTAACATCAAAATGATCAGCTAAGAATTAGAGGAAAGAGATAATAAAAGAGAGTTTCCAGTGAAACTCAACAGAGTGTGTGGGAGGCAAAGGTAAGTTATTGCTCTTGCTTATTGCTCCAATGCTTACCTGACACAGAGGCATTTTTAACCAGCTATGTTTTCCTGTGCTATAGAATTTACTGTGTAGAACCAGAGACTGACTTCCTCCAGTTTGATCCTCAGGTATTCTGTTTGTGGGAAAACTGCCAGGTGGATGAGCCCATAATTCACCTGCCTAAGTATTTGAGGAACAAATTAAACTTAAGTTTAAACTTCTCCCATGTTCTGGTAGGCAAAGCAACACTGAAGATGCTGCACATAAGTTCAGTGACAGTGTTTGTATTGGCTTCAACAAGCTTTGGCTCAGTCTCTAATGTCAAGTTGGATGGGACTCTCAGCAACCTCATCTAGTTGGTCCCTGCTCGTTGCAGAACGCTTGATGACCTTTAAGAGTCCCTTCCATCCCAAACCCTTCTGTGATGCTTGAAGGTACCTCAGGTTATTGCCATCCAAAGAGTTGTCCTAAAGCTCTGTGAGGAGTGTCAGAATCAGGATAGTTAATCGTGGAGTTAGTTGTGGCTGCCTCCTCCCTGGTGGTGTTGAAGGCCAGGCTGGATGAGGCCTTGAGCAGCTGAGTCTAATTGAGAGGTGTCCCTGTGATAATTCCAAATCAGGAATCAGGCCTACAGCTGTTTAATAAACAGACCAAACAAACCCCCACAACAACAACAAAGCACATCAAGAAGAAGAAACCAACCAACTGAAAACCACTAAAAAATCAAAATAACTAAGGCTGCATGGTTCTCCTCAGTGTTTGATACTTTTGTGGCAGAAGTACTTTTAAAAGGTGATTTGAAATTACAAACAAATCATTATCCAGGTGTTTCCATGCTTACAGCTGAACCTTTGGGGTCTGGGGCTGTTCCATCATTCATTGCACACATCTTTGTGAACTGCTGTCTTCACAGGGCTGCTGAAGATGGCTCTCCCGTGTTTGCAGCTGCAACGGGACAGCTCCTCTGGATACGGAGACAGATGATTTCCCATCTGCTTGCCAGTACCCAGAAAGGAAGATTGTGTTTTAAAACCCGGTTTAAAACACCATGGCAAAATTAGCCTTGTCTGTCTCACCTGGATTTCAGGAGTGGATATTTGTGTTTGCCTTTGGGCTGTGGTTTGGTGTTCAGAGGAGAGTCGCATGTGTGTGTTATTTTGCATGCTGCAGCAGGATGCATCTGTGACAGAGGGAGAAAAAGGGACAGTGACTCTGAGGACGTTGTTACACAGTTTGTGTGCCTCTTCACAGCAGTTTGCCAGGGCCATTGTTTTAGCATGACTATGGCTGCAGCGATTAGCGAGGTGATTGTACGCCTGACCTAATTTAATGCTGTTGTTCTCTCTGTCTGCTTTTGTAACGAAACAGAAGTACTCTGCTGTCTCTCTCTGCAACATATCTACAGAAGTCCTGAAAGTCATCAATGCCACCGAGGAACTGATAGCAGAATCCACCAGTCCCTGTGATTTCCCAGCTGACATTCAGGAGAGAGGGAGAGGAACCTTCCCCCTGGGGACGGACCCCGCCAGGCTCGATGAGCAGCTCACCACGCTGGAAGAAAATGTAAGAGCAGGACTCGCTCTGTGGAAGTGTCACAGTGTGGGGGTGAGCAAGCTGTGTGTGTGAGCCAGCTGCAAAGGGGAGGCATGCAGGCAGCACCAGTGGATGTTCAGAATTAGTGACACAATTCAATTCACAAACAGAACAAATGAGCAATGTCCTGCTTCAACAGGGTGCACAGCTATCTAGTTGGGGTTTTTCCATGGCACCATGGAACAGCAGGTTGGAAAGGACCTCAAGGATCATCTGCTCCAACCTTTGGTGGCAAAAGTACAGTCTAGACAAGATGGCCCAGCACACTGTCCAGCTGAATCTTACAAGTGTCCAGTACTGGGCACTCCACCACTTCCCCAGGGAGGTCATTCCAGTCACTGGTAGTCCTTGGTGGGAACAGTTTTCTTCTTGTGACCAACTGGAATGTCCCCAGCAGTGACTTGTGCCCATCACAGTGTGCCTTCTCAGGGTGGCTCCTTGTGAAAAGGGACTCTCCAGCTTCTTTGTAGCCACCCTTTAGATACTAGAACATGGTGATAAGGTCAGCCCTAAGCCTTCTTTCCTCGAGGCTGAACAAACTCAGTTCCCTCAGCCTTCTCTCACATGGCAACTGCCCAGTCCTTGCATAGTCTTTGTGGCCCTTCTCTGGACTCTCTCCAGCCTGTCCACATCTTCTTTTGTGCAGAGGGGACCAAAACTAAACACAGTACCCCCCAGGTGTGAGCTGACCAGCACTGAGCAGTGGGACAATGACTTCTTCATCTCCGCTGGTGATGCCCTTGTGGATGCAGCCCAGCATCCTGTTGGCTTGCTTTGTTGCAGCAGCACACTCTTCACTCAGGCTGAGCTGCTTGTCCACCAGGTTCCTTTCCTCAAAGCTGCTTTCCAGCCAGGTAGATCCCAGCCTGTGCCACATGCCTGGATTGTTTTCCCAGGTGCAAGGTACACTTGTCCTTGTTGAACTTCCTCAGGTTCTTCTTCAGTCTTTGAGCCTATTTAGGTCTTCCTGCCAGCTGGCTTTGCCTTCCAATGTTCACTTCCCCACTCAGTTTGGTGTCATCATCAAGCTTCATCAGGGTACAGCTGATCTCATCATCCAGGTCACTTGTGAAGATACTGGAGATATTTTAAATGTGTACTTTCAAATGTTTGGTGGGATGGAGAGTTGGATGTTCTGGGGTTTACAACTGACTTTAGCATCTCTACCTCAGAAGTGAACTTAACCCCTCCAAACCTCTGCTGGCTGTACAGCTGCACCCTGCCTGGCTGAAACCGCATGTCTCCAAGCCCCAGCACAGCCTCATTCCTGTAGGGAAAGTGTGTCCCTAGTCACAGAGGAAGGTGGAGGAGCTCTTCACCCACATGTTCCCAGCACATTGCACTGAGCACCCCAGGAGCCAGAGCTGCTGCTGGACTGTTGGCAGGAGCAGGCTGGAGGAGCCAAATTAAACAAGCTTTTGTCTGTCTGTGTCCTAATCATCTGTCCCTTTCCATCAGTGCCAGGCATCTTCAGGAGGAAGTGCAGTGCTGAATCACAGAGGGAAGTCTCCACTCATTGGAAATTTTTCTGCATCCACCTAATGGAGTTGGTACTCTGTAACTTTCGATTTTCTCCTCTTCCCACAGCTGATTACCTTGCAGTGAGGTTTTTTTTCCCCTTCATTAAGGAGCTCTTAAGGAGCTTGTAGGAGTCCAGGCTACTGTAGCATTGTGACATCTTGATCAATTCAAGAAAACAGATCCTGTTTTTCTCCAGCCCTGGAAGGTTTTCAGACAGAATCTCTTCTTGGGGGATCACAGCAGTGCCCTCCACAGAAATGCACTTCTACAACAGCCCCAGGCTAGGGGGTGAGTGGGAGATGGACCAAGGGAATATCAGCCCTGGTACTGGACCTGTCCTGCCCCAGAGCCCTCCCACCAGTCCCACAGTTCCCCAGTTCCTCTCACCACAGCTTTTCCAAGCTCAAATCTCCCAGCTTTACTTCGGTTCAGAGCTTCCCAAACTAGATCTTAGTCTTCCCAACCATCTGATGAGGTCCCCCTGTAGACTTAGAGGTTTTGTAATGCACTTGAATGTCAAAGGCAAAAAACCCCAAAATTGCAGTTTTGGTTTTTTCCTTTGCTGGTGAATCTGGGACAAATCAATTTTGGAACAGCATTGTGGCACCTGTGAAATTTGGACTACAGCCATCTCATGCTTCCCTTCTCTTTGTGGATGCTTGTGTTCAGATTACTTCCTGCCTTCTCTTTGGATGTGTTCAGATGATTCCTTCCCTTCTCTTTGGATGTGTTCAGAAGATTCCTCCCCTTCTCTTTGTGGATGTGTTCAGATGATTCCTCCCCTTCTCTTTCTGGATGTGTTCAGATGATTCCTTCCCTTCTCTTTCTGGATGTGTTTGGATTATTCTTTCCCTACTCTTTGTGGATGTGTTCAGATAATTCCTTCCCTTCTCTGTCAGGATGTGTTCAGGTGATTCCCCCACGACTTTCCTCTGCCAGGTAAGTCTCCCTGACGTGGGTCAGCAAGGAGGGATGCTCAAAGGTGGCATGGAAGATGCATTCTGCTCAAAGCAGGCATGCCAGACAGCTCTGCCTGCCCTGTCCCTGCAGGTGTACCTGACAGCCAGCACGGTGTACGGGCTGGAGGGGCAGCTGAGCAGCCTGGAGGATGCCGCACGCAAGATCAACAGCGTGACCGGAGAGTCCGAGCTGGCTGACCTGGAGGACCAGGTGGCCACAGCTGCTGCCCAGGTTCATCATGCAGAGCTCCAGGTGAGGACAGCAGCTCTCCCCCAGCTGCAGGTGTCACCCTGCCTTGCCTAGCACTTCCCTGCTGCCTGCAGTGAGTGATGAGCTAGGGCTGCTGACTGCATCGCAGGAGCTGAGCAGAGCCTCGCTGCAGGGCACAGCTCAGCCCAGGCAGATGCACTCTGTTTGCTTCTTCCCAGTGATTTGTTTCTTGCCAATGCTCTCCTGGGGTGCATTTAGAAGAGTGTGACCAGCAGGATGAGGTGCATTCTCCTACTCCTAGTAAGGCCACATCTGGAGTATTGTGTCCAGTTCTGGGCTCCCATGTTCAAGAGGGACAGGGAATGACTGGAAAGAGTCCAGGGCAGGGCTACAAAGATGAGGGCTACAAGGGCTACAAAGAGGCACTGGAGCCTCTCTTGTGTGAGGAAAGTCTGAGAGAGCTGGGACTGTTTAGCTTGGAGCAGAGAAGACTCAGAGGGGATCTTCTTAATGTTTATCAATACCTGAAGGGTGAGGGCAGACTCTTTTCAGTGATGCCCAGTGACAGGACATGGGGCAAGCAGCATGAACTAGAACACAGGAGGACCATGAGGAAAAACATCTTTCCTTCAAAGGTGACAGAGCACTGGAACAGGCTGCCCAGAAAGGTTGTAGAGTCTCCTCTAGAGAGATTCAAAACCCACCTGGACACAGTCCTGGGCAATCTATGTAGGTGAAGCTGCTGTTGCAGGGGGGCAGCTGATGTGGTGCCACACATGTGGCTGTGGTCAGGCTACAAATACAGTCAGGGTCAGTTCATCTCCTCAGCAGGTTGTAAAGCACTGCCCTAAAGGAGCCACTTTTGGGACTGTTCTGCCAAAGAAGGCCAAGAGCAGCCAGCTGCTGAGCCAGGCACAGAGTCCAGCTCCTGCCAAGTCTGCCTTGAGATTCAGCTGCTCAGCAGCCCACAACTCAGCCAAAAGGGAGTTGCTGCTGTGGGCTGCCATCTAGCATCTCTCTAGCAGGCTCCAGAGAGTCTGGGGCTCAGAAGAGCACCTGGTGATCTGGGGCTAAAAGCTGAAGGAGGCAATAGTGCCAGAGCTCGAAGGGCTGCCAGAGCTCGAGGGGCTGGTGCTGCCAGCAGCTTTCTGAGTTCACTGACCAGTCTGTGCCAGGCAAGGGCACTCAGGCCTGTCTGCGCCAGGCTTTACTGGAGCTTACTGCTTATTTTGCTCAGTGGCAGCATGCAGCCTTTACGTACTTAAAGGGGGCCTATAAGAAGGATGGGGACAGGCTTTAGCAGGGCCTGTTGTGACAGGACAAGGGCTGATGGTTTTAAACTAATAGAAGGAGATTTGGACTAGACAGAAGGGAAGAATTTTTTTACAGTGGCAGTGGTAAAACCCTGGCCCAGGCTGCCCAGGGTGGTGGTGGATGCCTCATCCCTGGAAACATTCCAGGTCAGGTTGGATGGGGCTCTGAGCAACATGACCTAGTAGGGGGGAGGTTGGTCTGGATGACCTTTAAAGGTCCCTTCCAAAACAAACCATCCTATGGTACCCTATGATATGCTCAATTGAGGACTGAACAAAGAGAGTCTGAGCTGTCTCTGCTGTCAGAAGTACACTGCTGCACTGGATGGTGAGTGCACCGCGTTGTTTTGTAGGCTTCAGTCAGTGTTTTACAGTAAATACATGAATGGGGGTGGGAGGTGAGGAGAAAAGCCACCTAAGCTATGCAAGGAGGATGACAAAGAGACCAGGGCAAGGTCTTCTGCTGGGTGAACAGCTTCATGTTTCCTCATGAATCACAAGTCAGGTTACATGTCTGACTTCTCTGACACATCTTTCCCTTCTGGCAGTCCTTGTTTTCACCACTCCCAACATCAGCCTGCTTGCCCTCTAGATGCTTGCTCTCTTGGCCTTCTCTTTTTCCCAGCAGCCTGTTTTCCATTCAGTGTTTTCCTGCAGTCTGCACCTGCATTTATGCATCTCCATGCTTAACATAAACAGACACTGAAGTATTTAAGATCAGCTGTTTAAGTGCTGTGGTGGAGGATATAGAGTAGAGTAGAGTAGAATAGGAGTAGAGTAGAGTAGAGTAGAGTAGAATAGAGTAGAATAGAATAGAATAGAATAGAATAGAATTAACCAGGTTGGAAAAGACCTTTGAGATCATTGAGTCCAACCCAGTACCCAGCACCATCTAATCAACTAAACCTTGGCACCAAAAGTACTTTGCCTGTGCATGAAATCAGTTTTGAATTGGGAACTGTGTCCCACAAAGTCCTTTGAAAAACACAGCTTGGATGAGCTTGGAATCCTGCAGCTAAAGGTAGCTGGGAGGTGGCAGATGTAGGTTTTCTCTCCCCGTTCATTTTTTCCTCACAAGGAGTGAAATGTTTCTTCCTTGGAGTCACAAGGTAGGTTGGGTTGTTCTTTTACTGCCTGTCTATTGACAAATGAAGCCCCTTTTTTTACCATCAAGGCTAAAGAATACAGGAAAGTGTTAGAATTGCTGAAGAAGTTAGCCAGCTGTTTGCATTTTCTTGATAAAAGAGGATTTGGCTGGGGGGGGAGGAGGATAACATTTTAGCAGTGGCATCTCCAGTAATTTTAAAACTTCTTTTTCCCCCTCCCCATCTTGTCTGTCTCTCTCTTATTTTCTTTGAAGATTTCAGATATTGAGAGCAGAATATCAGCTCTCACTGTTGCAGGCTTGAATGTGGCTCCATGTGTTCGCCTGACAAGGAAACGGGATCAAAAGCAAACAAACCAGGTGCCAGAACATTCTGTAGTATTCAAAAATACATGGGGGAAACCTTGCCTCTTCTTTCTCTGATGGAGTGGAGTAATGCATGTGTGTTGTTTGCAGATGCACACCATAGACACATCAAGGCAGCAGAGGAGAAAGCTTCCAGCTCCCCCCATAAAAGGTGTGTTGAAGTCCTCACATACGTTAGAGTCTACTGAGATTTGGTATAATGTACAGCTCAGCAAAGGGGGAGAAAGACTAACTTAGGCAACAAGAAAGCCTTCATGTGTCCACCCTCCTCATTTCCCACCTGTCATGTTCAGAAGCATCACCACTCCCTTCAGTGGGAGTTGTGACAGTGGCAGATCAACAGGAGCAGAAGGCTGGGGAAAGCAGAGGAGCGATGCTGAATGCTTGCCCTGCAGCAGGGCTGCTGCTGCCCCATGTGCCAGGGGTTAGTTTGTGAGGCCCAAGCAGTTGCCAAAAGCCAGTTGCTGCCCTCCACAACCCACCCCTGATTTCTTAAAGCCTGTGTGTGCTGATTTCAGCCATAGAGAATTGGTTTGCTTGGAAGAGACCTTTAAGGTCATCAAGTCCAGCCTTAAGCCAGCACTGCCAAGTCCAGCTGATGTGGCTCAGCAGTGTTCCTGGGATGTTAGACTGGATGGGAATTTGCTTTCTAAAATAAAAATGCTTTCTCTTGGTCGTTTTTTTTTAACCCTTCAGTGCATTATCCTTGATGGTTCTTCCCCTTGCACTGCTCTTGTTTTGCTCTTGTGCAATTCCCCTGACTGACCTGTCCTCAGACTTTAATAGATCAGGAGTATCACAGCCTGAAGTTAAACCCAGCTTTCCTCATGCGTCTAAGGGGAAATTTTATCTCCCTGGAAGCTGTGACTTACCAGGAGCATTGTTGGTATCTGCTTCAGTCTGTGATGTGAAAAGTCTCCCTTCTTTTGGTGATTTTTCTCAGGTGAGAAAATAGAGGAGTCCCCAGTGACCACCGTCAGGACGTTTAACAGGAACTTCATGCTTCAAGGATCCCTAACACAAAGAACTAAGGAGAGGAAAAGCACTGCCAAGGACTTAATGGTAAACTCGTGGCAAATGTTTTTCAGACTTCTGTTAAAAGCACTAAACAGCAAGGGAGTGGTGTCAGTAGGTAGCTGCATTTCAGCAGCACAGGAGGTTCCACCTCAGTGCAAAGGGGAACTTCTTTACTGTGAGGCTCACAGGGCACTGGAACAGGGTCCCCAGAGAGGATGTGGAGTCTCCTTCTCTGGAGACTTTCAAGGCTTGTCTGGATGTGTTCCTCTGTGACCTGAGCTAGATTGGGTGGTCCTGCTCTGGCAGGGGGTTGGACTCGAAGCTCTCCGGAGCTCCCTTCCAACCCCTGATACCCTGATATCTCTGATATCTCAGTTCTTTGAGAAAACAGAGGCCAGAGGCCTCTCTGAACAAATCTGAGCGGGGTCCTGGAAGGCATCTGATTGTATAGCACAGCAGAGCAGCTCCCGAGTGTCAGCCTGCCTACCAGGTCTCCAGGAATGTGCTACCCTTATTTAAAAACGAACAAACAAACAAACTTGTGGTCCCCTGCAATTGAGAGTTTTGGCCAGACCTCCCAGAACCAGTTGCATGCTGTAACTCAGCAGGTAAGAGTCACCTTGAATCTCCCTAATGTTCAGAGGTTGCCAAAGTGGCATTTAAGAGGCAGGTAAGCCACAGGTTGGCTCTGCAGGGTTTGAACAAAGAGGCTTCACACTGGGTAGCTGTAAGCTGTTTCTTCCTCAGCAGCTGGAGAGAGTTAAGGAAAAAAGCTGTCTGTGCAAAGCAGTCTGCCACTAGATAGGTGGAAGAGAGGTGGGGAGGGAAGAAGGGGAAGAACCTGGCTGCCTAGAAGCCTCAGTGTAGCCAGCAGGAGCAGGGAAGTCATTCTGCCCTGTACTCAGCACTGGTAGGCCACACCTTGAGTACTGTGTCCAGTTCTGGACCCCTCAATTTAAGGAGGACATTGAGACTCTTGAACATGTCCAGAGAAGGGCAATGAGGCTGGGGAGAGGTCTGGAGCACAGCCCTGTGAGGAGAGGCTGAGGGAGCTGGGGTTGCTTAGCCTGGAGAAGAGGAGGCTCAGGAAAGACCTTCTTGCTGTCTACAACTACCTGAAGGGAGGTTGTAGACAGGTGGGGGTTGGTCTCTCCTCCCAGGCAAGCAGCACCAGAACAAGAGGACACAGTCTCAAGCTGTCCAGGGGAAGTTTAGGCTGGAGGTGAGGAGAAAGTTCTTCCCAGAAAGAGTAATTGGCCATTGGAATGTGCTGCCCAGGGAGGTGGTGGAGTCACCATCCCTGGAGGTGTTCAATAAAGGATTGGATGTGGCACTTGAAGCCATGGTTTAGTTAGTCATGAGGTGTTGGGTGACAGGTTGGACTTGATGACCTCTGAGGTCTTTTCCAACCTTATTGATTCTATGATTCTCAGCAAGCTTCCTTTGGTTTTTCACTCATGGTTTTTCCTTCCTGTCCCTCTCTGTTCTAGGAACCTGCCCTAGGATCTGCTGTGATGTACTAAACTTTCCACTTCCCTACTGCCAATAACACACTGCCTAAGGCTGCCCACGAGAGTGCCTTTACTTAACAGCCATTGTGTATGTCCAGCTGAAAATGGACCCTCCAGAACCCACAATGCCTCAGTCATAGGGCTTCGTTTGGATACCTCACTGAGAAAGCTGTCCAAGTCTTCAGCATTGTGGGGCTGCTAAAGGAAACTCTGCCTTAAAAGTTCTCCCAAGACTCTGGAAAGGATGCTGAGTTTCAAAAGCAAGGCTCCACATTTTAAGATGCACTTTTTCTCCCTATTGATTGTACTAAAGTTTGTCGTCTGTAGACTGCAGGATGTTTTTGTAACTCCCTCCTCACTCATCACTCTAGGCCAGTATTTCCTACAGAGAGAACACAGCAGACCTGTGATCCATGTCTGCTGCTGGCCTCCTGCTATTCATGTGGCATCCCTCTTGGTGAGCAATAAGAACCACTCTGTGCTGCCTGGTGGGGATGCTCCCTGAGAGGGAGCGTGCCCAGCTCTGCTCCCAGGCAGTCAGTGGCACTTTTGGCAGGGTTTATAGGGGGTAAGATGTGCAGGGACTTCTCTGCTCACTGGCAGTCATGTTCTAGCTCCAGAGCTGGGTGTTTTGCTCTTGGCAGCAGGGGGCAACACGGATGTGATGCTGAGCCATGAGCTGGTGGCAGCAGATGTGGACCAGATGTCTGCTGAGTTACAGTTCTGGTGTCTGGGAACATCTGAACACTGTTGTGAAACCAACACCTTTGTTTGTCTTGCTCTTCTTGGTAGCATTGTCCACTTGGTGGTGTCCAGCCATGCTATAGTTCAGAACAGATTCTGAACAAATAATTTAAGATTGGAAGAAGAAAGTTAAGAGCTTTGCAGTCTCTGCTAACTGGCTGCTGGTTATGGCATATCTATAGCCTGCAAGAGAATTCTTTCTGCTCTTCCTGGCCTTCCTGAGGATGGGGCAAAGGCAGCCCAGACACAGCTCTTCCTTTACTGCTCTGCAGCCAGTGCAGAGTAGCTGGGGCCTGCCCCTGGTGCCACATGCACCCCACTCCCATTGGACCTCTCTGGATTGGATTGTGAGTAGTAATTCTCTTCTTTCCTTTCTTGAGACCCTTGAAAGTGAGCCAAAATGGAAGGTCCATGAGCAGATGCCCAGGAGGGATCATGCTGCTTACAGCATGTCCCTCAGCCTTTTTGGGGAGAACCTTGCCAATTCTTGGCACCTTTTGCTCTGAAGAATACACAGGAGGTGGTGAGCCAGTGGATCCCCCCTCTTGCACACAAAGTGCAGAGCAGGTCCCCAGTTGAAGATTGGGTTGGTGAGAAGTATGCTGTGAAAGAGAGCCTGGGCTGGCAAGTTCCCTCTTGGCATTAAAGAGTGGAGAGCAGAGGGCACCAGGGAAAGAGGAGAGTTGCTCCCTTCCCTGGGCTCCCAGTGAACACGTTCCCTGCCACGCAGCAAGAGAGCAGTCCCCCGGGACACATGCCCAGGGGAAGTCTGTGGCTGGGCAAATAGGTGCAAAACTGGGCAAATTCCCTGGCTAGGCTGGAGTTAGCAAGGGCAGGTGAAGGAGGGTGAGGAATGGCTGGAAAAGCAGAGCCACCCACATTTGACACCAAGCTTGTCAGCACTCCGATGTCCAGCTGCATGTAGGAACCCCTGGACTCAGTGCAACCATCTTTCCCCCTAGTGTCACTCTGTCCCTTCAGGGAGTTTGCCTGCCCAAGGTCCAACCCAGAGTGTCCATTCTGGGTGCAGTGATGCCTTCTTTTCCTCTCACACCACATGAGCTATCAGAGATGGCTTTGCACAGTCGGTGGGGGGGCAGAATGTGGCCCACTCTGTTTAATATATAAATACCTGCATAAAGCAACTCCATTTGATTTCTATATGCAATCCAGCGCAGCAGATTGAACGGAGTAGGATGCCTAGGATGTTGTTAGCCGGTCTCCTCCTCCTCCTCCTTCCCTGACTGTTCTCCTGTGTGTATCCACTACATTCCCAGGGTCTGGTTCCTGCAGGTGTGCCTGTTCTGAAATGTCATCGATGGTGGTTGGTCTGCATCTTTGTCAAAATAATAACCAATATTTGTGTATGTGATAGCAATGCAGAAATGACTCCTCTCATTTTGCTAGGATAACTCTCTTAGTGTGATTTAAACAAGCCAACAACAACGTTTGGACTCGGTTGTTTTCCTTAAGAGGCATGAAAAGCACCTGCTATCGTGTTGCCATGTTCAAATATTCAGCCTTCTCTGACAGGAGGGAAAACAAAAAGAAAGAAAAGGTGTACTGTGTAGGCATTGCAAACACAAAGGAAAAAAAGGAAAAAGATAAAAAAAGGAAAAAGTTTTAAAAAGAAAACAAGGAAAAAGTTTAAAAAAGAAAACAAGGAAAAAGAAAAGAAGAAAAAAGGAAAAGAAAGAAAAAAAGAAAAAATTTAAATAAAAAAGCAAGACAAGAAAAAAGGAAAAAGAAAAAGGAAAAAAGAAAGGAAAAAAAGAAAATTAAAAAAGGAAAAAAATTAAAAGAAAAAAAGGAAAAAATAAAGGAAAAAAGAAAGGAAAAAAGAAAAAAGGAAAGAAAAAAGAAAAGAAAAAGAAAAAAAAGAAAATTGAAAAAAGAAAATAAAGAAAAAAAAGGGAAAATGAAAAGAAAAAATTTTAAAAGGAAAAAGTAAAAAGGAAAAATAAAAATTTAAAAAAAGAAAAAGGAAAAAATAAAGGAAAAAAGAAAAATAAAAAGGAAAAATTAATTTAAAAAAGAAAGAAAAAAAGAAGAAAAAGGGGAAAAAGGAAAAAAAAACAGAAAAAAAATACTAAAAAGGCAAACATAGGTAAAAAAAGGAAAAAAAAAGAAAATCCAATTCCACCTGCTGTAAAGCACTGGAATTTTTACAACTGTTTGTGCCAAACCTGTGCAAAGATACAATTTATTGTTTAAAAACAGAAAAGAAAAGAAATCCTAAAGGCATCTGTTAGAGCACACAAAGAATTCTTTTGTCATGAGGTGATTTCAGTCTCTGGTGTTTAACTATTTCTATTTAGAATGACTTTTTTTATAACTGAAGCTCTTTTCCTGGGTCAGGTGAAGCCTGGATGAAGCTGTCTGATGAAGTCTGAGTGCATCTGAAGCTTGCCTTGTCGTTGTTCTCTGCATACTCACCATGAATTATTGTCAAGAGATGCTAACCAAGTAAAAGCCATTTATGGGAAGTTTGCCTTTTCCAAGACTTGCTTCATAAAGAGAACCCAAAAGCTCTTCCCTGAGCCTTGGATTGATGTGCACCTGGGCTGGGGAGTGTGTAGAACACGCTGCCAGGGCTCCCCGTGCATCGGTGATGCCCCCCAGGACTCCCTCAGTTAGCTGAGGGGAGGGACACGCACTTGGGTCACAGTTTTCCAGCAGAGCTTTTAAACAGGGTTTAGGCTGGACGTTCTTCCCAGAGAGACTGGCCATTGGAATGTGCTGCCCAGGGAGGTGGTGGAGTCACCATCCCTGGAAGTGTTTAAAAAGAGACTGGATGAGGCCCTTGGTGCCATGGTTTAGTTGAGCAGATGGTGTTGGGTGATAGGTTGGACTTGATCTCAAAGGTCTTTTCCAACCTGGTTTAGCAGAAGTGTTATAGTAACCACCTGTTTATAGTAAAAATCCACTCCTTGCTGAAAGGCTTTTGCAAAGGGTTGCACTAGATGACCTTCTGCAGTGATTAATGCAGCCTAGATTCCTAAATTCCAACGGCAATTACAGTATCACACACAGTATCACAGTTTCACCAAGGTTGGAAGAGACCTCAAAGATCATCGAGTCCAACCTGTCACCACAGACCTCATGACTAGACCATGGCACCAAGTGCCACGTCCAATCCCCAACTGCCATGGCATGCAGGAGAGCTGAGCCACCACCCCAGGCTGGTGGATGTGGACTGGTGGTGGCTCCTGATCTTCACAGAGAGACTTGAGCTTGAGCTGAGAAAGTACTTACAAACCTGCACCCCTTCCAAGGCACCCACCTGGGTTGGGCCCTTCCTCCTGTCAGGCACAATGAGATGCAGCAGGCACAGAACTATTCTGAAGAGTTTAATTAACCAATTAATAAATGGTGGTGGGGTTTTGTCTCTTTAGCAGTGAGCAATTTCTTATCTTTGCTGGCAGCTCCTTCCTGGTCATCAATACCCCTCTCCAGCAGTACATGAAGAGTCTTGAAGGGCAAGTGAGTAGCTCAGGGCTGCCTTCCTATGAGTGGATGAATAAAAACCACCCAGGGAGCGCCAGCATCCCGTGGCAGCAGTGCAGGGACATTAACAGCCAGAACCTTTGTGCTTTCTTCCAACCATTGCTTTTTATTTTGACATAGCAGCAGCCACTGCCTTGGCAATGTGGCAGGAAGGTGTTCATGACACACACTTCACACTGTGGAGTTTAAATCCCAGCACAAAAGCTGCGTGGGGTTTGGGTGAACCTAATGTTACAGCGAAACGGCATCAGGAGGCTGGTGGGGATGTAAGCTATGGTGGCACTCGGTGCTAGTGTCCATGCAGTGTCTTTTAGCTGCACGCTCAACAGGTTTCTTTTTGGAGGAGCTGGCACAAGGAGCAGAAAGAAGAGCAAGATGCTAGGGACTGCTAGGCCAAAGCGGCGCTGGAGCTCTGAGGTGTGATTCAGAGAACAGAGGTTGGGTCACCACCTCGGGGAGCAGAGATCACCAGTCTTCTGTGTCCAGCACTTTCTGTTGCCACAGAGCACTCAGGATGAAACCCAGGTGTCTGCTCACAGGCCTCAGGCTGCCACGGCTGCTCCTCAGCTGCCTCTTGCCAAAGCGGCCGATGGGGCGCACGCCTCGGCCCACGTACCAGAAGGGATCAATCTCAGGACCTGCAATTCAAAGCAGGCAGGCAAGCATCCACCCCTGTGCCCACAGGCAGCACTGCCTCAACGCCTTGAGGGTGTTAGGCAGCTCATTTGTAGTCCAGGAGAAAAAAACAACACACAAACCCAACAACAAACAAACAAGGGGGAAGGCTGCAGCCAGCTACACAACTTTCTGGTGCCTTGAAGGTTGCTCAAGAAGAGGATTCAGATGCAAAATTAATTTTCATCCATCTGGGCTGCATCCTGCAGGTCCAACAGCAGCTGAAGTACCCAGAATCAGGAGGGTGCAGCAAGCTTTAGAGCTGATCTGAGCCCTGGATAAGGTTGCAATGCAGCCTACACCCAAGAAGGGCCATAGCAGCTCCCTGCACTGCCACTTGTAAACTGTCTTCTCTTAGTCATAGTCCTGAAGGTTCTACTGTCCACCATTCCTTCCTGCTGTGTGCACCAGGTACAGTATCTCTGCAGGCTAACAAAGCCACTGGAACTTAAACATAAAGCTAATTCTTGTTCACTTAGGAAGGTGCTTTCATGGATGACTTCCTTTTCTTTTAAAGCACCTGCAGTGCCCTTCTATTTGACTTATTTTGCTAGTCTAGTCTAGTTTCAGAGGTGTGGAGAGAGGGAGAGTTGCATTGAAAGACCAGCAAATAGCAAGAGGGTAAATCTACAAAGCACTGGAGATGAATTCATCCCAAAGAAATGCCAAACCATTAGAAGCCTGAAGGACTGTCAGGAACAGGAATAGATTTCTGTTTCAGTGCATGACACAGCATCCAGGTCGTAGGAAAATCTCAGGCAAGGCAGCAGGATTTTTTTCCTGTGCATTGTGATGCAAAACCAGAGTAAAAAGATCCACTTTGACTGTAAATGTGCCCTGGGAGTCTTCTCTTCTCCAGGCTGAACAACCCCAGCTCCCTCAGCCTATCCTCATAGGAGAGGTGCTGCAGCCCTTGGATCATCTCGGTGGCATCAGAAATGGTGCTGCTTGCCTTGGCTAACTAAGGGCTGGCAGAAGGACATTAGGTTCTCTATATGCACTTACATGGGGAAATGCAAGTACAGAGCCCTCCCCCCCCAGAACCATCCACATGGATCTGCTGCTGAACTTGCCCTGGCAGCCCCACCCTGACCCCTCAATGCACCAGGAAGACACCACACTGGAGTCTGTCACACCACATCAGGTGGGGCTGGTACTTACTTCTGTTGCCTATTTGATGTTTGAACGTCCTGCTCTGTCCTGAAGCAAAGCTGAGCAGTACCAGGAGTGCCAGCAAGGAGACAGTGACCAGCTTCAAGTGCTTGGGTGACCACAGGGCACATGGTGTCCACCAGACTGGATGCCACATGATGGAGCAGTGGTGGGAAAGCTGTAAGAAGAAAAGGGAATATGGGGAAACATGAGTTAAAGCTCTCCAGGTGAAGGAAGGTGGCAGCTCCAATGGTGTGCTCCTATCCATCAGAGCCACTTCATGACTAAGCTGTGTGAAGCACTGACACTGGGGATGTCCTGGATAAATCATTTGAGCCTCCTACTGAGGTAAGGCTTGCAGCTGGAGGGGTTTTCTCACCAGCAGTGAGAGGCCCTGCCATGGCTTCGCAGGAGCTGAGCTGGCTGCTGACCTTCTGTGTGGCTTCCCATGTGACCACGTGCATTGGCTACCAAGGGGTGGTTTAGCCACTGCCAAAGGGAGTCTTAGCCACTGCCACCATCATTCTTTCCTCACCTGTAAAATGTATTTCACATTTGCATTTTACACACTCTTTTTCCAGCTAAGTGCATTTCAGTATGAAAAGGAACTCTCCTCTTTCACAGCCAGCTTCCAAAAGCATGATACCCAGTTATGGTTTCCACTGGTAGATGACCCCAGCTGTTAATTACAGCCCCCCTGCCCTGCAGGTATGAAGTCAGGCCATCAGGCTGCTGGTACATATGGCCCTGAAGTGACAGCAGCTCTCACTGAGAAACTCTCTGCAAGCCTCACAAGCTAGGGCTTCTCCCATACCAATGGAGCTTTCCCCCAGGAGTTTACAGTTAACATGGATTTGGTTCTGAAGGCTCCAAGCCAGTACTTTGCTTCCTTACTTTATTTTTGGGGCCTTTTGTTGTTGTTTGCTGGGATTGTGTTGAGTCCCCAGCCCAGTGCACAGAAGCAGTTGGACAGTGTGTATGAGGAAAGGTATTTCCTAGTTCATTGTTTGCTTAAGCCCTTGTGCTTGCACAGAAACATTTGATTTTCCTTGGGTGAGCCTGGGTCTGTGGCAGTGTTCATCTGCCAGGCCCTCACTGAAGCTGTTTGCAGGTGAGGTGGTAGCCCTTGGTGGTTTGCAGATGTTGGCATGATGTGTTGCTGGTAGACGCAGACAGGAATTTACACAATGATTGGTACAAGCACAAAGATGTCACCAAACTTGCCAGAAGATGTCCCTGCTCTCTGCAGGGAGTTTGGACTAGATCACCTTTAGAGGTCCCTTCCAACCCAAACCAGTCTGTAGTTCTGTCCTGACCCTGTAAATGCGCCCAGACACAAACATGAGAGCCCCTCCCAGGAGAAGGGCTGTGCGGGACAGAGGTGCTGATGCCAGGCTCAGGTACCTCCCAGTGCCACCACAGGTACCTCCTGTCGCTGGCATTTTGGACGAGCTTCCCCACAGCACCTCTCCCAGGTCTGCCTGGTGGGACCTCTGCTACAGAAGGCAGCAGGAGCCCTCTTTGCTCAAGCATCACTTACAGCAGAGACAACAGGGAGGGAGTCCTCTCAGCTATGTCTACACAGAGGCTTCTCCTCCTGTGAGTGTTTGGGGAGGGGTGGGGGGGTGTTAACCCCCTGTTGCCAGTAGAATCTTTGCTGCTCTCAGTAGAGGCAGAGCAGGAGTAAACATTTTCTGCTGCACACTGCACAGGCAGCACACAAAAAAAGGCAGGTGGAGGATCTGGTTGTGCCCTTCGTGAAAAATGCAAAGGCTAAAGCTCCTTAGCTTCTAGGAGTCAGTGAAAGGCTGTTGGGTTTTCCCCACACACTGACAGTTACTCAGCAGGTAGCTTAGAGAAAAGTGCTTTTAACCCATGAGCTGAACAGAGCTGTGAATTAACTTTTCCTAACTTGTCTCACAACAACCAGGACTAAAAGATCTTAGCATGTAACAGCACAGGGGATTGATTCTGCCTGCAGAGAGGTCTCTTGGTGCTCCATGTTTAGCAAAGCCAGTGAGACAAGAAGGAGCTGTTCTCAGCAATCTCTCCAGTCTGCTGACAGGTTTTCCAGGCTGCTGGCTGTCTGGTTTTGTGTCTTTCTGGGAACTGAGTGACAGAAAGGCAGAGCTTGCCTTCAGCTTGCTGTTGATGAAATACCAAAATACAGGGGGAAGTTTTTGGCACAGTTTGGTTTTGTTTTTTCTCCTAAGCAATGCTGTGCTCCTCCAGTTCTCCCTGCTTTTCCCTCCTCCTAATTGTGCCACCCCTGTTTGTATGGGGAGAAATTGAGGCAGAGGTAATGTGTGGCCCCACAGAACATGACCTTGCATGATGCTGAGCATTTCTAAGCCCAGCTCTACATTGTCACCAGGTTTTAAGGACCAGAACAAAATCCTGGATACTCACTCACAGTCCTTTCCTGAGCAGAGGCTGGGAGATGGTCTGTGATCATCTCAGGTCCAGACATGCCCTAACCCACACACCTGCACCTTTCTTCCAAGGGGAAAATGAAAAAAGCAAGACCTCAGACAGTCACTCTATGTGTCCCCCATTTCCATGCTCACCAAAACCTTCTAAAATAATAAATAGATAAATACAATCACTTGTTTCACCAAAACTTGACACAAGTTCCAGGAATCGTTTTGCTGCTGGGGCTCAGCAAAAGTCAGCACCACTGCCATTTGGTCAGCTTCCCGCTTCTGCTTAGTCCCTGAGCAGAAAGGGCCTTAGAATGTTGTCCTAGTGACATCTGTGACACATCTGGCAATCTCCATCAGTGTGAGAGGAGAGAGTCACAGCACGTGAAAATGAAGTTGCAGTGGAGCAGCAGCATCACAGCTTGCTGCGGGTCTGCCTCACACAAGCAGTGGGAGACCAGCACACCACACTGGAGCTCTGCTGCAGATCCATCAGATCTAAACCTACTGTGGATGCCCTCAGAAGCCAAGGTGCTATTAACTCTTGAAACCCTCAAGTGGCCTCTGCCTTGAGATTAGCAGCTGTGTGCCCCTCTCCGAGGCAAAGAGGAATGGCTTTCCCCTTTGCAAGCAGCGCTGGAGATCTCCACCAGCCCTGGTGCCTCAGCACGGTCTCCTTAGGGACAAAACTGCAGCAAAGTTCTAGCGAGCACAGAGCACAGCTGTGCACCCCCGTGCTGAAAAGCTACAGCCCCAAAAGAAAAGGAAGCCGAGCAAGAGCGAGGAGAAATGCTGAAGGCACTCACCTGCTTGCACCAAAGCCGCTCCTCAGGTAGCTGCTGCTCCGAGCAGAAGCAGGGCAGCTGCGGGGGGCTTGTGCCTTTTATACCCGAGGGAAGGGAGTTTGAAGCAGGAGGGGGAGGCAAGAGGTGGGCCAGGAGGACGTCAGCAGTGCTGGTGAGTAAAATTTAAATTTACAGAAGGAGGGGGTAGAGAATTGGGGCTCTATTAGACAGCCATTGATCAGGGCAGGGAGCAGCAGCTGAGGGTGGTGCTGGGGGGGATGGCGGGGGGGGGGGGCCGCGATGCCACCTGGCTGAGAACTCCTGGCCCAGGATGGTGAAGGGGAGGGGGCTGCTGCTGCCACTTCCCTATGGATGGGGGCACAAGGGCAGGCTGGAGCAGCAGCGGCTGCCACGCTCTCTGTGCTGCTCTGCCTGCAGTGGGGAAACACTTGTTGCTGGAGATGAACTGTGGGGTGACAGAGGTGGTGGACAGTGGGAAGCTCTCATGCCCAGCAGGCTAGAATAGCCGGGCCACACAGCCCCTTCCCAGTCCTTGCTCCCACCTCTGTGGTTTGCTTGGGATCTGACTCCACTGCAGCTCCTCAAGAGCTCTTAAGGGGCCCTACAAGAAAGCTGGGGAGGGACTTTTTAGGGTGTCAGGCAATGACAGTACTAGGGGGAATGGAGCAAAACTAGAAATGGGTAGATTCAGATTGGATGTTAGGAAGAAGTTGTTCCCCATGAGGGTGGTGAGACACTGGCACAGGTTGCCCAGGGAGGTGGTGGAAGCCACATCCCTGGAGGTTTTGAAGGCTAGGCTGGATGTGGCTCTGAGCAACCTGAGTAGTGTGAAGGGTCCCTGCCCACAGCAGATGGGTAGGAACTGGATGATCCTTGAGGTCCTTTCCAACCCTAACAATTCTATGATTCTATGATTCCTGTCCCATTAAGCCTCTAGCCCAGGGCTGGGATCAGCTCAGCCCCAGGGAAGCTTTAGGCCACAGTGCAGCAGAGCAGTCCAGCAGCTGATGAGCTGAGCTGAGCCGTGAGTCCGTGCGTAAGCAGGTGCTGCCCGGCGCTGTGGCAGAGCAGCTTCCAGCTGCAGCAGGCCCCTAGCTCGAGCACTGTTATTGTATTTCCTGGCTCAAGCAGTATTGTATTTCTGCTGGGCTGTTATTTTTAACTCTGGCTCTTGACTGGTGTGTCACCACAGCCCTGCTGCCGCAGCTCTCGCTGCTTTAGCAGTTCATGTTTACCACGTGGAAGGGCTGTGGAGGAGCAGCAGCTGAACCTCAGGTGTTTCGCTCCTTCAGCACCATCCTGGGGAGAGGCTGAGCTGTGAGGTGTTCCTGGGCTGCATGGGGAGTACAGAGAGCTCTGCAGAGTTCTGTTCTTCCTGCTGACACTGTCTGGCCAAGGAAACAACTTTCAAAGCTGTGCTTAGGAGAGGGGGCTCTGAGGTATGGACTGGTCAGCAGCTGGGACTGGACAGGAAATGCTGCAATCCCACCAGGATGAAGTGGAAGTTCAAAAGCAAATCTGTTTAGTTTTTCTATAAAGAGGCTCTGGATGGAAAAACCTCAAAGTACAAATGACAGTTTCACTTCAGCCACCTCCCAAAGGAGTTGGTTATTTTTTTCCCTAGGGGAACTTCTGCAAGATTTATATTTTTGCCTGGCCCTGCCCTTACTCAGTATCCAGACATTAAGAAGATGATCCCAAAACCATGGTCACTAATTGTAGGGATTAAAACAAGTTCCTCATTTATAGGTAGCACTTTGCTTTGCGGGCACAAAGAAGCCTGAGAAATCCTCTTCCATTCTCCACTTTCCACCCAGTAATGACTAAAAGGAGCATCTCTCTCATCCAAGTTTTCAAGAGTTTACTCAAACTCCCAGATGACTGCAAAACATGAAGAGCCCTTCAAGTCCATGATAGCACAAAAGGTCTTTCTGCAGCGCACATAATCAATAATGTATCTACAGGCTCACTCCAGCAGCCTCCTTTTAGCATCTTCCCTTTGAACCTTACAAGCACTCCCTGCCTACAAATCAATCCACATCCTGCTTCCTCTGGGCTCATTCTGCATGCATGGAGGGGGGAACTTCTCAGTCAGTAAAACCCTTCATGGCTTTGCACCACAGGTCTTTGCCCTTCCTGCTCTTCCCATGGGTTCGGCCTCGGCATTGTGGGTACCCTTTCTTCATTTCTGGTGGGCAAGTGCTGGAACCAGTGATTTTTTCTCTCCATGATATTGGGACCCTGTCTTGCTCTGCTGGTTTGCTAAGTGATTCTCACGGCTTAAAATACAAGTGAAAGCCTCCTCCAGCCCATTTACAGTTTCTAGTCTTGCTGGCACTGCAATGTGAGCCTTTCAGGGCCTGACACCTACCTGGAAGTTACCACGTAAAAGCAAACTGTGCAACATCTTCACATCACCGTGGTCTGCTTAGTGGTAAATGCTGCCTGCAAGAGAACATGAAAATCATTACTGGCAGAGTTAGCATCTAAAATGCTCTGATCTGATCAGCTGCCTTCATTCCATATCATACAGTATATTGGTTTTGATGGTGGCCAGCACTAAACATCCAGGGAAGAGTCTAAAAGCAGGACAGCATATTCTGACATTCCCCACCAGACTGTTCTCCCAGGGCCCCCAACCCTTGTGGTCCAGAAGCTTCCTAAGCCAGATGTCTCATTGTGGTAGGTAGCCCTTAGTGGACTAAGGGCTTCTTGAACCCATGCAAGTCCTCAGCATGCACAAAATCACGTGCTAAGGACTTCACAGATCACTCTCTGCTAGGGGAAGGATCATGGCCACACATCTGCTCAGGACACAAAACTTGCCAGTGCCAAGTACTTATTTTTTCATTTTTGCTTCCAGCCATTATGCCTTCATGGAAGGTTACTATGAAATGTTCTAAGCAATGAAGATTTGAAAACTACGTGACAGTCTGAAACAGTACTGCCTGATGAGTCTCCTTTACTCTATCATTACTGACTGCAAGTTATAATTTCTTTCCACCGCTATGCACCTGCCATGGACAGTACTCAGAAGCTACACAGAAAGCATCCTGACTTCTCAGGGTCTTCTCAGGCAGATGTAATTGTAGTTTATCTTGTTATCCCATTCCCAGCAGGGCTAATGCTTTGGCTGGCTGAGGAAAGCGAGTCAGCTCATGTAATAGCGAAAGGGAAAGCTTTTCAGGGGAGGTGCTGCCTGGAAATTCCTCAGTTACATTAATCAGGAAGTATCTGATGATTGGTAAGGCCCAGTTGCACTGACTGAGTTTGGAGGATTCATGAGAAGTTGTATGCAGACCTATTCAGAAAACCATATCAATTTAAGCAACTAGGTGAGTCTGTTCGTTGCATGTAGCTTGTACACTGCAGCGCTTCTCTGCTAACATTCAGGTGCAGAGAGCAAACAGGACTGGCTTCGCTTTTTCCTTGGAGATAGGACCATCTAGTGGCTAGCAGAGAAATTAGCTTCACAGAATCACAGAATGGCTCAGGTTGGAAGGGACCCCAGAGGTCATCTCCTCCAACCTCCCCACCATGGGCAGGGATGCCTCTCAACCAGACTCAGCTGCTCAAGGCCTCATCCAGCCTGGCCTTCAACACCCCCAGGGAGGAGGCAGCCACAGCCTCCCTGGCCAGCCTATTCCAGAGTCTCACCACCCTCCTACTGAAGAACTTCTTCCTCAGATCCTGTCTAACCCTGCTCTCTCCCACAGCTTCAAACCATTCCCCCTTGTCCTGTCTCTAGACACCCTCATGAAAAGTCCCTCTGCAACCTTCCTGTAGGATGCCTTCAGGTACTGGAAGGCAGCTCTAAGGTCTCTCTGGAGCCCTCTCTTCTGAACACCCCTAGCTCCCTCAGCCTATCCTCATAGCAGAGGTTCTCCAGCCCTTGGATAATCTTTGTGGCCTCCTCTGGACTCACTCCAACAGCTCTGTGTCCTTCTTCTGCTGGGGACACTTGCAGTCATTATTGAGCAAGGAGTTAACCTGCACACATAAAAGCACAGGCATCCCGAAATCAGAACATGCACTGAAGCTACACCAAACAGCACAGGACCCAGGTTCTGGTAAGTCAGAACACCTGCCTGTCCAGGTGTTCACCACCAGCACTATTCCTAGTTTGCTCACTCCTCCCAGTTAGCACATGTTTACCAGAACAACTTGTTAGCAGCTGGGCAGCTCAAGCATAAGGTACAGCTCAGGACACCAGCCAGTCTCCCCAGGCACACTGTCGAGGCTTTGGCCACAGCCAGAGTTCAGATGCAAAAATACAAAGTCAGGCTTGGCACAGTTATGGCCATCCTTGAAATGGTTCTGCTGCTGGGGCAGATAGAAGGAGGGTTTCTTCTGACACTTGGATGCATTTCCTCCCTGCCAGAAAGCCACCAGCCAGCCCTCTACACAGCACTTCAGAATGTGCAGCTCCCAAACACAGCTGGGTGTTGTAGGCAGAGCCATGGAGCAGAAGAGGGAAGATAACAGTTCAAGGGGGGGGGGGGGGGGGGGAAGGGGGGGGAGGGGAGAAGGGGGAGGATGGAAATAATTTTGCCTTTGTCTCTCAAGTATCTAGCAGCTGGATTTTAGCTTCAAGTACCAACACCAACTTCTGGCATGACAGTGAGGCAGGATTTGTGTACAGAGTAGGTGTGTTTTGAGAATACAGGACAGAAACTGGTGCTGCCATGTCATTTCATGCATAATCCCTTTGTCAGGCAACTTAAACTGCTCTTGGAGCAGCGTGCTCCAAGCAGTAGTGGTCTGGACTTTGAGGCTGCCAGCAGAGAATCTGATGTATCTGCAGGACCAGGCACTAGGGGATCTGCCTGCAGGAGTGGTCATTGATTAAATTAACAGACCTTTTGGCTTTGTAAAAGCTCCTAAGGAATAAAACTTAAATAAAAAATGAGAATCATAGAATTGTCAGGGTTGGAGGGGACCTCAAGGATCATCTAGTTCCAGCCACCTTGCCATGGCCATGGCCAGGGACACCTCACACTACAGCAGGTTGCTCAGAGCCACATCCAGCCTGGCCTTAAAAATCTGCAGGGATGAGGCTTCCACCATCATCTCCCTGAGCAACCTGTGCCAGTGTCTCACCACCCTCATGGGGAAGAACTTCTTCCTAACATCCAATCTGAATCTACCCATTTCTATTTTTTTTCCATTCCCCCCAGTCCTATCACTCCCTGACACCCTAAAAAGTCCCTCCCCAGCTTTCTTGTAGCCCCCTTCAGATACGGGAAGGCCACAATTAGGTCTCCTCAGAGCTGTCTCTTCTCCAGACTGAACAACCCCAACTCTCTCAGTCTGTCCTCATAGGAGAGGTGCTCCAGCCCTCTGATCATCCTCGTGGTAGTACATATTAGAAACATGGCTGTAGGAAATGAAAAACAATGCTCATTCCTGTTATTACAGAGGGGACTGAAGGCAGCTGAAGGTAACAGCAGCCTTGTGCGTGCTTATACAAAGACAGAGGTTATACAGAATCCTAAATTAAAGCAGGGCTTTAGCCCCTACCACGTGGGTGAGCCACTGTGTTTTTACCTTGGGGAAAAACAAATAACCATGAGATGAAAATTCATGGGAGAGCAAAAGATACAAGAAGGGTTTGCACAGAGATATGGAGTTTGCAAAAATGCACTAGAGCAAAAAATCACCAATGTTAGTAGTAATGTAAGGTGACTGAGAGAGGTGCTGGAGACACCCCAAAGACCTGTCCCTGAGGATGGGTGTCAGAAGAACTCCCAGTGTCTATCTCCAAGGCCTTAATCCAGACATTGTCCAAATCATGGCATGTGTGTGTGACAGAAGCTGGCAGCCCAGTCTCTGTAATTAACCTCTCCCCACCCTCCCATTACTGCCCCTATAGTGCCTTCTGCACTAACAAATTGCCTTGCAAAGCACCAGGACCAGAAACTTTCTTAGGCCAACACACACTGACCTTCATAAAGCTACTGCAGTGCTGATCCAGGCCTTGGGTCACAGAAGAGAAATATCTCTGTGATTTAAGAGGAACGAGGCTGATTAGAAAAGAGAAGAACCACAAAGAGAGAAGCAGTATAGATTGCTGCAGCTGTGCCAATGCAACTAGGTTACTGTACATCTGCAAAGCCATTAATCACCTCCTGAGCACTTCTTAAAGGCAAACCTTTACTACTGCAGCCCAAGCAGTACTTATCGCCTGCCTGCAGATAAACGGTTAGCAGGTAGTCAGTGGGCAGCTGTGGAATGGGGAGTCCTGTGGGGCCAGGCAGTTGTGCTAGCACCTGAGGTGTGGGGAATGCAACAGCTCTGCCTGGCTGCCCACCCAAAATCCAGGGTGAGGACATAAAGCTGCACACAGCAGGAGACTCGGAGACACAGCCGTGTCTGAGTGGGTCTAGAGGATGCCACAGAAAATGATCAGAGGGCTGGAACACCTCTGCTGTGAGCACAGGGGTTGGGGTTGTTAAGCCTGGAGAGGTGAAGGCTCCAGGGACACCCTGCTGCAACCTTTTAGTACTTAAAGGGGACCTGCAAGAAAGCTGAGGACAGGCTTTTTAGCAGCGCCTGTTGCAACAGGACAAGAGATGGTGGCCTCAAGTTAAAAGGAGGGCGATTCAGGCTAGCTAGAACAAAGCATTTTGCAGTGGCGGGGGTGAATCGCTGTCCCAGGCTTCGGGTCAGGTGGGCTGGGGCTCAGCGATTCGTGTGGGTCAGGCAGCATTTTGCCTAGCTGGGTAAGCCTCCGGAGGGGCTTTTCCAACAGTCTTAGTATTTTCGCGGGGGGAAGAGGAAAGCTAGCTTGGAAACACGGAGAGAAAACAGAAACCGGCACCACACGAGCCACAGGCACGGGAGCACAGAGGGGACCTCCATTGGGGTCACCCGTACCGTCACAAAGGGCGGCCAGCCTGGAGAACCAGGTGCTTCGGCGAGCGGCACTGGGCTGCTGAGCGGGCGGTTCTCAGCTGCCCTCGGGTGAAGCAGGTACACAGGCACGCACCGCTCGGACCTGCTCCGCCCCGCGGCCCACCACAGCGCTCTGCTCTGCGCGGCGGCAGACCTCCGCTTCCCGTGGGGAAGCACGGCGGCCATCACGTGCCCGGGGCGGCCGGGGCAGGCCGCCATGTTGTGGGGGGAAACGGCGCCCACCACCCGTTAGCGGGCGCGGTGCCCGGGCTGCCGCGGGGGAGGGCAGACGGTCCCCACGCCTTTATACTCCTTTTGTGCATTCTTCTCCCGTGACTCTTTTCTGCCTGCCCCTCTCAGGTTCGCCTCCCTCCCCTTTTGTTATCCCTCCCCTCGCTCCGTCCCCTCCCTCCCTGGTCCCTCCCTTCTCCCCGCCCCCGCCGGCACTGCGGAGCCGGAGACGTGACCCGAGCGGAGCCAGCCTCGGCCTTTTCCTCCGCTGCTCCAGCCTCTCGCCGGGGAGTCGCATGTCATCTATCCAGAACCTCCAATCCTTCGGTAAGCACGCCTGCCTCCCGCTTGTGCCGCAGGGACCCCCGCTGCCACCCCTCTCGGCAAGCGCGCCCCGGGGCTGCGGCTGCCGGCCGCCGGCCGCTCTCCTCCCGCTGCCGCCCCTGCTTCCTGCCGCGGCTCCCTGCTCCGTCCTGCGCCGCTTTCCCGAGGGCCCTGGGGCGCTCCGCGCGTCGGTGTCCGCACCCCGCGGGGTGACATTGAGGCCAGTGCTGAGGGGGTGCTGCCGTCGTTTTACTTTGTAGCGGTGGCTCCGGCTGCGTCCTTGTCCTCCCCCCAGGACATGCCCTGCGTGTGCTGTGGCGGGGACTCGTCTCCTTCCCTGTGTGTTCACTTTCCCCTCCCGTAGGAGATGCTGCCGTGCGCTGTGCTCTGGCACAGTATCGTAAAGGTCTTTTCCAAGCTTAACGATTCTGTGATAGCCTTCACAGCGCCTGAAGGTCTGCTGTGCTCCATCCCGAGCCTTTCTGTGTACTCTGCGATCCCAGAGCTGTCATCTCTGCGGGCAGAGGGAGTCTAGGGTTCGTAGCCCCTGCTAAGGAAAGGAATCGCCTCCTCATTTCTGTCTGTGCATTTGCTGCCTCATTTTACCCTTCCCCTTGTCCCAAACCTTTCGATGTGCCTTGCAAAGGATGTTGTTCGTACGGATGGAGCTGTACAGAGGCTAGCTCATTTCTCCTGTACTGGGCAGGGAAGTTTACAGCGATGGGCCATGGTTCTCTGCCTTATCTGTAGGCAGCGAAAGCGAGGACGTTAACACTTTCTGTTGTAGTGTTGTTAGGCTTTTGGTTTCAGTATCGCCTCTAGCCTCCTGCACATGTAAAGCCATACGAGAAGGTTATTTGAATCACAGTCTGGGGAGCTGACCCTGTGCTTTGGAAAGTGCTGCCCAAAAGATTGGTTTGAAATAATCCACCGTTAATCCCTACGCTGCTGGCTTATCTCCAGCATGGAATCCTAAACTGCCAAGGGACCTTCAGGCCCAAGTACTCTTTTTTTTTTTTTTTTAACTGTAATTTTCTGTTAGACTTTACCTCCCAGGCTGTGGGGCACAGTGAAATGCAGCACGTTCTAACACACGGCAGTCAAGTTTCTCAATGCTGCATTAACTTCTGGCTGTGGTGCTTGCATTGCCTTCAGTGCCCTTGTTTCTACAAGGGTCAGTCAGCACCTGAGCTACATCTGTTCCTATTTCTGCTGAAGTTTTACTCTTTTGAGGGATTTGTTTCAAGTGGGTGGCAAAACTTGATTGGTACCTTTAGGATTGAGCTTTGGATGGAAGTTTGGGAGATGTGTGGCTGTTGAACTGACACGTTGAAGATGGGAGCTCTTCAATGTGATTCTGATTAGTGTCAAAAAAATACTTGTTATTTGTCTTTAAAAAAAATCCCAAGTGTTAAAGCTTCAAGATTTATTTGGAGCTGCTGATCAGGAAAGTTAGAGGGCTCTAAAATATCTTGATAGAGTGCGTGTTAAATGTGTTTTTGTGGAGAGCAGAGAATAAGAAGTGTAACACGGATGCGCGCCTCCCTAAACACCTTCCTGTTTCACCCGTGCTGGATAGATTTAAGCTTGGAAGAACTCGAGGCTGACCTTTCTACAGTCAGCCTAAATGGATTCTGTTACAATTTTTGCCTGAGACTACTGGCTGAGAGAAGGGTGCTGGGTTTACAGCCAGCCTCTGATATCTGCTGGTGTCTATTGCCCTGTTTCATTTACATTAATAACCAAGAATTACATCCGTGCCTTAAAATGCTGGTGGTTGTCAGGGTAGAAGACTCCTGTTCCAGACATGTAAAGGAGTGTGGCTGCAAGAGCTTTTTCATTTGTCCATGCTGATTTTTATCCATACTGATTCTTTGTCCATGCTGATTTTAGTTTGTCCCTGCTGCCAACTGGTAACAGGTGATCTGGCATGTTCCATATTTCACTTAAAATGCATGGGGCTGTCCAAAGCTTCTGTGCACTTGGTGTTGTCTCATGAAAGACTATGTTTTTCGGGTTCTGAGCTTCAGGATTTACAGTTTGCAAGAAATAGTGAAGTAAATTGATGGTGTAGCTGAAAACTGTTCAGGCCAGGGAAGGCATTGAGCAAAGTGGATGAGTGGTAGATAGCTGAGAGCGCTGTACTGACTTAGCAGGCCAGGGAGACTTCATACAGCTACAGGAGAAAAGTTTGAACACTGCGTGTTTAGGCAGAGAGAACAGCAAGAATAAAGCTCTTTGTGAGCTGTTAGTTTTGAGCTTGGATGTTTTCCTTTGTGGGAATGACAGGAAGCTTTTTCCCTCCTACAGACCCCTTTGCTGATGCAACAAAGGGTGACGACTTACTCCCGGCGGGGACTGAGGATTACATTCATATAAGGATCCAGCAACGAAACGGAAGGAAGACACTAACAACTGTTCAGGGAATTGCAGATGATTATGACAAGAAGAAGCTTGTGAAAGCTTTCAAAAAGGTAAAGCTGCTGATTTGATAAAAAAGATACTACATAAAGGAGTATGATGGCTTTTAATGCTAAGTAACCGCATATTCGTTATACTTCGTTCTTGCCAGTGCACATCATTTTGACGTTCAGCTTGGTCCTTTTGCCAGCCTTTCTCAAAACTCCTATCGGTGTCTAGTTGTGCTGAAAAGTTAAAGGTCTCTTTTCTATAAAAAAATGTTAAAAAAGTTTATTCTGAATGCTTCATTAAATATGTCACAGATGCCTGGGTTTATTGAGGCAACGAGTAAAATCAGTTTGAAGTGGAACTGGGTTTGTGTTCCTGTTACTGTCAGAGCTGGGTTGCAGCTGAAAATAGAACTTGCCAGATTGAAAATATTTATTTTTAAGTACTGTGGAGTTTGAAAGGCTGTGACTTCTTTCCATTCTTATAACGAGTGTGGGCCAGTTCCTTCTGCACAGTAGCTTATCCTGCCTGGATTCACTGTCAGCATCTTCGTTTCTGTCTGTATGCATCAGCAGATATATTCCATCTGCTCTCAAAACCAGTATAAAGTAGACCTAGTCTTTGGCATCAGGCTTCAGTAAGCAGCTTCTGAGACAACTGTGCTGCAAAGCCATGCTAAGCAAAATGCTGAAGTACAGCAGATGTCTTACAGTGTGAATGTTCCTCTCTAGAAATTCGCTTGCAATGGTACCGTGATTGAACATCCTGAGTACGGCGAAGTCATCCAGCTTCAAGGTGACCAGAGGAAGAACATTTGCCAGTTCCTCTTGGAGGTGAGGGACTGCAGATAAATATCTAAAGCTCTGTGGCAGCAGCACAGTGACAGGTGGCACTGATGTTCATTAAGCAGCTAAAGATGGCCACTGTAGTTCTTTCGTATTTTCAGCCAAAAAATAAGATGACCCTTGCAGAGCAGAATAAACCTCAGCTAAGAGTCACAGCACTGTAGGATGCATTTACCCTGCTACACCATCCCACTTGATTGCTGGCAGTGCAGCTTATGTCCTTCATTTGTAACATCAAGTGTTTGGTGCAAACCACCATTCTGAGTCTAAAAACACCAAAAGGAAGCTTCCTGATGCAAATTGTGACGCAGAGATGTTAGACTGCCAAAGAAGTGGTGCCAGGACTACAGAACAAGTCAGATGTGTGATAATATTTTACTTTTTATACAGTCAGTTTGTCTGCTTGGCCCAGAAACATTCTGTTAATTAGCAAAGTGTCTGCTGTGTGTCACTTTGTTTAGTCTAAGACTCTGGTAACACCCTCGAGCATGTTAGCTTTACTGAAGCGTGTTGCTTTTTCTCCTTTAGATCGGCATCGTGAAGGAGGAGCAGCTGAAAGTCCATGGCTTCTGAATTACCTGTACGCTCGTGAAGACCTCTGCTGCTTTTGGTCATACCTAGCCTGGCTCCTCTGTGAAAAATGAGTCTTTGCAGTGAATGGACTTCCCTCTTACCACAACATTCAGAATTTGCTTTGGGTTCGCATGAGTGCGTGAAACAGGTGGTGTGTAGGCTAGAAACACATAAGAAAACTTCAGTAAGGTGGTAATGAAGGCATCTGTGAACTTTAACACATTTCCAATGGAAATGTTCTAGTGATGATTGTTCAGTACTCTCCACCTGACTGAAATGTGTGGGTTGTATTAAAGTAGTGTTTGTTGTTGCTTAAAAATAAAAGTTTCTTCATCTGTTTCCTGGGATATGTGAACTGTTTCAGCTGAAGTTCGAAGCTAGCACGGCAGCCTCTGTAAAGGATGGCTGCATTGTTTTGTGGCAAGGTTAGCTTACTGCTGATTGAATAAATGGGGAAATCAATAAGGTGAACTGTTAGCTAATTAATCAGTAGATTAGCTTGCTGTGATCTTATCCTGTATCCATAAGACTAGAGCTTTAAAGTCTTCTGTGTGGGTGTACCTTAGTAGCAGCATGCTAAGAGACTGCACTGAGTAAGGAAGTGATTTTCTCTCAGATTCGCTGCAGTGACTACAAAGTGTTGGTGTTTAGCATAGCAGGACTCAAAGCTGAATTCCTTACAGATGCTCTTCCTAAGAACATACCAAACACCTAGGTCTTACATAGTGCTCCCAAAATCTTTGAAGAAAGTGTATGGCATTTTTTATGTCCTCTGTCACTGAGAGAAGGTGCAAGACATTGAGTTGGATTCTGCCCTGACTGCTTTTCATGTTGGCAAGCAGAGTGCTTTAATCAGCTGGCAGTATTGGCTGCAGAAGTGAGGCAGGGGACAGGCTTTACATTTTGGTTGTTTTCCTGTTGTGCTGTGATTAACAGTTAATGTAGTGTGTGAGTATTACAACAGAAAGCTGATTTAGTCTGCTTTGCTAGCAGGCAATTCATTCAGCGTTACCTGACGTTCTGATGGGTTTGTTCTGCCATGCTTTTCGTCTTGTTTTAATTAGCTGTAGGCATTTGGTGTCCTGCTTTTACAGAATGAAATGACTGCATTTGGTGAAACCTGTAGATCTTACCTTCCTCGTGAGATAGGTTCTCTGCAGTGACTCAAAACACACTGAGCTGGGAAACCATCACAATAGTGGGAAAGGTTAACTTCCTGTAATGCCATCTATTCTCTGGAAAGTAAGAAAGAGACATTTTGTTACTGCTAATACTAGTAACTTATTCAGGCAAAAATACTGACTACCTAAATGTACTGACTGCCTAAACGTACTGACTACATAAATGTCAAAGCACAGTGCAGAGCTCTAGTACTGAATACCACCTCTTGCTATACTTCATTTCCAGTTCAGATTTGCTTTTCTAAACACAAATGTTCCACTTTCACTCATTTGAAACTTTATTTTAGTTACTGCTTCTGAACTCAGATTATTATGGCACTAACAGCAGTCAGAGGAACATTACAGAGCATTCATGTGACAGTTTTTTCTCTTGTCTGGTCTAGACAATTCCACCTGTAAGAATCCAGTGTCCAGTCCTCAGACTCTACAGATTCTGCCTGATGTTACAGATCTTAACTGTTCCAGAGAAAGGATGTTCCAGAAGATTGTTGACTGTTACAGTATAATGTGTTCAAGAGGAGGGAACACCTGCTGCAAAACATGAAATACCAGCACACAGAGAGAAAATGCAAGTCTGGCACGTTGGCAGAATAAAAGCATTGTACTGAAAGAGTTGGCCTAGTCCTGAGTCGTAGATGCTAAATCATGAATCTTTTGGGGGTAAACACAGCACTTAGCTATTTGCATTTTATCAAATGCCAGAAAAACTGACCTTCAAGGCTTGTTCTCTTTCCCAAGAGTTAAAAAGCAAAAGCTGTATCCTCCCCCTTTTCACTGGTACTGGGTGAGTGGTTCTGCTGGGTTTTTAGTTGGAGAGTGTTTTTAATTGGAGATTAACAAGTGATCAGCAAGTCTCGTGTTACTGAGTCATCATTTCATGTGGCATTCCATTAACTTTTACTACCTAAGCTTGAGTCATTTCTCCATAGTTAACTCTGCTTGTAATAAGCAAGAAAAACCTTTGTTTCCTTCCTCATTTACAAGTCCTTTCTCATAGAAGGAGCCTTGCAGATGGTGGGTGGCTGGGTTTTTATGCTCAGTGGGGCTAGCTACTTGTGTTTTGTCCCTTGAAGGGCAGAATGGATAAGGAATAAGAAGTAACACATTTGAAGGTTAAACAGATGAGGTTTGTTGTGGCAACAATTTAATGTGTCTAGAAGGAGAGCAGAAGTTTTTGTCCTTGTGAAGCATTTTAAACTAAAACAATGCCTCCATAAGATTGCCACTAGCCTTGCTACAAGGCCAAGCCTCTTTGCAGGGGAGGCTTCAACAATTTCATGTTTTATCATCTGACACTGGAAGTTTTTTCAAAGCCCAGCCTATTTTCAGTCCATATCTGCGGTTCAAGAACAGTGAGATGCATGGAAGACTTTGGGAAGGAACTGTTTAAATTACTGTCATTAAAAAAATCTTCTCACAGAGAGGGCAGCTTTCAATCCTTCCATCTGTTCCAAAATAGGTTAAGAAATGGTAGAGGATACAGCCCATAATTGTGGAGGCAGTAAAAGGCAGCTGGTAATAGAAAACACTTCTAAAATCCACTTGTAGTGCTTGAGAGTGGGCAAGCTCAGAGTGTCTGAACAGTCTGAAGATCACTTGCTGAATGGTGGTACCAGTTCTTGTAGAAGGAGAGAGATTCAGTAGCTGGAGTCTGTCAGCTGCTTGCTTCCTCTCATGTGAATTATCAAGGCCTTGACCTTTGCCTGCATTCTGCTAAACCTGGCCACGTGTTGTAGAGGTGAGCATGAAGAGTACAGCTGTGGGAGGTGAGCAGTCATCTCCAGAGAAAGAGCCTTTGGAAAGCTGAGTGCCTGGATTGTCTGCATGCTATTCACTGGATCTGTGGTGCTGCTCAGCCTTCCTGCACTGCATGAAAAGCATTTTCTGGAAACCTTTCTTGGGAGAGAGAGGAGGGACCCTCACAGGAACACCTTAGGAGAAAAGTTTGCATCCTGAGTCTGTTTTCATTACCTTTGATTCTCCTGGACTGCAAGACCTCTATAGCAAGATTGCTATTTCAGGTTCTGTTTAGAAGTCCTAATTAAACTTTGCTCAGAAAGTTCATCTAAAGCCATTATAAAACTTAAAATTATGAAGAGTTGTTGAAGCTTAAGTTTCAGGGATTTGAAAGAACAAGGCTCTGTGTTGTGTCCTGTGCTGCTGTCCTGCTTGTGATCAACATGTAGCTGCCCTGAAGATGCCTGTGCCAGTAAGTGGGTATGCCCCTGGCAGTGTGATGTCCTTCAGTTTGTGTGAGATCTTAGCTAATGTATTGCACTGCTACAGGCTGTGCTGGACAAGTCTGCCTTAGCTCCAGTCAGTAACTCTCTTTCCCTTAGACCTGCTGGAATGCTGTAGTGTGTGGGAATCTGTGTTACACCTTGTTTGAAGTGGCTCCTCTCACTCTGTGAAACAATGTGCAAGGTTGGTATTCAGCCAGTTGAGAATGGGAGAGGCCTTTTCATAGGCGACTCTGGGACACAGCAGGGTTGCTGTCACTGTTGGTATTCAGCACTGATTAGAGTCACTGAGTGTTCCTCTAATTGATGTGCTGGTGCTACTAGGGAAATGGAGGTGGGCTTTAGAGGGTCAGTGTGGTTAAGTAGTAAGACTGCCTTATTCCTAAGGTCCTCCACACATGATACTCAGCTTGGTTATCAACATGGCTCCCATGCATGGCAACCTGAAGGTTGTTTTCCAGATCAAAAGCTCTTGAGCTGAATGAGGGGAAAATGACAGTTATGTTTGCTGTACCTATTGCTTCCAGGTTACATTTAAAAGGGAATCTCAGAGAAGGATTTGCTCTTGCCATGCCTTTTGAATGTCTGCTACATGCCTGTGATCTCCTCAGGAACAAGGCTTGGTCTGTATGGGACTATTGCTAGCTGAAACTACAAACTCTGGAGAAGTAGAAGGTACTACCAATGTTCTCTTATGGTTGCTGTCCTGAAGCAAGTGGAATGCTGTGCTGTTATGAAGGAGGATTCTTTTTTTGGTCTAAGATGGAAGTGTAATTTAACAGTGATGTTTGTCATCCTCTTGCAATCAGCTTTCTGTTCTTCCACAAATGCTCTGTTGCCTCTTCTACATTTTTGTCATACTCTCTACTCACCAGCTTAAAAATATTGTAACTTCTACTGGGATTCCACAGCTCTAAAGCAAGATTGGCTTGAGGTTTAAATTTGGAGTAGAGGAGGATCATCTCATTATTTGAATAAGCCAAATGCAGAGTGTTTGAAGATGAAGCCAGTGATGTGTGCTCAGCTATTTTAGAATGTCTTGTGTCTGTGTAACGTGCCAGCAGGTTTCTGCCATGAGTTTGGGGTCTGATGAAAAGGACTTGTGTCTGGAATAAAAGGGTTCTTTCCATTTTAAGCCATCTTTGCCATGATTATGCAGCAGAATAAAACCCAAACGTCATCCAGGCTTGGCTCTCCCGAGCTGCGAGTAGCAGAATTCTGCAGCCATGCTCCTCAGCAAACAAGACTGAGCTGTGTTAGTGGTTCCTCTGCTAATCAGACAGAGAAACAGTGCTGTTCCTGCAGTGGGCAAACAAGCTTTGGGGATTGTGATGGGACAGCTGACCCCATGAGGAGGTGGCACTGCAGTAGTTTAGGTTGCTGTCCCAGAGATGAACCAAAAGGTTGCCCTTTTAGGCAGACCCAGCAAGTGGCATAAATGTGCTGATATGTAATCAGAGAGCAAAACCACTGCCCAGGTTCCTTTAGAAAATATCAATCTCTAAATTAATCCATTCCAGATCACTTACCAGTGAGGATTCCATATGAAAAAAGTCTTTCTAGGGATACTGAAGGAAGAGTGATTTCCTTCTTGCCCTACCTCTTCTTTAAGATTTTGCAGTGGCATGGCAAAACCTTCTGATTTTGTCCACTAGTGGGTTTACTTCATACAAATAAAGTCAACAGTGCTGTGTTTGCAAGTAGCTGGGCCTAGAGTACTCACATGTCACTGCCCTGGCTGTGCTCTGGAGGAAGCCTGCCTGCTCCTCCAGTCAGAAGATCTGCTGCTGCTTTGGCTTTGTTCCTACAGGAGCAAGCTCTTCAACACTGGGGACTGAAGTCTGACATCAAGCCAGGCCCCAGAGCAGTCTAGATGGAGCCACAGTTCCCTCTGCTCTACTGCCTCCATCCATTGGTTGTGTCTTGACTTGCAGGTAAGATCTCCAGATCAGAGCCCATATCATTGTCCCATACAGGTGAAATACCATGCACACTGACTCTGCTTTATCACCAGGGGGCTGACATATGACTGTAATGAGTGAGAAAGATGGGGACAATCTTTTTAGCAGGGCCTGCTGTGACAGGACAAGTGGTGATGGCTTTAAATCAAAAGAGGGGCAATTCAGACTAGACAGAAGAAATTTTTTTACACTGAGGGTAATGAAACACACTGAGGGAGCTGGGGTTGCTTAGCCTGGAGAATAGGGGTTAGGGTTAGGGTTAGGGTTAGGGGTCAGGGTTAGGGTTAGGGTTAGGGTTAGGGTTAGGGTTAGGGTTAGGGGTTAGGGTTAGGGTTAGGGTTAGGGCCATTAGGGTTAGGGTTAGGGGTTAGGGTTAGGGTTAGGGTTTAGGGTTTTAGGGTTAGGGTTAGGGTTAGGGGTTAGGGTTAGGGTTAGGGTTAGGGTCAGGGTCAGGATCATGGCTAGGGTTAGGGTTAGGGGGTTAGGGTTAGGGGTTAGGGTTAGGGGTTAGGGTTAGGGTTAGGGGTTAGGGTTAGGGTTAGGGTTAGGGTACGGGTTAGGGTTAGGGTTTAGGGTTAGGGTTAGGGTAGGGTAGGGTAGGGTTAGGCTTAGGGTTAGGGTTAGGGTTAGGGTTAGGGTTTAGGGTTAGGGTTAGGGTTAGGTTAGGGTTAGGGTTAGGGTTAGGGTTAGGGTTAGGGTTGGTTAGGGTTAGGGTTAGGGTTAGTGTTAGGGTTAGGGTTAGGGTTAGGGTTAGGGTTAGGGTTAGGGTTAGGCTTAGTGTTAGGTTAGGGGTTAGGGGTTAGGGTTATGGTTAGGGGTTAGGGTTAGGGTTAGGGCCATTAGGGTTAGGGTTAGGGTTAGGGTTAGGTTTAGTTAGGGTTAGGGTTAGTGTTAGGGTTAGGGTTTGGGTATCAGAAGGGAATTTGGGGGCATACAGAGGGGCTCCTGGGGGGGGTTTATTTGGATTTCTAGTTGAGTTTTTAGGGTTAGGGGCTGGTGGTGGTGGATGGCATTGTTGGATCCAACAAAAAGATCCCTGGGAGCCCCCCGGAGATCCCCTGTATGCTCCCAGATACCTCTATATGCCCCCTAATTCCCCTTTGATACCCCCAGACCCACCTTAGATGCCAACAGATGCCCTTAAGGGGGGCAGTGACACTAACCAGTTCCAGGGCTTCTCCTGCCCCCGTGTGTGGCGAGCAGCTCAGCTGGGCTCTGTTCAGAAGTTTTTCCATTCCAATCAAAACCAAAGCAAAACCAACCCACAACACGTACCAAAATCCACTCTTTTTAAATTAAAGATACACATTTAGTATTTGTATTTCAAAACTCCATGTAACTCTGCTTAGGATTTGCCTTTATATTGTAGAATCCTTTTGTATATAAGAGAGGAGATACAGGGGGGATGAATTCAAAGCATTGCATCATTGCATGAAGGGGGGTTCTTGTGCTGTTAAACATTGTAAATATATGTAAATATTGTGTATTTTGTACATATTCCTTGAGTGTAATATTTCTGGATTGTAGTGTGCTTGTAAATACAGCTTCATTTGCTTTCAGCTGAGCTGGTCTGGCAGTTTTGTGTTGGGGGGGTAATTTCAACCCACCACAGCTTTCCACTTCATTGACCAAGCAAAATGCGCAGCAGCGGTAGGGTCGGTACAAGGGCTGTGGCCGCAGCAGTGAATCCATCAGTGTGGATGCCAACAATGGTGCAGCCTTGCCCTGCTGCATTGCAGGGGGATCTCCTCCTGCTTGGCTTGTGTGGGCTCCAGTTAGGGTTTGAACTGTCAGTCAGAAGGGAAAGGTTGAGAAGGAAATTGTTCAGTCCAAGCTTTTCCCTAGGGGCTAAAGTTTCTGTCAAATGTAGAGTCTAATAGAGCAGTTAGATAAGCAGAAAGCCTCTGATGGAATAATAGGGTTGGCCAAGAGACTTCCCTTGTTTCCTTTGTGGAAGGCTTTTGTTTGTCCCCTGACCCCGGGAGATTGTGACGGGAGCCGCGTTCCTCTCAGGCAGGCTGACGACGAGGCTGCCCTCAGCACCAGGCATGCTGCAAGCGGAGCAGCGAAGCTGTGTTCCTGGCAGTTCTCTCTCCACCTGGATCAGGAACAAAGGTGCAGACCAACAAGGACTTGCACTGACACAGGGTCAGTGAGCTGAAACCACCAAAGGTTTCATTTATTAGAGGCTTTCTTTGGCATCTGAAGGAATTTTGTGGAGCCCCCTGAAAGGGTCTGGGGCAGTGTTAGGGGGATCTGGAGTCACCTCACGGCTGCCACCCCAATGCTGCCTGCTTAAGAGTGCCAGGACTCTTCCTGGAACCACTGGACAGAAGGAAGGTTTGTCTCTTTCTCTGTTTGCAGTGCCCTGAGTAGGAGTTATACCAACACAGGCTCAGAAAGCTGAAATGATCGAAACACTTAATTTATGAGAACAACTGACAGAAGAGATTGTTGATTGCCAGCAAGAAATGCACTGACTGCAAGGTGATCTTGGGGTAGTAAATCCCAGGGAAGACGTTACATGCTTGGAGATGCAGACCTGTGTAACAGCTCTCGCAGAGAAGAGAAACACAACAAAAACTCAGCCGTGTGCTGAAGGTGCAAATGCTACCAAGAAGGGCGTCCCTGGGTCGGGGTGATAAAAAGGAGGACAGCCCTTCAGCTGTCTCTGTCTTTCCTTTCATGATGTCACATGGGGATGGGCAATGATGCAGCAGAGGAGCAGGTGAGTGAAGGGTGGGGGCAGCCTCCCAAAAAACCTGCTTGCAGCCCTGAATGTTTGAATTGCCTGAATGTTCTCAGAGGGGATGAAAACCCATGGAAAAAATGTAAGTATTAGTGTGAGGTATTCCAGCAGAGACAAAGCTGTGCGGTTTATCAAGAGATTGCAGAGCAGTAGTAATGTGTATGCAAAAAGGCTTTGAAATTACCCCTATTTATAAAATTAAAAAAAACCCACAACGCACACAAAGGAAACCCCACTATTTTTATTTTTAGGTTTTTCAATTTGAATGGAAGGTCCTCTGAAAAGAGGCTGGCTGAGTGGTGGTGAGGATTGCAGCTCCAGCCTTGGGGGGGTGGGGTGGGGGGGAGGGTAAGGTTAGTGTTAGCTCCCTTCAGCTGCTCAGCTCCCCACCAGATTAGTTGCAGTCTCTGTTGCTCTCTGAGGTTCTTCTGTAACAGCTCTGAACGTTTGAAATGCCTGAATGTTCTTGGAGGGGACTAAAACCCCTAAAAAACCAGCTGACCCTATCAATCCAACACAATAGCTTCCCTATTCAACTAGATGCAGGAAAATGGTATTAATTTGTATGAAAGGAGGCTTTGAAATGAGCTACATGGGGCTCTGAAATGCACAAGTTTACAATGTGCATCTATAATATGCAATGAGTGGATTTTCCTTTGTGTGTGTTGTAGGGTTTTTTAAAATGTATTGATTTGTTTGTTGTTTGGTTGTTCTTTATTTGAATGGGAAAACCTCTGAACAGAGGTTGGCTGAGCTGGATATGGGAAAAATTAACCTTTTTGTATAAAATAAGAATTCACACAGGAAAAGATTAACCTTTTGTATGAAATAAGAATTTTAAACTGTCAGCGTCAAAGGAGCGCAGTAACTGCAATGGATAGCTAAGTGGCTAGTAAGAAAAGTAAAAACATTTGCAGAAACCCACAGGAGAATACGCAACAGATTTCTGGCTCCAAAACAGTCCCACTGCCTCTATTACGGAAATAAATTGCGTTTGTGAAATTGTTTGGCACACAATGCTTTAGTAGAGATCCCACCTGTGTCCAGCACTGTAATAAAGCATATAAAACTCCATAACTTACTTGAGTTGTGGAGTTCGTCTTTTTCAACAGATCATTTTCTGGCCACTATTTGGGCTGTGGGACCTGCTGAGGAACAGGACCTCTCTGGGCGCCCCCTCCAAGGCTTCTCAGGCAGAGCTCCTTTAACTCTCTCAGGTCAGTGCAGGAACAGACAAGGTATTACAAGCATTGTTTGTTTTATTATTCTTTTATTACAGGTACTGTTTAAAGTATTACAGGCATTATTTGTATTAAGTGTATGGGGTTAGGGGGATCCTCTAAGAACTTAAGTTCCCCGTGTTGTCTTCAGGGAACTGGGGGAAGTTCCCCAAACAAAATGTTAGAAACCTTGTTTGTTTAGAGTGCGCGGCTGACTGTGCACGACTGAGACGTAGGAAAAAAACTACGAAGCAAGTGGGAGTCCTGATCTGTGGTTCCACGTCTCTGTGATGCGCACAGCCAGAGACGGATGAAGCAAATGTTGTGAATGGCAGTGTGGCCAGTAATTTTATGGTTAGGATCAGTCAGCAAAGCGAGAAGATTTCCTTCCATTAAAAGGACAGCAGCTCTGTCTGGCTGGGCTGATTCAGACTGGGCTTGGTGCTGCCCAGCTCCGCTGAGGTCGGTTCTTTGCTCCGCTCTCTCCATCTTCTGTGGGCTCCCTTTGGCGTCTCAGCTCCCCACCAGGTTAGTGCCAACCTCTGTTGCTCTCTGGGATTCTTCTATAGCAGCTCTAAAGGTTTGAGATGCCTGAATGTTTTTGGAGGGGAATAAAAAGAAGCCAGCTAACCCTGCCCCTGCCCCTTTGACCATGTGAGTCCGAGTCCAACTCCATGGCTCATGTGTTTAACTAGAAGATTGGTATTACTTAGTATTTTACGGTTTGTATCTATAATATACAAAGAGTAGACTTTCTTTTGTGTGTGGTGGTACTGCAGCTCTGGCCTTTGTGCGGGGGTGGGGGGTGTGGTACTGCAGCTCCGGCCTTTGTGCGGGGTGGGGGTGTGTGTGCTGGTATTGCAGCTCCGGCCTTTGTGCAGGGGTGGGGTTGTGTGAGGTGTGGTGGTGGTGGTGGTACTGCAGCTCTGGCTTTTGTGTGGGGAGGGGGGGTGGTGGGTGGTGGTGTTGCAGCTCTGGCCTTTGTTGGCCCTTAAGAGGGGTGGCAACACTGACCAGTCAGGGGCTTCTCTTGCCCCTGTGCAACCTCTTCAGAGGTTTTTCCATTTGTATTAAAATCAAAGAAACAAAAAAACCCAGAGAAAACTGTGACAGTTGAGGCTGTGCCTTTAGGCTAGGAGCTACAGTTGGTGTAAAAGGGAAAAGAAGAGAGCAATAATTCTAAACTAATTGCATTGGTAGATGAGTGGGATGTAGTTTTACAATCTTAAACTCAAACTCTCACTCTGTCTCTTTCTGCTGGAATGCTTGCATGCTGCCCTTGGACAGACACCGCTTATCAGCAGACTTATCTTCTTAACAATACTTTGAGCTGACTGAAATTTCCCTTAATATTTCTCCTCCTCTCTTTTCTTCTAATTAACTACAGGGAAAAGCGAGGGAGATGTTGAGGGGAGGCAAGGTGGAATCCTGCCCAAGGAGGATTTGTGTGGGTTTTTCCCCCACTTTGTAAATACTTGTATAATATTGTAAGTACTGTATATTCTGTACATATTCATTGCATTCCATTTTTGCTTGTAAAATACAGCTTCATTTGCTTCTCTGACTGGGCTCAGCTGAGTTTTTGTTGCTAAACCTAAACCATCACACTACAACGGAAAAAAAATAATAAAGGAGGACAACTAGTTTAAAGTGATATAGACATTATATTTATGCTTTCAAACCCTGTTTTGCTGTCCCTATAATTTGCTTTTATATTCCAGAAGCCTTTGCATGTAATAGAAGAGATGCAGTAGGGGTGATTTCAAAGCCTTTTGACTTAGAAATTAATACTGTTCATCAATATCTAGGTTACCAGGAGAGACTTTTAATAGGGTGAGTTGGCTTAGTTCTCTCAGCAAATTGAGAGGATTTTCTTCCCCTGAAAGCGGGGCTCAGCTTTCTTTGGCGGTGGGGCTTGGCTCCCTTCGGTGGCGGATGTTTGAAATGCCCTAATGCGGACCCTCCCCTGACCCTACCAATCCATTGTGTATCTACAATACACAATGAGTGGCTTTTCCTTTGTGAGTGTTGTAGGCTTTTTTTTAAAATTTATTGGTTGTTTTTCTTTTTTTTTTTAATTGCATGGAAAATCTTCTGAACAGAAGGTGGCTGAGCTTGATAGGAGGAAAATTAACATTTTTGTATAAAATAAGAATTAACATGGGTAAAGATTAGCCTTTTGTGTAAAATAAGAATTTTAAACTGTCAGTGTCAAAGGAGCAAAATAACCACAATGGATAGCTAAGTGGCTGATTTAAAAAAAAAAAAAAAAAAAAGAAAAACATATGCAGTAACCCACAGAAAATAGGAAAACATGAAACAGATTTCTGGGACTGGAACAGTCCCACTTGCTCTTTTATGAAAATGTGTTGTTTCCAAAATTGTTTGGCACACAGGCCTTTAGGAGAGGTCCTACCTGTGTCCAGCACTGTAATCTAGCCTGCAAAACTCCATAACTTGAGTTGTGGAGTTTCTTTTTCCACAGATCAGTTTCTGGTGACCGTGGCAGAACCACCCCTCTGTTTGGCTGCTGGACCTGCTAAGGAACAGGATCTTTCTGGGTGCCCCCTCCGAGGCGTTTTGGGCAGAGCTCCTTTAACTCACTCAGCTCACCCCAGGAATAGAGAAGAGCCACCAGACAGGAAAAGGTACGTTTTAAAAGGAAAGAGGCAGCCTGTAAGCCATAAGGGGATGCCCTATGAGGGAGAAAGGAAAATTGCCAACCAAGGTAAAAGAGGTCTTGGGTTGGAACCAGGGGGTTCCAAAGGTATTAGAAGCGTTGTTTTATTGTTCTTTTATTACAGGCCCTGTTTAGCTATTACAGGCATTGTTTGTATTTTATGTGTATGGGATCAACAGGATCCCTTCAGGTATTGTAGGAGTGTTTGTGTGGAAGCAGGGGAAATTACTAAAAGAACCTGAAATGCTAGAAACCTTGTTAATGTTTTGAGTGTGTGGGTGAGTGTGGGCACGACTGAGATGTAGAAAATACCTACAAAGTGAACAGGAGTCCCGATCTCTGGTTCTGTCTCTCCACGAGGAGCACGGCCAGAGACGGACAAAGTGAAAGTTGTGAATGGGAGTGTGGCCAATAGTTGTGTGTTTAGGACCGTTGGTGGTGGTTGTAATTATATTTGTTGTGAGATTTGTGTGTGAGGGGTGGGAAAAAGGTTTGTGTTTCTATTAAAAACTAAGAAACAAAAAAAATCCTGGATGAAGCAGAAAAGCCCAAAGAAATAAAGAATGGCAACCCTCATGACACACGCAAAGGAAGGTCCCCTGTTTTTGAGTGATTGATACACACTTTGTAGTTGTTTTCAAACTGCGTGTTGCTGCACTTGGAATTTATTTTTACATTCTAGAAGCCTTTGTGTGTAATGGGAGAGATCCAATGGGGGTGATTGCAAAGTATCTACATAGCAATTGATACCATTCTTTACTATCTATGTGAACAGTGTTGTGTTTTTTTTTTTTTTTTGGTGGTGTTTTAGGGTATTTGTTGTGCATTTGGTGGGTGAGGGGGAAAAGAGTATGTATTTGTATTAAAACTAAGCAGCAAAAAAATCCCAGATGATGCAAAAAAGCCCAAAGGAAAAAAAATGACAACCCTTGTGACACACACAAAGGAAGGTCCCCTGTTTTTGAGTGATTGATACACACTTCGTAGTTGTTTTCAAACTGTGTGTTGCTGTACTTGGAATTTGTTTTTACATTGTAGAAGCCTTTGTGTGCAATGGGAGAGATCCAATGGGGGCGATTGCAAAGCTTTTTATCTAGCAAGTGATAATATTCTTGACTATCCATGTAAACAGGAGATATTTGTAGTTGGATTTTCTGTTTTAGGGTGAGTTGGCATAGTGCTTTCAGTGAAGAAAAAGAATTTTACTCGCCTTAGCTGGTGGTGGCTCCGAATCCCTGCAGCGGCTCACGTGTGGGACGCCATGAGACAAAGTGATGACCTGAAATGCTGAGGGACTCTGTGAAATGAAATGAAATGATGACATGATGACCTGATGACCTGAAACGAAATGGTGTGGGACTCCCTGAAATGCCATGATGATGAAATGATGACCTGATTAAATGAAATGGTGTGGGGCTCCCTGAAATGCCATGATGATGAAATGATGACCTAATGAAATGAAATGGTGTGGGGCTCTCTGAAATGCTCCCAGTCCCCCCAGTAACCACCTCCCAGTGCTCCCAGTCTTCCCAGTACCCCCTCCCAGCCCATCCCAGTACTTCCCAGCGGCTCCCAGTGCCTCGAACTGGTCCCAGTGAATGAGGGGGGTGGGGGGCCAGGGGCTCGGCAGGAAGGGGTGGGGCTAGGAGGGGGAAGGGGCCAGGAGCTATGGGGCAGGGATCAGTGGGGTGGGGCAGGGGTGCCGCCCCTGGGGCTCTCCCATTGGCTCGCTGGCTGTAGGGATCCCTACTGAGCCATGGGGACCCCTGAGGACCCCAGCGAGGGGAGGGGGAATGGTTTGGGGGGGGTCGGGGGGGGGGGGTCAAAAGGGTTTGAGGGATCCAGGAGGGGCTCTTCAGGGTTGGGGAGGGGTCCCGGGAGGGGCTGAAGGGGATCCTAGAGTGGCAGAAAAGGATGGGACAGGAACTGGGGGGAGGGGCTGGGTCTGAGGGGTCCCGCAGGGGTCCTGGGGGGTCCCGCAGGGGTCCGTAAGGGTCTGCAGGGGTTCGCCAGACTCCGCTGAGCTCTTCAGGATTCCATCCCAGCCTGGTTGTGCTGTATCTGTGTGCTCAGGGTGGGGATTCCCTGCTCACAGTATCTCTGTCTCAAGGATTCTTCCTGTCCAGAGGTGTGAGTGAGGTTTCCAAGCCAGCCTGAGCTATTTCCCCTTCTGCATTTGCCCCCTGAACAGAAGCACAGGGTGGGAGATGCAGTCCTGTCCTGGCTGTTCTCACTGTGGTTCACCAGCAGTGAGTCTCCCTTCCCACCCTGCCTCTTCCCGAGGGCTGCCTGCTCAGAGCTCATGGACGAGTGGAGGCAGTTCCAGACTTGCCTCATTGCTTTCCCCTCCTTCCCTTGTTTCTGGAGGGAGGCAGTGAGGGGGAGGAGAGGCTCTGCAGATGAGGCACAGCAGCAGAGGTCTACCAGGGGAGGAGGGCAGACTCCAGGGGCCTCCAGGTCAAAGCAGCGCAGGTAGCATCACAGCTCCTGCTCCACCACCACCACTCCTGCACCCAGCCCAGAGCCAGGGGCAAGGCCCTCACCAGCCAGGACACCACCCAGAGGAGCTCAGCCCCAGCAGGGAGCCCCAGGCAGCACCCACAGATGGGACTGGGGTGGTCATTAGTCCCGGCCCTAACAACCGGGGGGCCACCAGGCCCTCTGGCCTTTTGTCACCACCACCAGCACCCAGTGTGCACCAGGGGCACTCACCAGGGATGAGAGGAGCATCCTCAGCCCAGATAGGCTCAGCTTAGGAGGGTTACTCTTCCTGGGGGGGGGGATTAAATAGGGGAGTGGGTGGGGAGGGCCAGGTGGCCACACCTGGGGTGGGAGGAGACTCCAGCTGAGCCCAGGTGCTGTGGGTTTGAGGGGAAGAAGAGGGGAAATGGGGCAGGTGAGGGACTTCAAGGGTGTCAGGGAGTGACAGGACTGGGGGGGATGGAACAAAAATCAGAAGGGGGGAGGTTCAGATTGGATGTCAGGAGGAAGCTCTTCCCCGTGAGGGTGGTGAGACTCTGGCACAGGTTGCCCAGGGAGGGTGGCAGCCTCATCCCTGGGAGATTATAAGGCCAGGCTGGATGTGGCTCTGGGCAAGCTGATCCAGGGTGAGGTGTCCCTGCCCATGGCAGGGGGGTTGGAGCTGGCTGATCCCTGAGGCCCCCTGCAGCCCCAATGATTCTAAAAGAACCTTGCAGTGTAGGCTGGGTGCGAGGAAGGAATTCTTCACAGAGAGATTGGCCGTTGGGATGCGCTGCCCAGGGAGGTGGCGGAGTCCCCATCCCTGGAGGTGTTTAGGAAGAGCCTGGATGGGGCCCTTGGAGCCATGGTTGAGTTGATCAGATGGTGCTGGGTGAGCGGTTGGACTGGATGATCTTGAAGGTCTTTTCTAACCTGGTTAAATCGATCCTGTCCTATCCTCTCCTCTCCTCTTCCTGCTTGCGTGAAGGGCCTCTGTCACTCAGCGGTGCCAGGGGATTTGAGCCTGTGCTGGGTTGAAGGTCAGGGCTGTGTTTGCTGTAAAAGGCTTTGGTCTGTGCTGTGTTTCTGTGGCATTTCTCAGGTTGTTTCACTCCTGGGATGTATTTAATGTGCTTTGTGCTTCCCCACTGCAGCAGCAGAGAGCTGTTGCTTCTCATGTGCAGCACGTGCAGGTGAGTGACCGTCGTTGCTGTTCTCCTGCTCTGTTGTTGTTGCGGGAAGCCGTGGCCACAGAGCCCAGGCCCGGACGTCTGGCAGGCTGCCGAGCAGCCCTGGTGCCTGCGAGCCGCCGTCCCCGGGGGGAAGGAGATGCTCTCGCTTTCCCTGGCAGAGCTTTGTTCTCCTTCTCGCTCACACAAGGATTCCACAGGTCAGTTGATGAGGTGAGATGGAGCTGAGGCACGTTGTAGAGCCACTTGTGTAAGCGTCTTGAGTCTTGCTGAGAGGTTGGTGCTTGTTCCTGCAGAGGAAGGAGCGCTGGGTGTGCTGTGTCGCATCTTCCATCCAGCTGTACTCTGGGACCGAGCGCTGGCTCTGTGCAGTGCCTCTGTGGGAGGGGTGAAGGGCACTGGGAGTGTAGGAAAGCAGAAAGTGTCTATGGAAAGTTTCAGGACAAGAGAGAACAGCAGGCTGCTGATACCGGAAGGACCGCCTGACGATAAAGAGCGGACTGCGGTACACAACCTGAAGCGCGAGGCAGGAGGACGCTCGCCTCCACGCCGGAGAAGCTCGACCTGATACGGGATGAAGATATCAATGGAGAAAACTCAGTGAGCAGCAGTGGTACAGGAGTGTCAGGGAAGCGCTCAGCCTGCTCGACTTTCCCTCTGTAAACTGCTTGTTCTGCACCATAAATGATTCCTGCTGCACCAATAAAGGATTCCTGCTGCACCATAAATGATTCCTGCTGCACCAGGGGGGTCCCTGCATGCATTCCCACACGGGAGCCTCCTGTTCCTAGCAAGAGAAAAGAGCTCTCTTTCTGCTCCATGTCAGTCTAGGAGGTAGCTTTCGGGGTAGGCTGTAGGGCGCCGGAGCACCGCAGTAGGCCGCATCCCTTCGGGAGGATCCAAGGGTGGCTGCGTCTGAGGTGCAAAGGCAGCAGCGAAGAGCCTGCCTGCAACGTGCGATGGAGGCCTCGGGGGGGGCATCGCTGCCGGGGGGTCCAACCAAAACTGGGTGTGAGAGACAGCGACCTCAGGCACATTGGGGCAGCCACCAGCCAGCAGCACAGGGGCTGGAGTAGCTGCAGCTGTTTGTGGGGGACCCTTCCCTCCCCCCCTTCATTTCTGCAGCAGAGTTCCCCTTTGGGGGGAGGGGATGTGTACACATCTGACTAGGAAAGGAACGAGCTGCTGGCTGGGCAGTTTGATTCTCCCCCAAAAGGCATAAAGTAAAGCAAAGGGAGCAGGGGGATTGTGCCAGGTGGGGCAGGGGGATGGTGCAGCAGAGGAGCAGGTGAGCGAGGGCTGGGGGTACCCCCCTAAAGGGCTGAAAGGTCTCTGAGGGGACCACAAAACATTTCACAATGTAGGTGCTGTGTGAGACGATGCGGAGCAGAACCTCTCCAGCTGGAGAGGGAGGAGTTGGAGCGACTGCTGTGTCACAAAGCTTTGGAAACCACCCCCCGTCTGCCCTCCCTGTTGTAAAGGCTGTGGGAATCGTAATAAAGTCACACGGGGGCTTGAGCTACAAGCACAGCCTGCGGCTGTACCCATCATAAACTGAGGCTTTTACCTGCGTGTGCTGTGGGTTTTAATTCAAATGCCAAACCATCCTGAGCGGGGCCGGGCCGAGCTGCTGCCCACGCCCAGGGCAGTGCTCAGGGCTGCCCCCTCCTGTGTACTGGCCGGCACCGCAGCCGTGCCGCGGTGTGTGCCGCCCCGCGGGCGCTCACTGCTGCAGCGAACTGATGCTTGAAATGCTGGAAAGTCGTCAGGGGAAGAAGGGAAGAGGGAGAGAGAGACTGCCCGGAGCGCTGACATGGGTGCAGCTGCTGCGCCGCAGCGAGGCTCGGGTCCCTCCAGGGTGATAGCGTCGCGATCGTTGCCATGGATTCAGCGCATGCGCCGCAGCGAGGGTTGTTCGTGCGCATGCTGCTGGCGGCTTTAAAACGGCGCTCGCTGGCCCGCCGTGGCTATCGGTTCTTGGTCGCTCTGCGCCAGGTAAGTGCCAGCCTCTGCTGCTCTCTGGGGCTTTTCTCTCGCGGCTGCAGGACTCTGCTCTGGCTCTGTCGGAGGCAGACTCCCGGAGATGGAGGCGGGTTCCCGGAGCCGAGCCGGGACCCTTTAGGAGCCGCGATGGGGTCGGGGAGTGGCGCATTACCGGTCGCCGCTGGGGCGAGCGGAGCCGGAGCCGGGGCGAGCGGAGCCGGAGCCGGGGCGAGCGGAGCCGGAGCCGGGGCGAGCGGAGCCGGGGCGAGCGGAGCCGGGGCGAGCGGAGCCGGGGCGAGCGGAGCCGGGGCGAGCGGAGCCGGGGCGAGCGGAGCCGGGGCGAGCGGAGCCGGGGCGAGCGGAGCCGGGGCGAGCGGAGCCGGGGCGAGCGGAGCCGGGGCGAGCGGAGCCGGGGCGAGCGGAGCCGGGGCTGGGGCGGTCTAGCAGCAGTTGGGAAGAGTCAGGAGGGCTCTCCTCCCAGTAACAGTAAGCGCTCTCCTAGCATGGCACCTGTCGTCTTTGTGTTCCTCCCAGTAACTCCAAATTCCCTTCCTAGTGCTTCCAGTGCCTTCCCAATCTCTCAGTAACCTCCAGATTTCTTCCCCCGTGTGGCTCCTGTGTCCTCCCAGTATCCCAAACTCTCTCCTTGGTGCTCCCAGTACCACCAGATGCTGACTGTGTGTTTTTGAATGCCATCAGCTCACAGCTCTGCGAATTAAATGAATGCCAGAGGAAAACGAGATGGTTGTATAATGTTTTTCTAGGGTGCATGGAAACCTACTCGCAGCTTTACAACGTGAGTAACTGAGGTCTGTGCTTTGCTTTTTGCTCTACTCCTTACAGGTTGACTCTTTGCTTTCCGCTTTGTTGACCAAGCAAGGCTGATGTCACCTCACAGCTGCCACCCTGTTGGTGCCTGCCTGAGGATGCCAGGACCCTTCCTGTAACCACAGGACAGAAGGAAGCTTTGTCTCTCTCTGTGCCCTGAGCAGGAGTTGTACCGACACAGGCTCAGAAAGCTGAAACCATGGAAAGATTAAATTAGAGAGCAACAGGCAGAAGAGCTGGGGGTTGATTGCCAGGGAGAAATGCACCGACTGCAAGGTGATCTGGGGGTAGTAAATCCTGGGGAGCATGGAACATGCTTGGAGACGCAGAGCTGTGCAGCAAAAACTCAGCTGTGTGCTGAAGGTGCAAACCCTACCAAGAGGGCAAGCCGGGATAACGAGGGACTTGCATGGAGGATTCGAATACCACGTGTCAAGGCTGGAGGAAGGGGCTGTAACAGGAGAGTGGAAGTGGAACAAAGTGGTGGAGTGTGGTGGGTTAATGCCCATGCTGAAAATAGGGTGGAGGGCTTGTGAGTGCTTTACCCCCCCTGCAGGGTGTCTTCCCCCTGGGAAACTGAGCCTGTTCCACTCCCTGCCCAGCTGGGGTATAAAAGGGAGGACACTAGCAAGGGCAAGGAACAAGGATGTGTGACCATTTTAGGTTGTGCCTTTAAGAAAGAGACAGTTGCTGGAGCACTCTGGCTGAATGTTCCTTGCTCTTGTGAACCTTACCTGTTGTTATATATTGTTGAAAGAAAACTCTCTACCTCTCTACTGCCAGGCTGACTCCAAATTATTCCTTGGTGGATTTGCTCCTTCCCTTTCCTTTTTTTTTCCTCTCTGTTGGGAGGGAGGAGGTGAGGAGAGATTCTCAGCCTTGCCCCCATCTGAGCTCTTAACTCCCTGTTAAGGCTCAAACCACTACAGCGATGATGCAGCAGAGGAGCAGGTGAGTAAGGGGTGGGGGTAGCCTCTCCCAAATGCTGCCTGCCTGAAGGTTCCTGGAGGGGATGGAAACCCACGACAAAATGTAAGTATTAGTGTGAGGTATCCTAGCAGAGGGAAAGCTGTGCCGTTCATCCAGAGGTCGCAGAGCAGTAGTAATGTGTATGCCAAAAGGTTTCAAATGACCCCCAGCTGCAAATTAAACCCCCACAACACACACAAAGGAGCCCCCACTGGTTTTATGTTTAGTAGTTTAATTCAAATGGAAAGGCCTCTGAAGAGAGGCTGGTTGGGCTGTGCCCCATGCACAGGTAGGAGATGCCGCCCCCCGCCCCCCAACTGGTCAGTGTTGCCCCCCTCTTAGAGGGGTCTGTTGGCATCTATGGTGGGTGTGGGGGCTATCAAAGGGGAATTTAGGGGTATGTGGGAGCCAATGGAGGGTCTCCTGGGGGCAGTTCAGTTGGATGGTTAGGGATACTTGTTGGGGGTGGGGGGGGGTGGAGGCTGACTTGGCAGCAGCCTGAGTGGTTGGGGGAGGGGGGGGTGGCTGGCTTGGCATCAGCCTGAGTGGGTGGGTGGGGGGCGGTGGCTGGCTTGGCTTGGCGTTGGCCTGAGTGGTTTTTTGGGGGTGGGGGGCTGGCTTGGCTTGGCGTCAGCCTGAGTGGTCTTTTGGGGTGGGGGGCTGGCTTGGCTTGGTGTCGGCCTGAGTGGTCTTTTGGGGTGGGGGGCTGGCTTGGCTTGGTGTTGGCCTGAGTGGTCTTTTGGGGTGGGGGGCTGGCTTGGCTTGGCGTCGGCCTGAGTGGTTTTTGGGGGGGGGGGGGGGGGGGCTGGCTTGGCGTTGGCCTGAGTGGTCTTTTTTTGGGGGGGTGGGGGGCTGGCTTGGCTTGGCGGCGGCCTCTGTTGTTGGGGGTGGGGGGGTGGGGGGTGGAGGGTGGTCCTGGCTTGGTGGCAGTGGCCTGTGTTGTTGTTGGGTGGGGGGTGGGGGGGGGGGTGGTTTCCTGGCTTGGCAGCAGCAGCCTCTGTTGGATCCAACTGAAAGGTCCTTTGGGAGACCCTCCGGCGGCTCCCCACATTCCTCTCTGTGTGCCCAAATTCCCATTTGATACCCCCAGACCTGCCTTAGATGCCAGCAGACCCCTGCAGAGCAGGGGCAGCACTGAGCAGGTAGGGGATTCTCCCCCTGGTGTGTGGGGTGAGGCTTTGCTGGGCTCTCCTCAGAGGTTTTTTCCATTCAAATTAGAGAGACAAAACCCAAAGGAACCTCAGGATAAAGAATAAAGGCAAAAGAAACAAAGACACACACCTCCCCCCCCCACCCCACCCCCCCCCATGGAGGAGGGCTCCCTGGCTTTAATTCCTTGAGACCCACTTTATAGTTTTGTTTTCAAACTGCTTTGCTCTACCTGGAATTGGCTTCTACCTTCCAGCAGCCTTTGTGTGTAACGGAAGAGACGCAGCAGGAGTGAGTTCAATAATGCCATTCTTGACTACCTATGAACAGGAGAGATTTGTAGTCTTAGGGTGAGTTGGCTTAGTGCTCTCAGTGAAGCCTGAGGATTTTCTTCCCCTGAAGAGATGGCGGCTCTGTCCAGCTCCATCAAGCTGGGCTACTTTTCACTGGGCGGGCCGGGGCTCAGCTCCCCTGGGTGCCAGGCGGCTCTGCTGAGGTCTGCTCTCTGCTCAGCTTTTTCTAGCTTCCGTGGGCTCCCTTTGTCCGGCTCAGCTCCGCACCAGGTCAGTGCCAGCCTCCGTCGCTCTCTGCGGTTCCTGTGTAGGTGCTGTGAAGGTTTGACATGTCTGAATGTTCTAGGAGGGGATTAAACCCCCTAAGAGATCATATAATTGGCTGGTAAGAGAAGGAGGAAAACTATCTGCAGAAGCCGGGAAAATATGCAACAGACTCCTGGGAAATAGTCCAACTTCCTCTCTTATGACAGTAAGTTGAGTCTGTGAAATTGCTTGGCATCGAGGGCTTCAGGAGAGATCCTACACCTGTGTCCAGGGCTGTAGCGAGGCCTACAGAACTCCATCAGTTATCTGAGTTGTGGCATTTGTCTTTTTCCCCAGATCAGTTTCTGAGGACCGTGGCCAGACCCCTCTCCATTCGGCTGCAGGACCTGCTGGGGAACAGGACCTCTGGGTGCCCCCTTAGAGGCTTCTCGGGCAGAGCTCCTTTAACTCACTCAGGTCACCACAGGAACAGATGAGCTTCCAGGCAGGAAAAGGTTTGCTGTAAAGGGGTAATGTGTAAGCTGTAAGGGGACATCCTACAAGGGAGAGAGGCAAATTGCTGCCACAGGTAAAAGAGCCCTTGGGGTG